>NC_134778.1:40107843-40110343 GCF_046742065.1 Oratosquilla oratoria | reverse complement strand
GACCCACTGCTAACTGACACGTCCCTGATGTCAAACAGGGAAATTACTCATAGATATATGGGGTATCGTCATAATGACGACGTGGACCATTGCGCACCCTATAGATATAGGGATTCACATAATATAATGAATAAGGTGACACCAGAGAAATAACTCACCAGAAATCAGTTGGCATGGAGGTGAGATTACTGCCAAAACCCCGTCATAGCAACCATGAATAGTACAATCAAAACAAAACCGGACGTTCTTGTTGAATCATTGTCTCGTAAAGGTCCAACCGCATTGCCTTGTGTGCTTACGGGCAGTGTGCCACCGAATGTGAGTAAGCACTGTCCAAGCAGATCCAAGTCTTGGTCATTAAATAACATGAAAAAAATGAAGATCTATATTTACAAGGTAAGAGCTCTCTCGGAAGACCATAATCTGGAGAGTTTAATGGAAAAACTAGACAACATCAAGTGGGACATCGTAGGACTGAGCGAAGTCCGAAGAACGGAAGAAAAGCTTATACAATTACAAGATGGTCACTACCTATTCTACTATAGATGTAAGGACAAAGAAAGATCTAGTGGAGTATGATTCTTGGTAAACCGAGAGAATGCTAGTAACATAGTCAAGTTCACTAGTTTATCAGACAGGGTAGCTTGGATTATGTTAAGGCTCTATAAAAGGTACACTCTAAAAATAGTTCAGGTTTATCACCAACTTCATAGAGTTCAGACGATGAAATTGAGTCCTTCTATTATGATTTAAGTCAGGTAATGGATCAAGAAAAAAGTAAGTACACGTTGGTAATAGCCGACTTTAATGCTAAAGTGGGGAAGAAGATGGGAGATGAGTCGTGCATTGGGAAGTTTGGAGTAGGGGAAAGAAATGACAAAGGCGAGATGTTAGTCAATTTTGCAGAGAACTACAACATGAGGATAATGAACACTCTTCCAAAAGCGTGTTGGTCGCAAATGGACCTGAAGAAGTCCAAATGGAACAACAAAAACGAAATAGACATCATATTACTAGATGAGAGTAAGAGCGTTAGCAATGTTATGTTCATAAATTAAGTCAACATAGGTGTGACCATAGAATGGTAGGTTGCACAGCTAAATTCAATTTCAGAGACGAGAGAAATAAACTAGTTTTAAGAAAGAAAATCAGCCTTGCAAAGGTTAAGGATAATAAGAAGGAATTTCAGTTAGAAATTAGAAATAGATTCGAAGTTCTAAGAACTAACGAGGACACCGTCGAAGATATGAATTTGAATTTAGTGAATATCATTAGGGAATCAGTAGAGAAAGTAGGAAGTACAAAAAGTATTAGAGAAAACAAATACTCCAAAGCTACAAATGACCTAATTAAAAGAAGAATGACCATGCAGATTAAAAGCAGGAGAGACGAAATAGAAAGAGTAGAACTAAACAAGCTAATAAACAAAAGGCAGAGATCAGAGAAAAGAAAGAGAGACATGGATGAAATAGAGGAAATTATTCGGAAAGGTAAAAATATTAAAGAGACCGAGCGCAGACATACTTTAGGAACACAGCAAATTATATGTTTGAAAGATAAAAATGAATAAATCATTAAATGCAGAGATATGGTAAAAACATAAAAACAGTAGAAGAATTTTATTAAGAGCTTTACTCTTCGAAGGCCATAGTTAAGTCTGTAAATTCATCTGTAGACGTTAGCAGTGTACCAGAGATTACAAAGGAAGAAGTAGAACTTGCCCTAAAAAATATGAAACGAGAAAAAGCACCTGGGGAAGGTGGTATATCGATAGATCTTTTGAAAGACGCAAGGAAAGAAGTTCATATTAAGTTAGCTCAGTTGTACAGCCAGTGCTTACGTCAAGAAAGCGTTCCTGAATCGTGGTGTAATGCTATAGTGATTCTGCTTCATGAAAAAGGAGACCAGAAGGACCTTAGTAACTATCGACCGATAAGCTTGCTATCAAATGAATATAAAGTATTCTCCAAGATCCTTACAAATTTACTAAGTCAAGTTTTAGATGGAAACCAACCGAGAAAACAGGCAGGCTTTAGGAGCGGATATTCGACTCTAGACCATTTGCAGGCGATGAACCAACTAATCGAGAAAACGACAAAACATAATACACCTCTCTATTTAGCTTTTGTAGATTACGAGAAGGCCTTTCATTCGGTAAAACAAATAGCAATACTAAGCTCGCTACGTGAGCAGGGTACAAACGAACAGATCATAAGGGTTTTAGAAAAGATTTATGCGAAAGGTACCGATATAGTTCGGCTACATAAAAACACAGAAAAGATCAAGATCGAGAAAGGAGTACGGCAAGGCCATGCCATTTTACCCAAATTATTTACAGCTTGTTTGGAAGAGATTTTTAAAAGGTTGAGTTGGGAGGAGAAAGGTTTGAAGATTAATGGCGAATATTTGAACCACTTAAGATTTGCGGTTGATATCATTCTTATTTCAGAAAGAGTAGAAGACTTGCAAGATATGCTGAGTGACCTGAACAAGGAAAGTC
>NC_134778.1:40090343-40092843 GCF_046742065.1 Oratosquilla oratoria | reverse complement strand
GGGGGTGCTGGGGCTGGTTGGCGGCAAGTGGGGGCCCCACATACGGTTATGCAAACCCCCCTTTTCTCCTCTCCCTCCTCCTCTGAGTGATTCAGTCATGGTTTCCTTGTGGGGAGGGAACTTCACAAGGATCGATGCCTGCATACGTCATCGATGTTTACATACGTCGCTGATGCCTACATATGTCTTCGTACTGAAGTCTGTCTACACTTCTTCACATGCTCATACGTTGTTAACATGGTGCTATTCTTCATGGATTTTCTTCTAGCTAACACCAAAAGATTTTATTTGACTAATAAAGAGAAGTAGATCGAACCAGCCGAGAGTTGTTTGGAGTAGGAAGGAAGGGTGCCTGCATGGGAGCTTGCTTGGAAAGACCATGAGGACTGTCGCCGGCGAGTGATGATGATGATGATATGTGGGGACCTTTACCGCTTCGTATCTGGATTTTCTCCTCGGCCGATTGAATTCGATTGGCGTTAATCAGGACAAAAAATAGAGTTCCTTTTAGTAGCAAAGGGATGGAGAAGAAAATGGGTCAACTCCTCCCCTGCAGATTTTTTTTTTAGATGAATAAAATCCCCTGGCTGCAGTTATAATAAACGGTAAAGGGTTGTAGAAGGCAGAGAAAGACTTATGACAAGACATCTTGACTCAGAACCCCGAGGAGAAAGTGGAGGGGGCGGGATCCTCGGTGGTTCACCTCATGGATTTTGTTATGGTTAATGCCAGATGTTTTTATTCGGCTTAAAAAGCTTCTGGGGGCGGGGGTAAGGACCATTGCACTGAATGTCAAATTATTCGGGCCTCAGAAAGGAACCAAGGTGTCCTATGCAAATTGGAGACCTGTGACCCCTTTGAACACAAGTGGGTTTCCCCCTCAGAGGCCTGGAAGGAATGTAGGCCGAGGGACGTTTAACGGGGCTTAAGTCTCAGTTAACTGGCTAATCGAGAATGGTTTAAGCCCTTCGAGCGGAAGGGCTCGCTTAAACTGGATAAGATATGGGGGGGACGATTTTTTTTTTTTTTTTTTTTTTTTTTTTTTTTATTTTGTGCTCTGACCGAAAGTTATCATGTTATTATTTTATTCCACTGCGTCAGGTTCTTTCTTTTTACCTTCCTCCAATTTTCTGTTCTTCTTTATCTTGCTGTCCAAAATACCAAACGTTGAATATCTAAGCTCTTCTTTTTGGTGTTTTTGTTCTATACAAGAAGAACTTGTGATATCGCTTTCATTCATGAAAGGAAATACTATAATAGAATATGACGTCATAATATGTAGCATCTGAGAATATGACGTCATAAGATGTAACACCTGAGAATATGACGTCATAAGATGTAACATCTGAGAATATGACGTCATAGGGTGCATCATAAAACGTAACGTCTAGGTATATAATGTCACAAAGTATGACATTATAGATTGGGGTCATAAGGTGTAATGCCATTCTTCCATTCTGACATCATGGAAAGTTCTCCCTCGACCCTGTCCTCTGACCACAGGAGCCCCAAGTACCGGGGGACCTCAGGGCACCGGATGTAAGATCCGGAAAATGGCTGACACGTGGCCCACGTAATGTAAAATGTATGGAACATGCGTATACCCTGTAGGAGGGAGGTGTAGGGGGAGGTCGGAGGGAAGATTACGTCAGGCCATCTAAGGTCACGACCTCCCTACGATCTCAAAAACAGCCTTGCACGTGTGTTGTCCTGAAATATGTTTTAATGTATGAAAAGGAAAAAGGTCACAAAAAAGGCTATTCACGATTTTGATTAGGAAAGGTTAGGTAGGTTAGTTTAGGTGGGGACTGGTTCCTCTTTTTTTTTTTTTTTTTTTTTCTTTCTTTCTTTCTTCTTGTCCTTCAGAGCACTTATGGTCCCACTCCTCAGGTCATTATAGGTCACGGGTTTCATCTTATTTTGAACAAAGCATGATGCCAAGACGCTAATTTACTCTTTATCTGCGAATGACCGATTGTGGATTTCGCCCGTAGGGCAATCAATGAACGATTTGAATATGGAGGATAGTAGAGAACCACATAAATGTGTGGGTGAGTGTCGGCTACTCCTTCAGTGTGACAATATGTGTGTATCCAAGATCAGTTAAAATCATGACGCAAACAAGGGACCCGACATCCAGAAATAGAGGGAGACTCGAACATGCGCAGAACCTCAACAAACCTTTATACGTGATTGTACTTCCCCACTTAAGGCTAAGTAGTGTTATATTATGTTACATTTTACATTACTTATATAAAGTGATGAATAGTTTGTGAACATGAACCTCAGAGGTACCATGTACAGGTGCCTCCACTGCTAAGTACTACAACGATTAATGTTTTAGTTGTGAGTAAGCCTCGTTGACATAAGGCTAGTTTAGTAGCCACTAGCGCCAGATGCCCCAAGTTAATTTACCTGGAATGTAAGTGTTGACACTAGGATAGTTTGTAGGTAAATTTACTAACTTTCCGTTGCTTGGGAAATTTATAGATTTACCTTG
>NC_134778.1:40057843-40082843 GCF_046742065.1 Oratosquilla oratoria | reverse complement strand
CTGTAAACGTCATTGTCGATAATTTTTCCTCATGCATCTTCATCACACATATAAATGCGCCTTTAGTGCTTGCATGTATTCGCTACTGCAAGCATGAGAGCATGCATGAGTGTATTATCTTTTACATTTTCCTAACAATTTTCTCTACACATCATTCTGTTCTCCGCGATCTATTCTTGTATCACGCCATCTATCCATCCAACCTATGGCCTCCTCTTCATCTCATTCAATCTGTCGTTGTAAAGTGATAAGTATCTATGTCAGTGAACTTGTAGTAACCTTTATGACTATATTGATATATCCCCCTATATGAACGCCTGGGATTCATCTGTGTGATTGAAAATGTGAAAATACATGTACTTAGAAATGTCCTCATCTACATATATCTACATCTATCGTCATATATCCGTAAATACCTTTACGTTTGTATTTACGCGTCTATATAATTGGATATCAAGGATTCATTTGTGTGACGGAAAATGTAAAAAAAAAATCGAAAATGTACATATGTATGTGCGTACATACAAGCACAATCAAGTTCGTTGAATGTAGCTGAAAAGGCATATGGGAGGGTTTTAATTGAGAGAATCGGGAGAGGAAAAAGAGAAAGTAGTTGAGAAACAATATAGGTAGGTAGGGAAAGGTAAGGGTTTAGTGGATCCGATTTTTGTGGTAAGACAGACATGTGAGAAAGCTGTAGTAAAAGTTAAGGGTGTTTTTCTTGGGCCTTTGTTGATTTGGACAAGGCTTATGATAGGGTAGATAGAAAGACAATGTAGGAGGTTTTACAGATATATGGGATTGGGAGGAAGGTGTTTAGGGCAGTCAAGAGTTTTTGATAAAATAGTAGAGCCTGTGTTTGCATTGGAAATGGAGAAAGCGAGTGGTTTGAGGTAAAGGTGGGACTGCGACAGGGATGTGTCATGTGACCGTGGCTGTTCAATATGTTGAAGTGCGTGAGACAGAATGAGTGGAAGGGTGGTGAGGTATACACCAGGACTTCCTCAGAGAAAGTCCTTTCAGGACGAAACGTTAGAAATAAAAACTCCAACGGTTCCTGGTGTTTACCTCACCACCCTTCCACTCTGTTCAATATGTACATAGATGGGGTGGTGCGGGAGGTAAAGGCGAGGATAATAGGCAGGGGACGGGAGATGGTTAAAGAAAATCGAAAAAAGTGGCAGGTGAGCCAGTCATTGTTTGGTGACGACACTGTGCTTGTGGCAGGGTCAAAGGTAGTGAGTAACGGAGTTTGGGAGGGCATGCGATAGGAGAAAGTTGAAGGTAAATGTGGGTAAAAATATGGTTATGAGGTGTAGAAGAGGAGAGGATAGCAGTGAGTTAAAAGTAAGTCTTAAAGGAGAGAGGCTGGAGGGAAGTGGAGAGTTTTACGTATTTTTGGTCGCATGTGGCAGGAAAGGGAGAAGTGGCGGTTGAAGTAAATTGTAGAATGAGAGAAGCAAGTAAACGTCTTGGAGTACTTATAAGTGTCATGAGAAATAGGAATTTGGTAATGAATGCAAAATGAAAATTAAATGAAGGGGTGATTGTGCCGGCGGCACTGTGTGAAACAGAAACATTAACTTTAAGATGGGCAGAGAGGAAAAAATTAAATGTGTTTGAGATAAAGTATCTGAGAAACGTAGTGGGGGTTACAAGGTTGAATAGATTGAAAAGCAAGGAGGTGAGGATGAGAGCTGGGGTGGAAAAGGAGATGGTAGATAGAGCTGGTGAAAGAGGTCTGGGATAATTTGGACACATGGAAAAAATGTGTGAAGAAAGGTTATTAGAAGAGATGTGTAAAGCAGAGGTGGAGGGAGTGGGGGTCACTCATCTACAACTACAAAATAAATATAATCAAGAGGCCGACGAAGGCGTCTTCATATAGCCACTCGCGCCTCATGACGACTACGTAGGCGCCATCGTATGAAAGGGTTAAGAGAGAAGTGGACTCCTTCGAGGTTTCTATGTACACTAGTCTCCTACCAAAAATTTCAGAAGATGATCCAGATGTTATCCTTGAACAAACATAAAAAATCCTGAACCAATTAGGAGTAGATAGGAATTGTTGGAGTTTACTCGTCCAAAGTTCAGAGGTAGCACTCAAAAAAAATTTATGCATATCTAAACGAAGCAGACAGTGAATTAGATAATGTAAAAGTACAGGTCCTAACGGGATATGAACTTAATCCAAAAAGTCTGCACAAGATACATATACAGAATTAAATTCCCAGGTGGCTAGGTATGGAGATAGGTGGATAAAAACCACAAACACAGACTCATTTGTTAAGTTAAGAGAAGTAATGGGGCTAGAACAACTTAAGAAACAACTAGATCAAGATCTTAGGATTTATCTTGAGGAAAGAAATCCTTCTGATCTTGATAGAGCTGCCAAAATGGCGGATGAATATACACTCATTCGTCACTAAAACTGAACAAACAAAATTTCCTACATCCAAACAACTCAAAGCCAACACAACACTCCCACACCTTTTAAAGGAGAAGTGATGTCAGCAAACAAGAGAGAATTTAAAGAACAGTTTCGTGATGAAAGTCATTATCAAACGATCTATCCCATATATATAATCGTTCCCGCAGTCCTACTCCGACTTGCAGTTATTGCCATAAATTTGAACATAGTTTTTCTGAATGTAGGAAGAGGCCCAATAATCAAAATCGATCTCTACCAGTACTTGTTTCAAATAATTCCCCCGGTCCACCTAGCTATTGTAGCCCAGCTAAGACCAATTCACAAAGTAAATTATCCTCCCAAAGTATGCCCAAACCTGCTTCCTCACCACAAGTTAAGACCAAATCGTCAACTCCCGTCCTATCCCACAATTTACCAACTGAACTGAAAAACTTACTAGACGGCCATTTTGTTCCTTTTGTGATTAAAGGAACTATATCTAAATTCTGTAATAGTGAGTCAAAACCCATCTCCGTCCTTAGAAATACAGGGGCTATTCAACCCTCGTATTGGCTGGCACATTACCAAATCCCTCTGAGTCTTACTTGAATCAGGATGTCATTATAGACACCGTAGCAGGAATTAGAAAACTCCCACCTCATAAAGTATATTAAAAAAATGACATAGTCAAGGGAGATGGAGTTGTACCTACAGTTGATAGAAATGCTAGGGGTCGGCATTCAACTGCCATTGTCAAATTACTTTGCAAGTAGTTAGTAAGGCTGTAATGGTGTACTTGAAAAATTGTATATTTATTATCGTATATTGTACATAAGTTGTAAGAACCAGGTGTTCTACTCTCTCACTCGAGAGCTTTCTCGCTCTATGTTGTGAGCGCCCACCAAGCGCTTTTGGTTGTAGTGCTTATCTAAACGATTGATACAATATTTTACATTCTAAGTATTATTTCACTAGCCACCCTCGTCCATATGGTGGCAGCTTAAAATTATATTGTAAACAATTCTTTTGTGCTTTTCATATTTCAGACGCTTTTTTGAACTTGAACATTTGAAATTTCTGGATAACCAGTTTCGTGGCATCGTGTGTTTGTTTTCTCTCCCATTTTCTTCCTTTCTTTTACAGCCAGGTCACCCAGGTAATTTTATTCAGTACCATTGGACTAATTAATAAATCGGTGACTTGAAACAAAATTTTGCATGCTTGGCGCAGGACCAGTTTTCTTTGGACGCGACTGACGGCTCTGAACTTTATACCATAGCCATCTCTGTTCGTCACTGGATCGCCTCTTGTTCCTGAGTGGGTCGTTTGTAAATCTGAAGCCGGATGGACCAATATTTTTAAACAATATTATTTTTTCGCAATCCTGTAGCCCAGTGAATTACGTTCGCTGCTTTCTCTAGTGACTGGCACCTTTTTAGTGATTTTCATTGTACTCAGACTTGTACTGTTTTTTGTTGTTTCTGCATGCAATGCCTTATTATATTGTGGTTATAGTGGATTAATATAATTACATTTCTGGCTAGGCGTGTTGTTTTGGTGACCATATTTGTTTCCATCGTGACGTCATTTCATTACGGTCACATTTTCGTTGTTTATAAGAAAATTGCTTTCCTACAATTTTTTATTGTAACTATTGTAATTGTGTTTCATAGTGTAGTGTATTTACGTGCCTTAATTGTGAATAGTTGTGTTGATAACGTTTTTTCTTTGTATCAGAGCGAATATTATTGTTTACGTTCTTTTAGGTCATTCTTATGATTCGAAGAGTGATTCAGTTCACCATTATTAACTCTATGTATTTTCTTTGTTTTGCCTTTCATATTACTATGAAATGGGTTTTTATCTTGAACCTCTTTTAATATGTCTGAACAGGAGGTACCGTCCTTTCTTCATTCTCCAAATCCATCTGCCACAATGGCTCATACTTTCACATTATTACATTAGGATCCTTCTGTTCTTAAATTTTCTGGTGATGATCCCCAATATAAAACAAGTGATTTTATTCGCCAGTGCGAAGATTGTATTGTAAATACTAATGCTTCAACGGGGTCTGAGAAAATTTATTTCGTAAGGTCACAGTTTGTACCTAATTCTTTGGTTTCTGGATTATAATTATGATCTATTTAAGTCTAATTTCCTTTTTTTTCTGATAACCCTGTAGGCAATTCCTTGCAATAGTGTTTTAAGCTTGCTGATGTTCTTACATCAAGATTGGGTATTCTTGACTATAGGCGTGTTTAGGCCCAGGCCAGGAATATTGTAGTTGAAGCCTTAGATTCTTTCTCCCATTCAGAGTGGGTTGATCATGGCACAATCACTTTAGATAGGTTCCGCCTTATTTTGGAGTTTCTTTTATACATTATTTCCTTAGTTCCTTTTGAGAGGAGAGCTGTCTCTTCTCTCAGCTATAAGACAGATGAGACCCTACTATCTTTTGCAACAAGGCTTTCATGTAAACTTAGGGAAGTGCCTTCTGGTTCCTTGTGTATTAGCAATGCTCAGCAACATGCCAATGTTCCTAGTTCTCCTCCACCCCCTCAGTTTTCTGTTCCTACCCACAACTCCCCTTCCTCTACATTTACCCCTCGTGTACTCATATGTACCTATTGTAACAAGTCAGGTGTTTCAAATGATTTTTGTTTTCGTCGTAAGCGTAGGAATGTATCGAATATTTCTTCTAATGTGATGCATGACATCTCTAGAGTAGAGCCGGAGGATAATCTTAGCTACTGTCATATCCATGGTCATTGTAAACACTCGACTGATCGGCGTTTCAAGATTTTAAAACTTAGAGCTAAGACTTCTCATCAGCCTAGACAATCTCCGTCCCATTTTTTTTTTTTTTCACAGGCGCCCGTTTCACATCCCAAAGGTTTGACCAGTAGTGTTAGGTCACAGATCATCCCCTTGGTGGCTGCAGAGTCTTCTCATTTACTCACCTTCCAATCTTTTACAATCACCCTGTATCTCCTTTTTGTAATAGTTTGCATTCTGTACAAGGTTCCCCCTTGCCTATTCTTGGGTCTGTTCGCATTCCCTTAAGGTTTTCCTCACATGCTACAGTTTTCCATGTCACTTTTGTTGTTGTATCTGGTCTTGCACTTATGTGTGATTGCCTCTTGGGCATCGATGCTCTTACAGCACATGGCATTGATATATCTCCTAGTCGCCGTGTAGTGACTTTCTGTAATTTTGTTATCCTTGCAAAAGCTAGGTCAGTTTCTGTATGAGACTCTCCACCTGTGCATGATCGTTCAGTTACCTTCGAAGGGACCTCCTCGCTTTAACTCTCCTGTTCTTGCTTGTGCTTATGTTGTTGTAGGAGAACATTGTATTGGACCATCAAGTGCAGTTTGAGTTCCGGTGCACATTTCTGGTGTTCCAATTGGGTCTGACGTTTTATCTCAGCCTGACTCTGTTCGTATTCGTCACTTTGCTTTGGAAGAGACTTTCCACTATTCGTGAGGATCATGTTATCATAGCTATGGTAACCAACGTCGCGGGTGCTCCTATCACTCTCTCTCCTGCCAATCACTTAGACTCCTTTGAAATAGTTGACGTTGATGCTTTTCAGGATTCGCCTCCTATCATTGCAGCTTCTGTACTACAGCCTCCACAAGCAAGTGACACGACTCATTTGGTCTTTGCAATGTTTGTAGGTGATATTGATTTTTCTGATGAGACGCCTCGTCTCATTGAACTGTTAGTGACCCACCATCAGAGTTTGGTTTTGCCTGGTGATACATTAGGACTTACAGATCATACTGTTCATAGAATTGATCTTTAGCCAGATAGTCCTCCTGTTTAAAACTCTTACAGGTTGCCTCAATCTCATCGGCTTATAGCACAGTCCTTAGTTGAAGACATGTTACGTGAAGGCATTGTACAAGAGTCTCACTCGGAGTGGAACTCACCACTCCTGGTGCCTAAGAAGGATGGATCTTTTCGTCCTGTTATTGATTATAGACGAGTTAACGAGGTCACTATTCCAGACCATTACCCTTTGCCTGTATCAAGTGACCTTCTCCAGTCCATTGGCATTGGTAATACGGTGTTCACCACCTTAGACTTGAAAGTGGGTTTTTGGCAGATATCCCTGGAGGAGAAGTCTCGTAAGATCACGGCCTTCTCTACTCCCAGTGGACATTGTGAATGGTTTCGTTGCCCCATGGGCTACGTAATGCTTCCTTGACTTACCAGCGCTTGATTAACTCCATTTTTCATGGCCTAGTAGGCAACGGACTTTTTGTTTACCTGGATGATTTCATCTTAGTTTCCAAGGATATGGAGAGCCACTTCACAAAGTTTTTCATGGTCTTGCAACGATTTGCTGATACTGGATTGAAAGTCAATTTACCCAAGTGTTATTTTCTTAAGACTAGCATCCAATTCCTAGGTCATGTTGTTGACAAACAGGGTATTCACACTATTGACGATAAGGTAAAGGCGGTTAGGGACTTCCCTACACCTAAGTCAGTTGAGAATATACGTTCCTTCCTTGGTCTGGCAGGGTATTATCGTGCATTTATTAGGAATTTTGCTTCAATTGTTTCCCCTCTAACACGTCTTTTCAATAGGGACACTTCCTTCCAGTGGCGTGGTGTTCACCGGGAAAGTTTTGATTCCTTGAAACTTGCACTTACTGAAGCGCCTGTGTTGGCATTCCCGGACTATAGCTTTCCCTTTAATATTTGTATAGATGCTTCTGGTACAGGTATTGATACTGCACTTGTGCAGCAAGTAGACGGATATAAACTCCATGTTTTAGCATATGCTAGCCGCATTCTTAACAAGCCTGAGTCTCGTTACTCTGTTACTTACTTGGAGGCCCTGGCAGAGGTGTGGGCTTTACAGCATTTTCCTGATATTATCTTTGGATATCCTGTTACAGTCTACACGGACCACACGGCTGTCACTCAACTTTTCAAGAAAAAAAAAAAAACTTTCGGGCCACCAAGCCAGATGGTTTCTCACAATTGAGGAATTCAACCCAACCCTTAAGTATATTCCAGGGCGTGCAAACAATGTTGCTGATGCATTTTCACGCAATATCCCTGTTGCTGCTGTCAAAGTATTTGACAACTCTCTGAAGGATCTGGTCAAAGCTCAGCGTGAGAACCCTGTTTGGTCTGCTATTATTTATGCTTTGGAGTCTGGTGATGATACCACCTCACCAGATTAAACTGTTCCCCTGTCTCAATTTTCCTTGCAGGACAAGGTTTTCATTCGTAATGTGGAAGTGATTGAACAGGATGTGGCATAACTAGTGATCCCTGAGTACCTAGTTCCTGTTGTTCTGCCCCTTGGTCATGATGTCCCTCAGGCTGGTCACCCAGGTCGTGACAAAACTCAGGCTATGGCACGTAAGAAGTATTATTGGCACACACTGCTCCCATCGGAGAGTATCCTACTCCTTCTCGCCCTTTTTCAGACTATGGCTGACATTTTACAACTGCCTCGTAGTACACAAGGTTCTGTGTACGTCCTTGTGTGTGTGAACCACTTAAGTCGTTTTGTAATATTGGCTCCCTTATGTAGCAAGTCTTCTCCAGTAGCAGCCCATGCTTTTGTTTCTCATGTTTTTGCCCATACACTACCCCTTCCGTGCTCCTTAGTGACAATGGGTCGAAATTTAGGAATGAGGTTTTAGCGAGCATTTGTGAGCGTTACGGAATCATGCAAACATTCGTGATTGCTTACTACCCTGCGTCCAATGGTCTTGTGGAGAGGACAAATAAGAAGAGTTGGATATACTCAGGCAATTTGTCAGTAGCCTTCCAGAATCTTGGGAGGATTGGCTTCCACATGTCAATGCTTGTACTAACAGCACCGTTAATGTCTCTACGGGCAAAACACTTTATTATGTTATCTATGGAGTGGAAAAACGATTCCCTTATGATGTGCTTGATAGTCCCGCTCGTCCCCTCTACAATATTGAGAACTATAGTCAACTCCAATATCATACATTGCATATTATTCATAGTTCTGTAAGAGATCAACTTGATGTCTTCAAAGCCAAGATGTTGAAACACCAGCATCTCCGAACTAAACCTGTTAACATCAGTATTGGTGATCATATTTATAAGAGCATGTCTGACTGCCAATCAAAACTTAAGTGTATAATCACAGTACCCCTTTTAGTTACTGGGAAGTTGCATCCAAATAAATTCAGGGTCTTTGATCCTTCCCAGAGACTGAGCGAAGTGGTGCATGTTGATAGACTTAAGGTGGCAAGAGTGCCTATCCCTGCATTTACTGAACCTCCACCGAGGTTTCCTGTACCAACTATTTATTTTGTATCTACCCCTCACAGTTATAATCTCCGTTAAAAAGGTTCTATGTCATCATAATTGTATATGTATCTTGTTTCACTATCAAGTGTATTGTTTGTATAATATGTATATCTTGTATATCTACTGAGTGTATTGATTTGTATTTTGTATAACTTTTGTGTCATGTCCCGGACGTCCGGCAATTGTTGTCTTTTTGTATCATATAAACTGACGCCAGTTCCTTTGTGTATTTCTTGTGTTTGTGTACAGTTCCTTTGTGTATTTCTTGTGTTTGTGTACAGTTCCTTTGTGTATTTCTTGTGTTTGTGTACAGTTCCTTTGTGTATTTCTTGTGTTTGTGTACAGTTCCTTTGTGTATTTCTTGTGTTTGTGTACAGTTCCTTTGTGTATTTCTTGTGTTTGTGTACAGTTCCTTTGATAGACTTAAAGTGACAAGATGAGACCCTTCCTTTTCCTTGGGATCAATGTGTGACCAAAACACAATCCGAGACATTATCTCAATGTTATTACCTTGAATAAGGTATTTTAATACGCAAATGGTTTGCACCTAATGTCCCACAGGACCAGTTTTGGCAAGCCAGACATCAAATTATTATTCCCACAGACATGAGGACATAACTCCTGCAGTTGCCCCATGACACTCCTTTGTCAAGCCATCAAGGAGTCCGAAAAATATTGGCACACATCACTAGACATTTTCATTGGCCTCATATCAGAAAAAAAAAATGCATCACGTTACTGCAAGCAATGTTAGATGGTAGGCAACCAAATCACCCTTTCCTAAAGCACCTTTACAGCCTATTCTTGTTATGGGAGAACCCTTCTCCAAAATTATCATATATTGCGTAAGATCGTTGCTTCGTTAAAAAAATTGACACAAGCTCTTGTTGACAATCACGTGTCTCAATACCAGATTCCCCAAAGCAATTCCACTGAGAAACATTCGGTCTCAAACAGTTGTGAATGAATTAATCAAGTATTTTTCTTTGATGCGTTTCCTCAAAGAGATACAAAGTGACCAAGGCACAAATTTTATGTCAAGCCAGTTTGAACAGAGCTTGAAAGGATTAGGATTACATCATACTATCTCTACCCCTTACCACCCTCAATCTCAGGGTGCATTAGAACGATTCCATGGCACGCTAAAGTCTATGCTCAGAAAGTGTGTTTTAGAAAACGGTCTTGACTTAGAAGAAGGACTACCTTTATTACTATTTTCAGCCAGATCTTCCAAATAAGACAGTACAGACTATAGTCCACCCGAATTAATTTTTGGTCATGAGAGCAGAAGATCCTTTAAAGTATTGAAAGACAGTTGGCTTACTATTGATTCTATTGTCTCAACCATTGTACATGTAGAGAGAACGTTGGAAAGACTAAAAACAGCTTGGAACATATCCAAGAAAAAATTGAGTCAAGCCCGAGAGAAGATGAAGAGAAAGTATGATAAAAACAAAAGAAATAGTTTCATCAAGGTGATGAAGTCCTCTTATATCTACCTATACCAGATTTTCTGCAGAGTAGGTTTCAAGGACCATATACCATCAAAGAGAAAGTAAGATCTTTGAATCATATTATAGAAACTCCAGGTAAACGAAAGAAATTTAGGAAGTACCATATAAACTCATCAAAATTATTTCATTCCAACAAAGCTGTCTTGGCTAATGTAATCAAGGAAGACACCAACGAATACTTCTTACCATATCCTGATCTACCAATGCAGAATTCTGTAGCTTTAATGAACTTGGAAAAAGAGGTATGTCACTTAGGCTACAATAAGCAACAAGATGTTGTAAGACTAGTTCGGGACTACCCACAATTATTTTCCTATGTGCCGAGGCAAAATTCAGATTTAAGGTATGGCATCTAATTAGCCTCTACCAGGCCTATTAAGAAAGACTCTTACAGCTGAAATAGAGTCTCTACTACTACAAGGACTAATAGAACCGTCCTCAAGTCCTTGGTTTGCTCCCTGTGCCAAAACCAGGAGGGAAACATGGGTTAGTAGTAAATTATTGGAAGTTGAATGAGCTAACGAGAGCAGACGCTTATCCACTCTCAAGGATTGATGATCTAATAGATTATATTAGTTCTTCTAAAATCTTTACTACTATAGATTTAATAAAAGGTTATTATCAAGTACAAATGCATTCGATGCTCAAGAAAAAAAACTTTGTAACACCAAATGGATTATTTCAGTTTAAGGTTCTTCACATTGGTTTAAGGAATGCTCCTGCTACCTTCCAAAGAATGGTTAATAAGATTATTTCAGGCATGAGAGGAGTTAAATCATATCTAGATGACGTGGTGATATTTAGCGACACTTGGGAACAACATCTAAATCTGTTGCATGAGTTCTTTGAGAGAGCCGACAAGGCTAACCTAACCATCAATTTAGCAAAAAGAAATCGGACATGCCCAAGTATCCTACTTAGGTTTCAAAGTAGGTAATTCTGAAATATCTACCTTAGCAGCTAAAGTTCAAGCCATCAGAGAGCTCCCCACCCCCACGAATAGGAGATAAGACGATTGCTAGTAATGGTAGGTTACTATAGAAAATTTTGTCAAAATTTCTCTGATATAGCAGAATCATTGACAGATTTGTTGAGAAAAGAACGGAAGTTCATTTGGACAGAACATTGCCAGCAAGCTCTTCAAAAATTGAAATTAATTCTTATTAATGACCCTGTCCTGAGAAGCCTAGATCCGTCGAAAAGTTTCCACTTGTTCACGAACGCAAGTGATGTTGCTTTAGGAACAACGCTAATGCAGGAAACAAACGGAATACTGCATGCTACAGTTATTTCAGTAAGAAATGGAGCCCCAATCAACGTAACTATGCCACAATCGAAAAAGAATATTTGGCAGTTGTGACAGCATTACAGCATTTTGAACCATATTTATACTCACCTTTACCCATTCATTTACATGCTGACCACAACCCTTTAATCTTCTTAAACAAGCTCTCCGTTTCTAAATCTAACCAAAGACTCACCAGATGGAGACTCTCCATATACACCATGCATAAGGATTAGATAACGTCCTTGCCGATTCCCTATCGAGAATCGACTTAAAAGGGTGAGGATGTCCCGCCATTAGTGTGAATAGAGACCTGTGGTTGTGCTGTGCCATGCTCTTATGTGAATAAAGTCTCCTGTTTGTAATTTAAGGTACTCTTTGCGTGACTATATGCTTTGAATTGTTTTGTATTCCATAATGTATAAATATGTATTTCTTGAAATATTAAGCATTGCGCAATACCCGTCTGTTTGAGCGCGCCTCATTACGTATTATCAGGTGACACCACTCTCAGAAACGTATCATAGTTTGGTGGGAAATCTTACTCTGCTTTCTCACTGGCTGAAGATCTTTAAACTACCGTTTTACGTACGTTTTTGCCATACTTGAAACGTCGGTTCCCATTCTCGATGTATAAAATGGTCATGCAGAGAGCGACCCGGGTAGAGACACCAGAGAGATATAGAGAAGAGAAGAGAGAGAGATCCAGAACGCAAAAAGAACAAAGAATACAAGAAAAGAAGCAGGGGACCAGGACCCATCTGAACCTACATAGAAATTATTCTACATTCGTCGATTACAACAACTCCGATAACGAGTCTACTGGACCACAACTATTGCCCACCTCCACGCGAAGTGCACAGCCTTCGTGTTTTTTTCCGAATTGTTTCGGACATCTCCAGACTACTGCTGGAATACGAGTGACTTGACACTATTATTTTCTTAATTACGAAACATCAACTAATATCTTATGTGTTCCTAACGACTAGGATCTTCACCCACCAGAAGAATTATCGGAAATTTCCCCAACCAGAAGTTATCGCACATAATCTTCACCTCAGACTATCTATTTGTCCCCCGAAACCGTTGGTGTAACCTCAGCAACCAAAATCAAGACTCGTCTACACCATAATCAAGACTTCGTTTCACCCACCTCCTCTTACGTGCTACATACAAGAGCATACCCATGTACTGTACATAGTGAATAATTTTATATGTATATTCTATGTCATATCTATTGAAATATATAATTACTTAATTATTCTATGCCCATTTATGCTGTTTGTGTTATTTTTGTTAGTGTAATACTATTTGACATTAACGAAGAGTTTAATTATCCAACCTGAACTCTGTCATTCGTCCGAACTGCGCCTTTTTTTTATGTCGCGATTAGCCTGGCCCATAGGATGGTCGTGACAGCATATATATATATATATATATATATATATATATATATATATATATATATATATATATATATATATATATATATACATATATATATATGTATGTATATACAGAATATATATATTGTGTGTGTATGTGCGTGCGTGTGTGTGTGTGTGTGTGTGTGTGTGTGTGTGTGTGTGTGTGTGTGTGTGTGTATGTGTGTGTGTGTGTGTGTGTGTGTGTGTGTGTGTGTGTGTGTGTGTGTGTGTGTGTGTGTGTGTGTGTGTGTGTGTGTGTGTGTGTGTGTGTGTGTGTGTGTGTGTGTGTGTGTGTGTGTGTGTGTGTGTGTGTGTGTGTGTGTGTGTGTGTGTGTGTGTGTGTGTGTGTGTGTGTGTGTGTGTGTGTGTGTGTGTGTGTGTGTGTGTGTGTGTGTGTGTGTGTGTGTGTGTGTGTGTGTGTGTGTGTGTGTGTGTGTGTGTGTGTGTGTGTGTGTTTGTGTGTGTGTAGCTTTGCTCGTGCGAACCACAGATCAGAAAAGAAAAGCGGGAAAACGCTGCCGAGTAAACGGGAACTTGGTGCCGAAACATTGCTCGTATGAACCGCGCTTTAGGGAAATCCGGCAGTGGAGGTGTCACTTGGAGTTGCTGAATCTCACAATAAAGTAACGAAAATCAATTAAATATTCTGATTAGGGTCACTATTCACTAACGTACCTGTACAGGTGTCAAACATCAACCCGAGCTAAAAACCACCGGTCGATGTCACTGTGTAGATCTAGGGTGCATGACTCACACTCCCCTTCACCTGGGTGGGGTTCGGGGTGATAAGTGTAGGTTGGAGGGTGAGACAACAGACTTTTTTTTTTACTTACTATTTTATGTCAGTTCCGCGTTGACGCCCTGCAGTCGTCGTGGATATATAATGTTATACATTCTCGATCTGTAGGTCATCAACATAGCACTTTTTTCATATATTTGCCTCTATGTTGGAGAAGACTTCCTTTAATAACAAAGGATAATTATTGTATGTCGCAATAGAAGCATATGGCCACAAGATTTAGTAATTGTATAATATCTGATCACAAAGGTTCGGATGAATCATCAATACTACTGATATCTATTAATCGTCACAATTGCTAGAGAACGTGAGACATTCGGAATGACGCCTTTGGTCGTAGGTAATCGTACCCTTGGTGTGCACCCATTGTAGTGTAATATCTATCGAAATAGTCTTAAAAGTGTATGCTCAATATACAATCCTAGCATATACGTGAGTAGGTAATAATGTAATTAAGTTAATGTGTCTGTGATCTAGTGTTTGTGTGTGTGTGTGTGTGTGTGTGTGTGTGTGTGTGTGTGTGTGTGTGTGTGTGTGTGTGTGTGTGTGTGTGTGTGTGTGTGTGTGTGTGTGTGTGTGTGTGTGTGTGTGTGTGTGTGTGTGTGTGTGTGTGTGTGTGTGTGTGTGTGTGTGTGTGTGTGTGTGTGTGTGTGTGTGTGTGTGTGTGTGTGTGTGTGTGTGTGTGTGTGTGTGTGTGTGTGTGCGTTTGTTGACCTAATTATAATATACAAGATAGGAACTAAATTCGTGGTATCCTGTCTTTATTTCGCAAATATCATACCTTATTTATAATAGCTTATGCATTTAGCAGGAATTACTTGGACTTTTAATCTATTAAAGAAGTTCATTTGTCTCCATAGAAAATTGTACTTTTTGACATACTTTGATTTCTTTGTTCCCATGACCTCGTGAGTTTCTTTTGTTCCAGACCAAAAGATCTCTGCCAGTTTTATGCATTCCGTTTAATGACCTCAATATTACAATCAAGTCATCTACTTCTTTTAATGATGGGTAGTTCAGTGTTTTTGACATTCGTTTTATCTGCAAGGTCGGGAAACAATTTGGCTACTTTCATGTTTTTTAAAAGTCTGTATATTTCACCCACAATGTTTCTGAGATCTTTTTCTTCTTTCGTTTTTGTAACTGAATAATTTCCTATTGAGTGAGTTATTGCCCTTTTGAGTTTTTACCCGTTTCCAATACTTTACATTTTCCATTGAAATGAATTTCCCATGTTTTATCCATACATATATATTTTCTAGAATTTGTAATGATTCTAAGCCTTCAACTTTTATCATTCTCATGTTCTTTGCATCATCTGCAAAGATAATTGTTTTTATCGTCGTACTTTCCATTATGTAATTTACGTCTCTTGAAAACATGACAGGTGCCAGAACTAACCCCTGAGGGACTCCGTAAATCACCGCCCTCCATCGTGGTATCTCATCCTTCATTACCGTTCTCATGTTCTGATCGTTCCGCAAATCCTTCATATATTTAAGGACCTTACCTCTAAGTCTTCCAATATGTGTATATTTGTGTGTGCGTGTTTATGCGTGCATTTATCTAGTTGTCTCTTACGGGAAGGGGAGCAACGCTCGTAGGGGCCCGCCTTTGTATCTCGTAGTATCAAGTTTGCTCTTAAATTCTTCAGATCTTTTCTATAAATATTCTTTTTGAGTTTCTTTCCATGTCCTTTTGTGTTTCTCTTGTCCCAATTTAGTAAGTCTTCTCTATCAAGTATTTCCGTACCCTTCATGATTCTATAGATGGTCACAAGATCGCCTCCCTCTCTTTTGTTCCAAAGTCGGTAATTTCAATTTAGCCAGTCTCTCTTCATATGATAAGTCTGAAAGTGCTGGGGCCATTTTCGTGGTTGCTCTCTATATTCTTTCAATTTTCTTTATATTCTTTTTGGTGTTGGGTGACCATAATGTCACAGCATACTCCAGTCTAGGCTTTACTAATGTGACTAATATTTTTCTAATCATTTCATCATTCAAAAAGCTAAACGCCAATTCTATCGATCTTAGTAAGTTATAGGATTCTCCGACAATTTTGTTTATTTGTTTATCAGAGGATATGTCGTTTGAGATAATTACTCCCAGATCTTTTTCAGATACCACTTTCTTTACCTCTTTAGTTCTAATTGTATATTGCCCTAATATCCTTTTTTTCCGAACTCCATTATGTTACATTTCTTAAAGTTAAAGTCCACTTCCCACTTCTGACTCCATTTCCAAACCTTGTTTAGGCCTCTCTGTAGTGATTCGCAGTCCGTTTCGGTTTTCACTTTCCTTAACAATTTAGCATTGTCTGCAAAGAAGCTCATGTAATATTGCGCATCATTATCCATGTCATTCACATAGATAGCAAACATTATTGGAGCCAATACAGATCCTTGCAGGACTCCACTAATCACCTCTTTCCACCCTGAATACTTTTCTTTGAGTATTACTCTCATTTTTCTACAATTCAGAAAATCTTCCATCCAGTATAGTAGGTTACCTTGTATCCCTCCTATGTTTCCCTTTTTTTATATATAAATATAATTTTTATGTGGTACTTTGTCAAAGGCTTTCTGTAAGTCTAGGAAAGCACAATGAGCCCATTCATCCCTTTCTTGTATTATATCTATTAGTATCGAGTAAAAACAGATTAAAATTGTGGTACATGATCTTCCCTGTCTGAATCCAAATTGTCTTGGGTTTATTATATTGTCTTCTTCCAGGTGTTTTATCAATCTATTCTTGATAATCTTCTCACAAATATTGGCTACAGTGCTTATTAGGGAGACTGGTCTGTGTGTGTGTGTATGTGTGTGTGTGTGTGTGTGTGTGTGTGTGTGTGTGTGTGTGTGTGTGTGTGTGTGTGTGTGTGTGTGTGTGTGTGTCTGTGTGTGTGTGTGTGCGTGCGTGCGAGTGTGTGTGTGTGTCTGTCTGTGTGTGCGTGCGTGCGTGCGTGCGTGTGTGTGTGTGTGTGTGTGTGTGTGTGTGTGTGTGTGTGTGTGTGTGTGTGTGTGGTGTGTGTGTGTGTGTGTGTGCCTGCGTATGGCGTGTGTGTGTGTGTGTGTGTCTGCGTATGACGTGTGTGTGTGTGTGTGTGCCTGTGTATGACGTGTGTGTGTGTGTGTGTGTGTGTGTGTGTGTGTGTGTGTGTGTGTGTGTGTGTGTGTGTGTGTGTGTGTGTGTGTGTGTGTTTACTAAGAACATCTACGAGGTTTAACCATTACTCCCTTCTGTATCCAGTGCCACCTTTCTTTTCATTTTGTCTGCCGCCAGCAGAAAAGGGAGCAACCAGTTTTTACCCGGCGTTTCCTCTCGGTGGAACACGAACAATTATTGGCTGGGTTCTGAGAAAGTCCCATAACGTAGCATTGATTACCAAGAGAGCATTTATCCCTATCGTTAAGAGGAAGGTTCTCTTAGCTGAAAAAGTCATCTTGTTGCAGATAGAATAAATGCGATAGTCGTAAAGGGCATCGCGTGGGCTCATATATACATAGAGGACTTCCCTCAGCTGAATAAAATCACATGGCGCAACAATAATAAATACTAAAAACGCATCGAAATTTCACCATGTACCTACACTTGACAAAATTTCTTTGGTTGCATGTTATAAGCTCCTAAGGTAAAATACATAGTAGAAATAACTTATATACCAATGAAAGGTGACCTGGGGAAGTCACTGTTGGTTGTTTGACCCTCTTTCTCGTTGATAGCTGAAGAAAGCAAGTTTTCGAGTGGAGTTAACACTGATGAAAGCAAGTTTTCTTGGGTCGAGTTAGCACTAATGACAAGCCTCTTTCCACGCTTAATTGCAGCGTTTCACCAACGATTTTGTACGTCTTTGCCCACAACAGAGTGCTCATTTTTTCTGCAAAGATGAACACGAATGCTTGTATAAACACACTATTTATATATGTTATTACTGCACCATTTCTTTTGATCACAGTTGAAATAAATCTCATGGCACGGTCGGCCACACTTACAACGCAATAATGACCAGAATGTATCGGTCATCAAGACGAAACTGTATTTTGTAAACCGCGTAAATTTTATGGACTTTCAACCTTGCGACTTTCAACTAAATCATACAAAATCGTAGGGGCACGAGTTATTCTTTCTGTTCCATTTGGTTACACTTTTTATCCAAAGTATTTTGACTGCTTTCGCGTCATTTCCGTGACGAAACGCACATAGAGACTTTTTCTTTTCTTTTCTTTTTATTCTTATTCTTATTCTTCTTATTATTATTATTACTTTCACTGGCAACTGTCTCGTCCAGGTGACCACTTTGAGTACGTTGACGTTCCACTGCAGTGGATGACTAGTTTTTCCGGGAATAAAAAGGTTTCAGAAGTAACCTCAACCCGGTGATTTTTTTTTTTTTTTTTTTTTTTTTTTAAAGAAGAAAACGTCTTGGGAGAATTCTCAAAAATCCTGCCGCACGTAAATAAATAAATTAATAAATGAATAAATAAATTGATAAATAAATAAGTAAATAAATAAATTAATTAATTAATTGAAAAATAAATAAATAAATAAATAAATAGACAAATAAATAAATGAAAATAATATATAGAAAAGAAATAATAAGTAAATAAGGCTCACAAGATCCCACCAGAACTTGCCACATTCTAAGACAACTCATGAGGACTCGCAAGGATTCACTAAATATCATAAGGACTTTTGAGTACCCACGGTGACACATATGAGCTCACGAGGACTTACGATATTTTTTAGTTTTCACGACTACTCGAGATAACTCACATTAACTCACAAAACTGGCGACAATCCACAAACACTTACAAAGGTTAACGAGAAGTCAATAGGATTCACAAGAACACAAGAAAGCTCACGAGGACTCTAGATAGATTGTTAGTTTTCTCTAGAACTAACTAGAGCCCGTGAAGGCTCACAAAACATCATAACAACACAAGAGGACTCACAAGAACTCGTAAAAAACAAAGAACTCAAAAAACCTATAGGGATTTATGAGAACCCTCGAAGACTCACAAAATCTTACGAAGACTCGCAAGACGTTTCTAGCTTTCACGATGATTCACGAGAACTTATGAAGATCAATGAGAACACACAAAAAGTTCACATTAACTTATATACTCGTTTGTCCTCACAAGACCTCGAGTGTGCTCGTGTGCTTTTTTACTTTTTTGTGAACAATTGTGAGTCTTTGTAAGCCCCCAAGGGCCTTCGTTACTTTGCGTGAGCATCTATGAATTCTTATGACTCATAAGATCTCCAAAGTTTTTTTTTTTTTTTTTTTTTTCTTGTGAGTCCCTGCGGAACCTCTATTTCCATTAGTTCCTGTTGACATTTGTGAGTCCATGGGGTCTAAACCTCACAAGGTCATTGTGATTTTACGTAAACTTTCTTGAGCTCGTGTGATTCTTCTTAACATCTCGAGATTTCTTCCGAGTCCGCGCGGTCTCTCGTTAGTTCTGTTAAATTCTCGGTAAGGTCCTGTTAGTTTTCCTGAGCACTCATAAATATTTGTGAGTACTATGTTTTTGATAATCCTTAATTACGTACGTGAATTTTTGTGGGTCTTCGGAACTCTCCCAGTGAGTCCCTTAGTACTTGTAAGCCTTTGTGGGTTCTTATGAGTATTCAGAAACTCTTTATAATTTTTGTGAGTTTATTTAAGATCTCGTTAGTTTTTGTGACTCATTGTTAGTTTTCACGGGTATTACTGACCTTTTGTGTGGTTTCTTTAGTACTTATTGGTCTTTGTAACTTTTCAATGGTCTTCTTAAGTACACATGAGTAATTGTGAGTTTTCGTGAATATTTGTAAGTTTTTGTGAGTCCTCACGAAAATACAAAAGTACTTGTGAGTCTTCCTAACTTTTTCGTTATTTGTCGTGAGTCTTTATTAATTTTCACAAGCAATCGTGAATCCTTGTGAGTCTTGTACTCTTATTTTCACTTGCCTATCTTGGTATTTGTGAGTAGGCATTAAAAACTAATGTCTTATCCTTCTGAGCTATCCTTAGGTGTCCTTGGCATTTTGCGTGAGTTCTCATTTGTCTTAGGTCACCGTCAGTTCTTGTCAGCATTTGTAAGTTCTTATGAGTATTCATGAACGTTTCAAAAGCCTTGTGAGTCTTCATGAGCTCTTGTAAGTTTTTGTGTTCTCCTTAGTTTTTATGTATACTCGTAAGTTCTTCAGAGTCTTTTTATTTCGTTAATCTTTTGTTGGTCTTTGTAATTCCTCACGAATGGGTCATCGTGAGTTCTTGTGAGCCTTCTTGGGTGTTTGTGAGTCCTCACGAAAAATTACATGATCTTATGAGACATCATGAGATATTGTTAAGTCCAAGTAATCCCTTGTTAATTATCATGAGGCCTTGAGAGCCCTTGTAAATCCTGTTTTCGTTGTTCTTTGATGGGCTTTGCGAGTTTTCGTAAATTCTAAAGAATCATCGTGAGTTCTCACGAAGTTTTACGAGTTCTTATTATTTCTCGTGAAATTTTGAAAGTTATTGTGAGCCTGTATGAACTCGCGTTTGTATTTGTGAGTTCCTGTGAGACCTTTTCCATGAGTATCATGACTCTGTGATGGCCTTTGTTTGTGAATCTATTAGTCTTTGTAATCTCCCAAAGGTTATCATGAGTTCTTCTGAGCCTTCATGATTTTTTTACGAAGATTTAAATGATTTTATAAATCCGCGTGGGCCTTTGTTAAGTGCAGTAAGTTTTTGCAAGACCTTGTTATTTCATGAATAAGTTCTTGTGAGTAAGTTCTTGTGAGTTCTGTTTTGTCAAATTCCTTTTCCTTCTTTGGCTTTGTGAGTTCTCATAGGTCTTCATAAATCTCCAAAATCACTGTGAGCTCTCATGACGCTTTTCCATGAATTGTTGTAAACCATCAAAAGTCGAAAAGTCTTGGGAGTTTGCGTGAGTCCTTGTCAGTTGCGAGTTCTCGTAACTCCTCGTTAGGTTTCATAAGTCTTTGTAAGTTTCTGTTGGTTCTTGTTGGCCTTTGTGAGTTTTAATTAGTCTTTGAGAATTCTCGTGAGCTCTATCGAGAGTTGTCCAGAATTATCAAAACTTTCTGTTTCTGTCATGAGGTCCCATGAGCTTTCTCTTTTATGAGTTATTGGGTCCTTTTAACCCATTAAACTCCGATGACAAGATGTCTTGTCATTTCGTCAAATAAAACAAAAAATCATAAAACACCAAAATGTTTGATCAAACAGCACCAGAAAAATATGACGTCAGTCCTCCTCGCTTCGCTCGCGAGCGAGGACTGACGTCATATTTTTCTGGTGCTGTTTGATCAAACATTTTGGTGTTTTATGATTTTTTGTTTTATTTGACCAAATGACAAGACATCTTGTCATCGGAGTTAATGGGTTAAATCAAGGGTTCTCGTGAGTCTTCGGGGATAGTTTTCGTAAATATCTCATTGTTTTATATTCGTAAGCTATAATATATTTTTGTAAGTTCTCACAATTGCTCGTGAGCACCCCAGCATTCTCGAGATTCATTTTGGATTTCACTGCAATTTCTCGTGAGTCATCAGGGTTTCTCGTGAACCTTAGTAAATTTGCGTAAGTCCTTGAGAAAACTTGAAATTTCTTGTAAATCATCGTGAGTTCTCACGTGTTCGAGTTCCGGCAGATCCTCTTGAAGATCTGCAAGAACTCACGGGAACTCACGGTGAAGGTTAGACGTCCCTTACTGGCGCCAATCGGTAAGAATGAAAAGGAGTAAGAAATAAAGAGGAAATGGGAAGAGGGAGAGAAGTG
This sequence comes from Oratosquilla oratoria, assembly GCF_046742065.1. Classification (NCBI taxonomy): domain Eukaryota; kingdom Metazoa; phylum Arthropoda; class Malacostraca; order Stomatopoda; family Squillidae; genus Oratosquilla; species Oratosquilla oratoria. Next base: position 40,061,321 of record NC_134778.1, on the reverse strand, counting down.
AAGAAGAGCCAAGGAGGGATCAGAAATGGTGGAAGCAGCCAAAAGTGGTTGATGACACATGTTACTTATTTCAATTCCATTTTTCACTGGTTTTGTTTTGACTACAAGCACCAGGCGATTTTATTCAGCTCAGTGGGCCACACCGTTGAAAGAATGAAGAGAAGACAGTAGGGAAAAGAATGTAGATATAACAGAAGAAGGAAAGTGAGAAGAAAAATTCAGGTAGTGGGAATATATCGCAAGCCATTAACCAGCGCCTCTGTCCTAGGAGACATTATGACGCCAACGAATTGGAGACATAGGTAAGCTAAGGAGAGACTTTAGTGGAAGTCGAAAATAGCCAACATTCTTCTCTGAGTGATGATTCATCTCATATTATAAAAGAATGTTGTTTGACCTTGTTCCGTAAGGATGCCACTAAATTCGTTAAAGCCCTTAATGTATTGAAGTTATGCAGTCAGTGTCTCAAACGAGGGAAAGATAAAGGAGAGAAAGAACAAGGAAAACGGGACTGTGAACGATAGATAGGTAGTGAAAGAGAGAGTTAGTTAAAGAATGAGGGAGTGAAATGGAAAAGACCAACAATCAGGAAACGACAAGACACTAAAGAGTGCTATTAAACGAACTAAGTACGTTCACCTTTTAACACGCCCCAATTACGAGTATGCTGAATATAGTCAACTAACATTAGCCAGAACAAAATCTCAAATATGACGCTGAGCTGTAGCCTTCTAACGACCGGGTATGTTGGTTGACATCGACTGAATAGAATAATGTGGCGGCAAGTAGAAATTAATATCTAGGAACAATTCCCTCTGTCTAAGAATTATCGGGTCACCTCTGACCCATGCGAGCGATACATTTCGTAACAGGCTCTTTTCATACACTGCATCAGGTTAAATTGAATGAGGAAACAGATGAATGAGTAAATAAATAAACAAATAGATAAGTTAATGAATAAGTAAAGACAGAGAAAAGATGAGAAATGGAGGTAGACAACACCAGTGAACCTGAGGAGCCTGGTAAAAAGAAAAAAGAGGAGAGAACTGAAAAAAAGAGAGAATAAGAGAGAAAACAGAAAATAAACGATCGTGAGGTTAAGCAAGTTTAGACAGACGTTAGAATAAAAATTTTGGAGAAGAGAAAATAGAGAGGTAAAAGGGATAGACAAGGAAGAGCTATAGAGGAGAGAGAGAAGGAGAAAGAGAGGGAGGGAGGTGGATGGGAGGGAGGGAGGGAGGGAGGGGGATGGGAGGGAGGGAGGGAGGGAGGGAGGGACGCAGGAGGGCATGTGGAGGTGTTTCATCTAGTGTAATATTGTTGAAATGTTCATAGAGCCATGTATAATAGGATTTAATATTAACTTCATCATATAATCATGTTATTTCAAACGAAGTAACCCATTCAATACCGTGGGGGCGTTGTACAGATATTGTTGTGCCAAAGGCCAGACAATTGTGTTGTGGAGCTGAGGGGGTCAAGGGCTGGCTCACAACTGAATAAAGTTGTCTGACGTTTGGCAAACCGAAGTCTACCTGTTTTGGCGTTGCTTTGAAAGGATTAGGATAACCCTAAGGAATACAAGGGATAACAGGCATAATGTTGTCAAAAAGTTAATCAAGATAGTTTTAACACTTTAGAGTCAAATTTCCCACAGTTAGATAAGATTGCATAAGATAAACATACGATCCGAGTAAAGTACATACCCAAAGGACTAATCTCATTATCCTGTCATTTTAGTCGAGTCTAATGACATGGCCAGCAAAGTGTCACGGGAAGACAGCTCTGAAAAGAAAAGATGCTATGAAATGGAGAAACCGGCACGAACGTTAGTACACAGGTTACCAAAAGTCGCGCCAAATCGTGAGAGGTTTTGTCAGTGGTGTAGCCAAGTTTCAACAGTTCTCTTAAGGTGGGATGGAGAAATAATAGAAGTGTATTTATTGGATTTCTTTCGGGGGTTCCGGAAGGAGAGGGGCACTAAAAGCGTGTTTACTGAATTTAGACACAAAGTGACAGATTATGGGATCCAGGTGGGGGGTGGGGGGTGAATTAGTAGGGGAGGGGAAAGATTTGACCATAGGGAGGGGGGAAACCCTCACTCCCCACTCCCACCCCTTTGAATGGCGTTAGCCGTGTTTTTTTTATTAATTTATTTATTTATTTATTTTATTTTATTTTATTTTTATCTTTTTTTTTTTTTTTTTTTTTTACGTTGCCATTTTTGTCATTTATCTGAAAGAAACCTACGTCTCCTTTCGGGGTTAAATTCTCCTAACATTAACCTACACACTGTTTGCAGTTGTTGATGATGTTCATATATTGCTAGGCCACAATAAATGACTTAATATGGACGCGAGTTCACGCCTCAAGGGATTGGAACTATTCTAATTTTGTTTTGGCTAGCATCAGGCAATTTTGTTTTCGTTGGTAATTTTCCTCTTGCTAGCACCAAACGATTTTATTCAATTAAGACCTTATCTATACCCTAACTCCTCCCCTACTAAGGAGATGCTGCGGAGATCAATAAAATAGGCTGGCGGCAGCCGGAATATGATAAAAGTAAGCATCACCCAATAAGGAAAAGGGTTTTTTGTGTCAAAGATATGAAATATAAATGAAAGAAAATGGATTGTGTTTTCCAAGGCCACGTAATGACCCTGGACACGACTTTTGAGAAAGATTGTGTCTTTACTGGCGGGTAGATGACCCATTAAACTGAATGAAATCGCTTAACCTTAGCGGAAACATATTCTTTTTAGTGTCTAAATATGGTCACTTGCCCCCAAGCCCCCCCCAGAGAGATAATGACGTTAATTTGATCCTCCCCATTCCCTCTCAGGATCCATCACAAAAATATCAAATAAAATTTCGAAAGGTTGTGTTCCCCCTCATTAGTTGATAGCATATGGACCACTGGGAGGTTCGGCTGGTGTAGTAATTATATTATGAACAGTTGCCAGCACTCATAGATGGTGGAGCAGTGGTTAGCTCGTCGGGAATAAAGCAGGCAGTTTTGTGTTTTATATTTATACAACTAGGGGCCGAGCGCGGTAGACCAGTGGATGCCGTGTCGAACTCATGAGCAGCTGGTCGTAAGATCGATTCCCGGGACCCTCAGCGTGTTTCTTGTGTTGCTTCCCGACAGTTCTGGCCAGGCGTGGAGGCAACCCAAACATCGGCCTAAAAAAAAAATAATAATAAAATAAATAAATGTGTGTGTGTGTACGTGTGTATATATATATATATATATATATATTTGTGTGTGTGTGTGTGTGTGTGTGTGTGTGTGTGTGTGTGTGTGTGTGTGTGTGTGTGTGTGTGTGTGTGTGTGTGTGTGTGTGTGTGTGTGTGTGTGTGTGTGTGTGTGTGTGTGTGTGTATTTACCTAGTTGTATTTTACGGGACGAGAGCTATGCTCGTAGTGACCCGTTTTCGTATCTCTCCGCATCCAGTTTGTTCTTAAAATTTTGTATAGT
>NC_134778.1:40050343-40052843 GCF_046742065.1 Oratosquilla oratoria | reverse complement strand
TATTTGTGTGTGTGTGTGAATCAATCACCAAGGTCTGATTCACCATGGTCTTGGATCACGTGTTTGACTCGTGATCGACAGCTATTATATTCCCGGAAGAGAACTCGGAGCTCATATATAACCGATCTATGGGTAATGCTGTAATCTTACACACACACGCACACCCCCAACTCCCCGCCCATGAGAGTTGGAGTAGCGAGTCGCAGCGCAGCGATACTGAAATTATTTCAGCCTTGGGGGAGATTCAAACCCGGACCGCCGTAGTGGCGGCCACGATCGCTACCACTGCGCCTACATGTCACATTACATGTGTGTGTGTGTGTGTGTGTATGTGTGTGATCTCTATATGCATGTGTATAGGGAAATACATGTATGTGTATATGCTATGTCACCTCCCCGCCTAACCAGGGCTGTCGGGAATCGACGCAGCAGGCCCGCAGTGGGCCGCAGTAAATCGAACTCACGACCACTTGCTCATAAGTTCAAGACGGTATCCACTGGGCTACCACGCGGCTCTGATATTTCTAATGTTCCTAAATATATTACCTGCATTAAATTTATGTAATTGATACCCTATATTTGGGAGAAGATAAACGTAAAAATATGAGAAAATACGAAAAACAGAAATTTAAGAAAATACGAGAAGAATTTCAGATAGAAAGTAATACAGTAGTGTGAGTGGCTTTCGGGGAGAGATGGTAATGGCAATGAGTATTGAAAGGGGCGAGGGCCTTTGTCTGAAGTCAAAGGAAGTCTCTATCTTTTCTTGTCAGTGGCAGACACAACAGGAGTTTAGTGTAAACTATAGTTATGCTCTAAGGTGTACAACAAACTACTCTCAAGTATATCTCTCGTGTTCCTTGACTATCAAGAAAGGATTCGCAAGAAGGTGATTTTGATGTTTAGACTGATACCATCTGTATCTGACTCGTTTCTACTTCAGCCTTTTCATATGCTCTAGCGAGTGAGTTCAATGGAGAGGAAGGCAGTTCACCACTGTAATCTATCTTGAAGTTATTTTCTGGTCGAGCCAGGACGCTGCAAGCGGCTACACTCACTTTTGAGGTTTACCAGGTTCTTCGTGGACTTCTAGGTTGAGAACTGGGTGGATGATATCTGACGAGGCACACTACATATCCCTGTTGCGGCCAATTGGAAGGACACGGGTTGGAGTGACATTTATCTGGAAACGCCACTTTTTCCTGTTATCGATTTCATCTTATTGAATGAAACTTACAGAAATCTACATGAGTGTGAGTACACCAATAATGCACATACACACACACACACACACACACACACACACACACACACATATGCACATACATACATACATGTCCTCTAACTGTTCTTAGCACCTTGTGTTTGATCGAATGCTGACGTTTTCTTCACACTCTTTGATGTCGAGATCAAGTGTAGGTGTTCAGATTCGAATTTCTCCAGATTCAGAAATTTATAGGATTGATTTTTATATTTCCTTACCCATTCCCATAGGTCAAGTCCCTTTCTTTTTATGGCTGAGATATCGTGTGTAAGGCTGTTTTGTAAGAACATATACTTGGTGATTTATGAGTCCATTTTTTGTGATTTGGTAAATGACCTTATTATTTTGTGACTTTACTTAATGAAGCCTCCAGAGACTTTATGTTGTTGTTGTGAAACCGTATCTGTGGCTGTATCGAAAGACTGTAAGCGACGACATTTTGTGAGACCTGCTCGCGCTTTTTTTTTTTTTTTTTTTTTTTGAGACCGTCGCAGGTTTGACGGAGCTGTGTGCCTTGCGGTGGCTCCTCGAAGGCTTTGATGTGGTGTTTCGCCGTCTCGCAAGAGTCAGGTAAGTGATACCAATTTTCTTCGCTTTCTTCAGGCTCGAGTGTTTTGGTCTCGCCTTTGATTCCTCCCGTGGACAACAAAGCCGAGACTTGACGGATGTCATTAACCTGCCTACTTGCTTCCACGTGTTTGTTAACGCCAGGGGAGTTGATTCATCTCAGTGGCACACCCATACACAGTTTTAGTTTCGTTTATTGACCGAATTATTGTATGCGACCTAATAAATTATACAACTTTCTTAAAGTTAGTGTAGTCCGGTATGAAATACAATCTACAAACTACTGTATACTGTACATCGGTTCTTGAAAATTGAAATCCTCTATAAACCACTGTATAACATATGCTATATATACATCTTCCTCATACACGCCTACTGTAAAAAAAAAAATTCACCATACGGACATATTCAAACCTAGTAAAAAATGTAGAACAAATTTTATAATATAGATTGCTAATATATTTATATATGATATTCATAAATATTTACATTATTACTGTCTAATACCATTTCTTCCTGGACATTTCTAAAACAGACATCTCCATTGAATTAAAACCCAAGTCACACATACCTTTGGTAGGGAAGAAGTTATATACCATCTTAATTTAACCTTTTCCTTATCGGGTAGCTGTTTTCCTGCCTTCATCTCCGTGGCACCCTCTCCCTTGG
>NC_134778.1:40042843-40045343 GCF_046742065.1 Oratosquilla oratoria | reverse complement strand
GACAATATTGTTAAATCTGTAACGTTTGAAGGAGTTTATATCACGAATTGGCAACTCCCACTGAAGAAAAACAGAGCTTCAATGAAAAATATATGTCAGTGCGTCAGTAGATGTAGAAGTGTATGGTAACGCAATTCGTTTTGTTTATCATTTTATTTGATTAAAGGTAAGTTGAATATTTTTTCATTTCTCAATATATGTTGTTAGAGTGGTTTAGGTTATAAAAAGAATTATGTCCATTTAAGGTTAAATTAATTCATTTACTTTTTCAGACGTGTGAGGAAGTTAATGTTATGGCGGCTCGTGGTTGTAAATACCCAACGGATTCCTTCTGCTACGTGTGCGGGCTAAAAAACACTACTTGGACAGTTGCACCCGTGCAAAGGAAGCCTATCGTGCCTACTTCGGAATCCCAGGCGGTGACCAAGACAAACGCTGGGCGCCACATGTCATCTGTGACTACTGCCGCCGCACTCTTGAAGGTTCGTTTAGAGGAGAGAAGAGGGCAATGCGTTTCGTTATCCCCCGTGTCTGGCGTGAGCCTTCAGATCACCTCACGGATTGTTATTTCTGTATGGTGGACCCAACAAAACGAAGAAAGGGGAAGAATGAGCCTCCCATTGAGTACCCTGACATTCCGTCATCTATTGCACCTGTTCCCCATAACACAATGGACCTACCTGTACCACAGCCTCCATTGAAGATCAATCTTGTCCAGCAGAAGAAGCAACCTATGATGATTCTGAGGAAGAGCAAGGTGCATCATCTGCTGTGCGCCGTCGACGCCGGGTGGCTGGTGAAAGGTGCCCCTACTACCCCAAACGAGAGGACATCAATGACCTCATAAGAGAAATGGCCTTGATAAAGTCCAGCGCCGAGCTGTTCATTTCCAGACTGAAGCAGTGGGACTTACTGGACGACAGCGTTCAAATTATTTCCCAGGGGAAGCGGCATCGCAGGCTTTTCAGTGTTCTTCACTCTTAGAGATGGGTTCTGTTTCTGCCATGACATCAGAGGACTCTTCGACGCACTGGGCATTCCCTGCAACACTTCTGACTGGCGGTTGTTCATCGACAGTTAATCTAAAAGCTTGAAGGCTGTTTTACTGCACAATACAAATCAGTGGCCCTCGATTCCTCTGGCTCATTCAGTGTACATGAAAGAAGAGTACCAGAATGTCAAAATCCTGCTGAGTGCACTGAAATACGAACAATTCAGCTGGGAGGTTATTGGTGATTTCAAGATAGCGGCCTTCTTGATGGGGCTTCAGGGAAGCTTCACCAAGTTCCCTTGCTATCTGTGCCTCTGGGGTAGCCGAAATACAGCTCTTCACTACGAGAAGAGGAAGTGGCCCCTAAGGACCGGCTATTGGGGTTGGGGCCCATAACGTGAAGCAAGAACCGCTGGTGGAGCCAACGAAAATACTGATGCCACCCCTACATATCAAATTGGGCCTCATTAAGCTGGATCCAGGGGTGAGGCCTTGAAGCACATCCAGAAGCTGTTGCCGAAGTTGTCGGAGGCGAAGGTCAAGGCAGGCGTATTTGTGGGCCCTCAGGTGAAGCGACTAATTGACTCCGACAGCTTTCCTGAGAAGCTGTCTGATGTTGAGCGGACCGCTTGGACAAGCTTTGTTTCTGTAGTCATAGATTTCCTCGGAAACCACAAGGCAGAGAACTACAGGGAAATCGTTGACGAACTTATGGACACATACCGGACTATGGGTTGCCGGATGTCGCTGAAACTGCACGTACTACACGCCCACCTTGATAAGTTCAAAGAAAACATGGGAGACTACTCAGAAGAACAAGGTGAAATATTTCACCAGGATGTCAGCTCTTTCGAGGAGCGCTACTACAAGGGACAGTACAATGAAAGTGTGATGAGGGACTATATCTGGAAGCTTTTGCGCGAAAGTGAACTGAAATACAATCTCCAGTCTCGTAGACAAACTTCTTTTTGATTAAACTGTAGCGCTAAAATCTTTGTATTAATTCTGTATCAATTCTCCGGAGCAATACTCTTCATCAACGCTCTGCATCACTGCAATGTATCGCTGTCTGTGTATTAACATATTATAATAAATAATTATACCCTACTCGCTTCCTTTCTATTTTCATTTCTAAAGACGGGACCTGGAGAACTTCCTTTTTTTATCATTGATTTATCATATTGTGTTAACATCAATTAAGATTATACTTAACAGGAATCATTTGATTTCAAAGCAGATACTGTGAAAACAAAATAAATTAATAAGCAAAAGTGGCAAAAAATCAATAAGTTGATCTCATGAACTCAGAACCGAAGTCTGAATTTGGTGACTTCTCATTTTTACTTATTTATACCACAGGGAATTTGAAAATACTAGTTTTAACTCAGGGACAGATTTTGTGTTACATGAGTTATTTGAATTTCAGTAGATAATATAGCTTTCTATGCTGAAGTATTAATTCGTGAAACAATATGGAAGAAGAAACAGAACGATTAGGCAACATAACTT
>NC_134778.1:40007843-40012843 GCF_046742065.1 Oratosquilla oratoria | reverse complement strand
TTTAAAAGAGGTTAGGGTGCCGAAGGACTGGAGGAGTGCCTGTAGAGTTCCACTTTACAAGAGAAAAGGGGGACAAGTGTGATCGTAGTAGTTTCAGAAGAATCATTTTGTTCAGTGTAGTTGTGAAAGCTTATGGGAGGGTCTTGATTGAGAGGATTAGGAGAAGAACAGAGGGAGTAATTGGTAAAGAATAGTTTGGATTTAGGACAGGTAGAGGTTGCGTGGATCAGATTTTTGTGGTTAGACAGATATGTGAAAACGTTTTAGGAAAAGGTGAGGATTTTTTGGAGAGGCCTTTATGTATATGGAAAAGGCTTATGACAGGGTAGACAGGAATTTGAGAGAGTGAGTGGTTTGAGGTAAACGTGGTACTTTACCATGGATGTGTTATGTCGCCTTGGCTGTTCAGTTTATACATGGATGGCATTCTGTAATATTTTCGATTAATTGATTCCATGCCTGCAAATGGTCTAGAGTCAAATATCCGCTCGCATCTAAAGCCTGCCTGTTCTCTTGATTGGTTCCAATCTAAAACTTGACTTAGTCTATTAGTAAGGATCTTTAAGGTCTCCTTTTTTCATGAAGCAAAATCACTCTAACATTGCACCATGATTCAGAAATGCTTTCTTGACGTAAACACTGGGTGTACAACTGAGCTGGTTTAATATGAACTTTTCCTACGTCTTCCTCAGACGGTTATAATTGAAAATCATAGTAGATTTACAATCGGTTCGCTCTACATCAGTGTCCGAGTCCTTTTATGTAGAACTGTGAGACAACGCCCTCCTGGTGTAAGTAACGATAGTTGCCTCAGAATATCGTTTTGGGCGCTCCTAAGAACCTTCCCAAGTATAATCACAGCTGCACCCTCACTAGAGACCATTTGCATTTTAGCTGAAGGGAGTGTCTCCAGACGATTAGTAACCCTCGAACCTCTGTATATCAAAGAGAAATGTCCCACTATTAATGCACAAATGGAAGATCTTCTTATCCTTCCGAGCGCAAGACCAACTGTGTTTCATCATGTTCTTTCTCTTATTACTGGTTCTCTTCCGACGGTGCGCCACCATCCCATAGAACGTCAACATACCGCGGAGCGCTTTCCCGCTGCGTGCCGAAACTGATCACTCCTAGGATTTCAATCACTGCCTCTATGTGACATTTGCTATCATAACATCATCTTCATCTTATTATTGTCCATTTGCTAAATGTAGTATATGAAAATGTTTCTTGGTCTAGCTTAATGTCGTTGTTATACCTGACCAAGATATCAAAGTTTTTGTCACTATGACCTTTGCTCAATTTCAATAATTCTATCTTGAACATCGAGCTTTAGTGTGAAGAACAAAAAGTCTTAAGAAGATAGTATCTGAACATAAGATTCATGTGTATATATGTTTATGTACATGTATGTATGTGCATTTGAGTATATACATGTTATCCACATGCCAAGAAACATACTCTATAGACAGTTACAAAACAACCACCGAAGACCTAGTGACCCTAAAAAGAGGTATAAGGATCACATAAAATCGACATTAAAAGCGCCTGATAACACCCTCCAACCTTGAGGCCCTTGCAAATAACCGCACCACCTGGAAAGGAAACATCAAGAAAGGGGTTGCTGTCATGGAAGTGGACCGCACAACTGAACGTGCACTAAAAAGACAACGGCGACATGCCAATAGAGAAGTCCCTGCTGCAACCAACCGCCAGTGGATATGTCCAACGTGTGGGAAGATGTGCAGCTCAAGAATTGGACTAGTAAGCCATAAGAATGCTCACAGACGGCGGGAACTACAACAACAACCATAACACCTCATCCTTCATCGCATCATCCTAGGAAGAAATGAAAGTCATTATAGGCTACGATGGACTGCAGTATATGTAAATATATATATGTATATATATATATATATATATATATATATATATATATATATGTATATATATATATATACATATATATATATATACTGATATAGTTACTTATGTACATGTTGATAAATATATCTATATTTTCATCCTAATTATCATCATCACCACCACCAAATGGTTAAATACATAAGATTCGTGAGTATATATGTGTATGTAAATGTATATGTATGTATGTGTATTTGAGTATATACATGTAAATAAACACGTATATAATTGCATATGTATATGTAAAGGAACATGTCTATATTTTCATCCTAATTAACACCATCACTACCACCAAATAGTTAAATACATTATTTATTTTATTCATTTATTAATTTATTTATTCATCTGTTTATCTATTTGTTTATTTTTTATTTTATTCGTCTTATTTGTTTTTTATTCTATTTTATTTATTTGTTTATTTGTTTATTTATCTATTTATTTATTTATTTATTTATTTAATTGCTTATCTATTTATTTATTTATCTACTTATTTATCTATTTATTAATATGTTTATTCATTTATTTGTTGATTTATTCATTTATTTATGTATTTATTTATTCATTTATCTATTTATTTATTTATCCATTTATCTATTTATTTATTTATTTATTTATTTATTTATATATTTATTTATTTATTTGTTTTTATTTATTTATTTATTTATCTATTTATTTATTTATTTATGTATTTTTTTTATCTATTTATTTATTCATTTATTTATTTTTGTATGTATGTATTTATTTATTCATTTATTTATTTATTTATCTATTTATTTATTTATTTATTTATTTATTTATTTATTTATTTATCTTATTTATTTATCTATTTATTTATTTATTTATTTATTTATTTATTTATTTATCTATTTAATTATTTATTTATTTATTTTTTATCTATTTATTTCATTTATTTATTCATTTATCTATTTATTTATTTATCTGTTTATTTATTTATCTGTTTATTTATTTATTTGTTTATTTATTCATCTATTTGTTTATTTATTTATTTATTTGTTTATTTACTTATTTATCTATTTATTTATTTATTTATTTACTTACTTTCTGTCCGGGGTGTTTTAAATTTTCGTCCGGGGGTATCTTGTCCGGACTCCGGATGAGACACGGGAGGAAGGAATAGTAATCTAGTTCTGGTCGCTGTCCGGGTGTCCAAAGGTCCTCTGGTGCCTTCAAAAAATTTGAGAGTTTCTTCGAGTCACCATTTCCTTAGCCAAAATTACGTCATAGTAATGTTGTTTTATTAATACTAGTTATTGGCGTCTTGAAATGCTAACCTACCCGGGGATATATGAGAAACTAAGGATGACACACTTCTTAGTTCGAGTTTATTACTGACCGGTTTAGCACTGAGGTCAGGGCAGAACCGGTTAGGAATAAAGTCGAATTAAGATATGTGTCTTCTTTATACACCTTCTTAAATTTATCACAATGTCTCAACATGAAAAATTAACTTGAATACAACATGGGTTCGAGGAGTGGAACAAAGGAAAGAGAGAGATAGAAATGGGAGAGAGAAGAGAGAAAAAAGAGAGACCGGGGCGGGCAGCGAGGAGAGGAATAAGGAGACGTGTGAGATCATGGATAGCAAACAGTCGAACGCAAATAGTCAGGTCCTTTCCTTCCACGGCCGAGGGAGTCGACGCAAGAAGGCAGACGACGCGGAAACAAAGATAAGCGTCGAGACAAACACCAACCGCTGCTCACCAAGATCGAGAGAAAGGTAGTCTGTCTATTTTGCTACTCACCTCGGACCTGAGGTGACCTCAGCTTCCTCAGGGTATCGTCACTACAGTAGCGCACGGTGGACACCGTCTCTCCTGCGTCGTTCATGTATGAACTGTTCTAGACCACGGTCCTGTAAGGTTCAGGTCCGGGCGGGTACATCATCTAGCCTCGCAAACCACACACACACACACACACACACACACACACACACAAAGTCGAAACCAGAAGAGGGTGGGGGGAGGAGAGAAAGAGGGAGCGAGGGAAAAACCAACTCGTCGTGGAGACAGATGGAGAACGAAGAGTAAGAGTTAGAAGGTGGCATAGGAGATAGAGAGTGGAGAAAGAAAGGGTAGAGAGTAAGGGAAAATGGAAGAATAAAAGGTAGAGGCTGGAGTAGAAAGTAGAGGATGGTGGTGAAGGAAGAAAAGGAGGAAGAGGATGAGGATAAGGTAGAGTGGAGAAGGAGGAGGAGTTAAAGAGTAGATAAAGGAGGATGGACGAGGTGTAAAGAATAATATAGAGGATGGTGGAGGAAGAGCAAAAGAAGGGAGAGGAGGAAGTAGAGCGTTAAAAGGGGAGGTTGAGGGTAGAGGAGGAGAAATAGAAGATGAAGGAGGAAGAGAAGAAGGAGGAAGGGAGGAGGTAGAGGTAGGTGGCATGATATAGGTGAGTAGGACAGAATGAAGCAGAGCGATACAGAGTGATTAAGAGGAGAGAAAATAGTGACAGAATGACAACTCGAAAGGGAAAAATCTATAAAAAGAGAGGAAAAGAGAAAATAAGAAAAATACACGAAACAAAAAAAGGGTGGAGAAACGAGTAAAGAAGTGGAAGAAGGGGGGAATAGGAATAAGGGACGGATATGAGCCCTCCACCAATGCGAGGCCATTTGTTGATCTCAGTCTGGTTCATGTTCTGAAGTTTCGATTCCCCTGATGGCCAGACTCGAGACGAAATTGGGGGTCTTGAACAAAAAGACCCCCATTTTGAACCTGACACTTGTCCCTTCGACTGAATAAGAACATAAGAATATGTAAGAACGGAGGAGACTGCAAGAAACCATACGGCCTACACTAGGCAGTTCAATGTCCCTTACCACCTTTCATTCATAAAGTTATCTAATCTTCTCTTCAAACAGCCAATTGTTTCCTCGTTCACTACATTGTTACTAAGCCTGTGCCATTCGTTAATGACTCTGTTGGTAAACCAGTTCTTGCCTATTTCTTTTTATCCTCCAACATAAACCAGAATAAGATTTGCAAAATGAAAAGAACAATTGTGCTGAAGAACTTAACAAAAACCATTGGTTAGAGAAGAAGACACCAGAGGTCACC
>NC_134778.1:39995343-39997843 GCF_046742065.1 Oratosquilla oratoria | reverse complement strand
TTTTTCTATCAAGAATACTTTTTCTGTGATAGCATATTGAATTTTAAACAATTATAACTAAAAAATAAGGCTGATATTTCAATGAAACTTACTTTTAAAATGTAGAAATGCATAATTTTCGAGTTTATTTTGCTTCTGGAAGATCCCTTTTTAGTGTCCAACAGTAATCAGCCAACACTGAAGAGCTCCACTTCCTTTAATAATGGGTCCTTGTGTTTAGAATGCCCTGGTGAGACCTCTCACCGTACTCGTCACTGACGGCGCCAAGATTTGCAGGGAAAAAGTCCAAGTGATGGTCTCGGAACTGGATTTTTAGGCTCATATTGCATCCCAAGCCCATGTAGGATGTCAGTAGCTCTTTTACGATTTCAGAATAGTTACTTGCTTTGTGATTCCCCAAAAACTATGCACAAACTTTCTTAAATGACAGACATGCAGCTTTTTCAAGATAATTTGTCTTCATCAAAAGTCTAGTCTTTCATCAGCTCCCTAATATATGGTCCAACAAAAATACCTTCTTTGATTTTTGCGTCACTTACTCTAGGAAACTTATTTTTCAAATATGTGAATCCCTTGCCAGTTCTATTCATACCCTAATTAAAAGAAAAATAAACAAATAAAAATAACCAGCCCCAGCTTAATATGCAAAGGAGGCAGATAAATTTCCTCTGCATCAACAAAAGGAAGACTGACAACATTCTTCTCTCCTGGGTCAGAGATTGTTTCGGCCACACATTCTTTTCATAATGATTTTTCTTGTCTCTACTGTCCCACTCACAGAGAAAATAACAAAATTTTGTGTAACCCAGCTGCATTCCAAGTAAAAGTTCCACAAACTTTAGGTCATCACAGATATTCCATTTATGTTCTTCATACTGTTTTTTCAATAGAATATTCATACTCGCAAATGTTAGCTGCATGGGCCAGAGGAACCAAAGTAAACTTATTTCCATTGTGGAACAAAACAGCTTTCAGGCTCACTTTTGAAGAGTCAATGAACAAACGCCGCTCATTCCTGTCAAATTTATGGTTAAGTTCCTCTATAACAGAATATACATCATTGCAAAACACTACACCTTCCTCAAGTGAGAAAAACAGTTAAAAATTACAATATCGCTTACGATAAAAACTAACTTTGGATTCTTTCTGGAAAAGATTCCAGCCTAAAGGCTAAAGGCCTGGAAGTAAGACACACAAAGAAGGGCATGTCGGTGATCTCTGCATGGAAGGTGATGGCTTCCATTTTTTTGGGATTCTGAGGCGGCTATTTGACAAAGGTGGACTATTTGACAGAGGGTCAATCCATTACTGGACCATACTATGCCAACTTAATGAGGCAGGTGCAAGAGAAAATTACGAAAAAAAACGGCGAAGAAAGTTGTCAGTAGGGGTGCTTTTACACCAGGACAATGCACACAATGCCAGTACACAAATCCGCCGTAGCTCTTGCTGCATACATGATTGAGGCTTCCAGCTACTTGAATATCCGCCCTATTCGCCTAATGTGGCCCCCTCAGACTACTATCTATTTCCCAAGGTGAAAAAGAGGTCAGCGGTCAACATTTCGCCACAGATAATGGCGCCGTTAATGCAGTAGAGGTGTATTAGGAGGACCAAGACTCAAGCTTCTACGAAGAGGAGATCCGTAAAATCCACGACCGTTGGAATAAGTGTGTAAACTTGTAAGGGGATTACGGTGAAAAATAAATGTGTCAATTCATCATTAGATAAACTTTTATTCCTTAAGCCATGAATTTCTCAATCACCCTTCGTGTATATGTGTATATATATATATATATATATATATATATATATATATATATACATATATGTATGTGTGTAGGCTTGTGTGTATATGTGTGTGTGTGTGTGTGTGTGTGTGTGTGTGTGTGTGTGTGTGTGTGTGTGTGTGTGTGTGTGTGTGTGTGTGTGTGTGTGTGTGTGTGTGTGTGTGTGTGTGTGTGTGTGCGTGTGTGTGTGTCTGTGTGTGTGTGTGTGTGTGTGTGTGTGTGTGTGTGTGTGTGTGTGTGTGTGTGTGTGTGTGTGTGTGTGTGTGTGTGTGTGTGTGTGTGTGTGTGTGTGTGTGTGTGTGTGTGTGTTTCGCCATGGTCTAAGATCACGTGTTAGACTCGTGGTCGACAGTTTTTACTTTACTGGAAGAGAGTTCAGAGCTCATATATGACCGATCTATGGGTAATGCTGTGACCTTACACGCACACACACACCCAACTCCCCGCCCACAAGAGTTGGAGTAACGATTCGCAGTGCAGTGATACTGAAATTATTCCAACCCTGGGCGGGATTCGAAATCGAACCACTGTAGCAGCAGTAGCGAACACTACCACTGCGCCGTCGAGTCGTGTGTGTGTGTGTGTGTGTGTGTGTGTGTGTGTGTGTGTGTGTGTGTGTGTGTGTGTGTGTGTGTGTGTGTGTGTGTGTGTGTGTGTGTGTGTGTGTGTGTGTGTGTGTGTGTGTGTGTGTGTGTGTTGGCTTGCGTATG
>NC_134778.1:39975343-39980343 GCF_046742065.1 Oratosquilla oratoria | reverse complement strand
ACGTAACAGGAAGATCGTCATCAGCAGCAGCATTATTTTCATTACCGCCGTTAGCATCATCAACAATTTTAACATTATCATCGTCATTATCATCCTTGTTGTTGCTATTATCATCGTCGTCGTCGTCATCATCATCATCATCATCATCATCATCATCATCATCATCATCATCATCATCATCATCATCATCATCATCATCATCATCATCATCATCATCATCATCATCATCATCATCATCATCATCATCATCATCATCATCATCATCATCATCATCATCATCATCATCATCATCATCATCATCATCATCATCATCATCATCATCATCATCATCATCATCATCATCATCATCATCGTCATCATCATCATCATCATCATCATCATCATCATCATCATCATCATCATCGTCGTCGTCGTCGTCGTCGTCGTCGTCGTCGTCGTCACTATTGTCGTCAGCGTCGTCGTCATCGTCTTCATCTTCATCATCATCTTCGATATATTCCATTATATTCTAAGAATGCATTTCATCAGCATGAACCTTGTGGACGCACTTTGTACCTTATGTTTTGGTTAATGCCAAAAAGCCTGATTCCCTTGGGCGGAGCTCGTTATGAAGGGGTTCAGACACAAATGCATGTGATCGAAGTCACAATGTAACGAAGACGAAAACATTTAGAGCCACGAGCTTCTTAAAGACAATAGATCAAGCTGACTGTGACTTTAAGCATTAAATCATTTTCCTCCTTCCACACAAAATTACCTCATAAATTCGTTGAAGAAATCGAGGTAGGTATAACACAGCTACCGAAAATTGAATTGAAAAATACTTGTATACCAGACGTACATTCCTTTTTATAAAGGGGAATGGCGGAATCAAAGCCCTTACCCACTACATGCACATTTAACCCATTACACCCATTTAACACATCTCCTATCTAAACAGCCCATAGTTATATGCAGTCACTATTTTAGGGACTTGTTATGCACCCCTGCAGACAAAAGCCAAACACCATTTGTTCATGTTAGATATTTTTACTATCATTGTTATTATTGTTGTTGTTGTCCCTCTTGCTGTAACATTGAAATTATGCTTTACCACAAATAACTCTCCACATCTTTTTTTCTACCCTCTCTATATTTCTCTTTTATGAAGTCATAGAAATAGTAGTAATAATAGAAAAAGAGAGAGAGAAAGAAGGGGAGAAAGGGAGGGAGAGAGAGAAAGACAGAGAGAGAGAGAGAAGGACTTTCTGAATCAGTTTTGAATGATGTGTAGGAATTTTGTCTCTTCGCAAAATGTTTGAGGATGTAAGTTGAAGTTAGGTGGAATGAAGAGAAGAAAAGTCAACAAAGTTTGTATATGTGCATAGGAAGTGAAAAACATATAAAGAATATTGTTCAATTTGTTACTTGTTCTATAGCTTAATGTAACAACAGGATTGTTCGTAGAGGAAGTTGCTTTACTCATTATATGGTACCATCTGGACACTACTAGAAAAAAAATAGAAGAAACGCTGCCCAGTGAAGGGGTAAATCTAGACGGGTTTAACCATTTTAAAGTCAAAATACCGCTAATTGGTAGCCAGAAATTAAACTAGAAGTCAACTTCCAAATATGATAGTGTCCGAGAGAAAAAAGAAAATCATGGAGGTTCTTGAAGAAAGAGGTTAAGTAAATTTTGATATCTGACTTTAGTGAGAAGTCTTCCCAGACGAGAAAGGGGTATATTGTTGGTCTCTGTCGATAACGGTAGGTGAGCACCGGCCCCACCGGAAGGCCTTTGTGTTGGCACGAGAGAATATGAGTTACCAACTTCTTCCAACAAGAGCCGCTCCTTAAGCACACTCGAACGGGAGGAATTGAAAGATGTCCCCTGACTTCTTATTTACTGCGAATATCTTTTGATGAATGGCTAAGAAGGAGGAGGACATGAGGCACAAGACCCATACAGAGGAGATGAGGGACGCAGTGGGCCTTCTCGGACCCTGCACGATGTGTGTCAGCGGCTCATTTGATTTGAACAGGAGACTGGACGTCTCAATCACATGTCCTATATTTTGGATATTTTGCTCTGGCCAATGCCAGGTGACTTTATTCAGATGATGGAGTACACAAAGGACAAAACGGGGCCTCGATCGATTGAGTCCCTATTTTGCCTGAAGTCTGTCCTTCAGCTGAATAGAATTATCCAGCGACAGCTCGAATAAATCTTACAGAATTAGTCACGGTAGCAAAAGGGTTTATGTCAAAGGGTTTCTCTAAGCTGAATAAAATCACCTGCAGTCATCTAGAACAACATCTACAAAGTACGTACAAGTAATTGTATGGAAGAGGGGGGTTATTCAAGATTGCTTTTAATCCCTTTAGACCTTGAAGTTTCTCTAAACTGAATTGTATTGCCTGACGGTAGCCAAACCAAAACTTTTAAAGTATGTCATACTTCGGTACCCTGCTGCGAGGTATAGATCCTTCAATTTGATAATACAGTGTAGCCATGATATAGAGAAATCATGAAAGCATTGCGTCTTGTCCTTCTCAGGAGTTGGTAGGAATAGGAGGAGCTCCGTGCTTTAGACGTCTTTACTCGAAGGTGGACATCCACTGAAAGGTGCGCTGCCGTATTTTTCATTCATACATAGAAAACTTCCTGGAAGAGGCTTACGCCTGTGACTCCAGATCCACATTTCTTTTCGTTTTTTTTCATGATGTAAGGGTTTTACAAATATGGCTGCTAACCACTGTATCTATAATCTCGGATTTCTTTTATAATGGGTTGAAGAAAGAAAACCAATATTCACACAGATGGCGTAATATATCTTAAGCCTCGTTCAGAAAGGGCAAGTGACTTGTGAATTACCCTACTATTTACCCAATGTCAACGCAATGTTAGTAAACTTGCCTCCAAACTATCCTAGTGTCAACACTTACTTGCCGCGTAAGTTATCTTGCAGCTAGCACTAGCGGTTACTAAACTAGGCCCGTGTCAACGAGGCTTTAAGTATCCCAGTTACGATTGCCAGGAGAGCATAGAGGATACCAGAGAGGGACTGACCAAAGACTTTACCGCGTGGATTTCCAAAGATAGAAGATATATTGACAACACTCTGAGGGTTTGCTTACTGATAAAAGAAGAATGCCCTGAAGATAAGGGTGGGAAGGTCCGTATCGTATCTGTGGCATACAGGGGGTTATCATGAGCTCGGTAGGTGTATCTAAGGACAATTTCTAAATAATTACGGCACACAAATAAACCTGTGAAGGAGTGTCGGAAGGTTGTTGTTGTTGTTGTTATTGTTGTTGTTGTTGTTGTTGTTGGCGGTGGTGGTGGTGGTGGTGGTGGTGGTGGTGGTGGTGGTGGTGGTGGTGGTGGTGGTGGTGGTGGTGGTGGTCTTGTTGTTGTTGTTGATGTTGTTGTTGCTGTTGCTGCTGTTGTTATTGTTGCTGTTATTGTTGTCGTTATTATTAATGTTGTTACAGACTAGTTTACCAGCGCATCTATCATTCTGCAAAATCTAGCATCAGTGCCGTGCGTTATCTTATATTTTATATGTTGATTTAATTAGTCGAGGGTATTCATAGTTTGATTAATACTCCTGTTTTCTGTACAAGATTGTGGTGCGGTGATATAGGTGTTGGTATCTGGTGTGGATTCATTGCTGTTTGAGGGGTTACATGGCATAATAGGTGGCCGTTGCAGGGTTGTGTGCAAACTGTACATTCTAGCGGTATGTGTGACATTATGAGGGGAGCCTTACAGTGTCTAATGGGAGGTTCGTTTCCTGTCATCAGGTGGTCAGGTGGACAGCGAGAATATCCTGTTTTTAGCCGTGCTAGTGTTGCTTCTAAAACGTCGGATATGTTGATGTGAGGATAGCCATTGATGTATGCAGTGGTCTGATTTCTTTTAGATGATTTGTTTGTGTATTGTTCCCTGCGTCCTTGCCACATGCTCAGCATCGAAGGATAGGGTAATAGCCTGTTAGATTGTCGGGAAGTTTTATTATCCAGGGAAAGTGTGAGGCTGAAAGATCTACACCGTGTAAGGTTTTGCTGTGAATAGATGCGTGATGTCTCCATGGTTGCTCATTCTACAAAGGAGATGGAAATAGCAACAGACTTACTGGTCATAACGGGGTTCCTTGCGAATTGAAAGGGGGTGTAAACAGTGGAAACAGTTAAGAAACACTGACTTAACTTAAGTGAATGAGCTCACGATGGTGAGAAAGAAGTTAGATTAGCGTTGGACTCCATCATATATCTAGGCGCTTTTTGAAAATGTCACTTGTATTTGAATTCACGACATGAACAGGTAATTTGTTCTAAACATTTACAGTGCGGTTAAATATAAGGTCTTTTGATTCGTTGGCGCTTGATCTCTTATAGAATATTTTATATCCATTAACGGAATGATAAGATAAAAGAATCCCCGAGCCCAGCCGATCGATCATAACATCAAGCCGTGATATACAACTTTGATTGCCGGAAAAGTTTAGTTCGATTCCCATTGGTCCTGGTTGCCCGAGCACTTAAGGTAAAGGTGCCAGCTTCGGTCTCAGCTAAGCGCCTTTTGCCTTAAACTTATCCTGTTTTCTTGGGTGGATGTGATAAACTAAAAAGGAGCATGTGAGGGATTATAAGAAAGTTAAAATACATAATATATCCTTTCTGTATCATAGATAGTATTAGTTTAGTATTAGCTCAACAATAGAATGTATCCACCTAATCCAGAACTGACTTGCCCGGTGTGTGAAAGAATATGTGGATCAAGAACTGGACTCCACAGCCTCACTCAGTTCATCACACTACACCGGAGCACTGTCGTCGTCGATCACCGACGGACTATCATAAATAAGTAAGTCTGTGTGATACAAAGAGTCCGTTCAAGGTATGGCATACGTCGTGATTTACTAGAAGTCATTCTGCCAAATCAACCTTACCACATGCCTCTCTCTCTTTTATTTTCCATCTATGTGCTATTTGACTTCTATTTGTAAGTAGTAAAG
>NC_134778.1:39967843-39972843 GCF_046742065.1 Oratosquilla oratoria | reverse complement strand
ACATACATACATACATATATACATACATACATACATACATACATACATAAATACATACATACGTGTGTGTGTGTGTGTGTGTGTGTGTGTGTGTGTGTGTGTGTGTGTGTGTGTGTGTGTGTGTGTGTGTGTGTGTGTGTGTGTGTGTGTGTGTGTGTGTGTGTGTGTGTGTGTGTGTGTGTGTGTGTGTGTGTGTGTGTGTGTGTGATTCACCTTGGTCTTTGGGTCACGTGTTAGACTCGTGATCTACAGCTATTTCCCTCCCGGAAGAGAGCTCAGAGCTCGTATGAACGATCTATGGGTAATGCTATGACCTTACACGCACACACACCCCAAACTCCCCGCCCACGAGAGTTGGAATAAAGACTCGAAGCGCAGCGATACTGAAATAATTTCTACTGTTTTAATTTATCCATACATGTTAATGCTGACAACATGTTGTGAAAGGGGTAACATGCTTAATGTGAGATGTTAAATTGGGTAACAAGCTGAAGAAGTTTGGGAACCACTGACCTACAGTGACCTTTGGCTTTCTTTCAAACCTTTGTTACAAAGATGGGACTCCCCAGAGATGAATAGAATAGCCTAACGGGCAGAGAGGATGGGAGGTAAAATACCGTCCGGTATGGAAGGGATGAAGTACGAGATTCACGGCGATTCAGATCGGAAGAGCAGGTAGATTAGATGTACAGTTCCCATCACGAGATATTCGAGCTACCTGAATTCAGGTCAGCCCAGCAGTTTTATTTTTATTTGTTTACATATTTGTTTGTTTATTTCATCTTTTTTCTTGTTTTATTTTTTTAAGGTCCAAAGGATTGATTATGCGTTGGCTCTATAACCACAAAACGCTCTAAGTGATATTCAAAAGTTTCTGACCTGTGTTGGGATTACCCAACACCTTGCAAGTCGCCCATCCTCGCAGGAAGCCACAGGATTTCAGACGAAAGGGGAAAAAATGCGATATGCCATGGAAAAATAAAAAACATAGGGAATAACAATAATGGTAGTAACGATAATACCTATAATGATAATGGTGAAATAACGATGGTAATGATAATAACTGAAACAACACAGTAAATAACAAAATGGTCCCTGTCAATCTCGGAACTGCTCCCAACTGAATGAAATCCTCAATGTTAGAACCAACCAACCTTCATCTGGACTGAATAGTTTGGCACTAACCTCAGAAATACATGAAGTAAGCCCGTTTAACGCCGCGAACTCCTCCTATCAGGAGAATAGGAAGGTGCCCCTTATAAAGGACTTTGTAGCGTGGAATTTAATGAACCATGCCTTTGGTCCAACAAGCTGGCGGCAGGGTTCAAACTGCCGTCACCTCGACCTCCGCCCAAGTAGTGACGCCCTAACCCGCACGGCCAGCGACCCTTCTTTAAGCAAGTGATAATCATGTCCCTTTGTTCACCGCCTGATCCAGCGGGTTGGAAGACTTGAGCTGTGCACTGTGGGTCACTTGCTATTCATTATCCCATACTATACCCCGTCTGGGGTATTGGCTGCATGTTATTGTGGCAAAGTAACATGCAGTTGATACTTTAGGGTCTATATGGGGCGCCCCTACGGACCAGAGCCACACATCATTTTGTCTGTGATAGAGGAAGACTCTGTTCATAGAGAAATGATGACACTTTTATTATACTGCGACTGTCCCTCCGTTATGCTGTCCCCCAACCCCTTGTTACTGTCCTGTACCATTTCTCTGAATATTCATTTCCTTTTTTCGCCTACCGTATGGTGGGGAAAAAAGTGCTGCCACCAAGTCTTCCCACTTGAGTCGTAAGAGGCGACAAAAAACGGGACGGGTGATAGGACTAGGAATCCTTCTACCTGTAGCCCCACAATAGGCACTCCTAAAAAAAAAAAGGCATAAAAGGGTCTTGGAGTTTTCCAACCAGTACCCTAAGGTTTGGGTCTTTTAAAGTGCGTGGATGTGGTACAGATGAGAGTAAAAGGGAAGAGATGTGCAGTATGTTTGTGAGAAGAAAGATGAATGTGGTGGCACTGAGTGAAACTAAGTTGAAAGGGAGGGGCGAGAGCGAGTTTGGGACTGTTGTTGGGAGGTTCTCAGGAGTGAAGAAGGGACGAGGGAGAGAAGAGGTGGCTATATTAGTGAGTGAAGAGATAGGCAAGCGTGTAGTGGAGTGGAAGGAGGTTTCTTCAAGGTTGATGTGGACGAAGGTGAAACTGGGAAGGGAGATGTGGATCTTTGTAAGTGCGTATGGGTCTGGTAGTGAGAAAAGCATAGAGGAAATGGATGCTTTTTGGGTAGATTTAAATGAATGCGTAGAGGGATTAGGAAGAAATGTCATTGTAATTGTATTGGGAGACCTTAATGCTAGGGCAGGAAATGAACCAATTGACGGAGTGATTAGGAAGTATGAGGTTCCAGGAAAGAATCGTAGTGGAGAGTTGATGGTGGAGATGTGCCTAGAAAGAGAGCTGATAATAGCAAATACAGTGTTTAGGAAGAAATTCAAGCATAAGTACACATGGGAGAGGGTGGTGTGTGGAAGGGTGACAGATAGAGTGTTAATGGACTATATAGTGGTGACCAGGAGTATGGTAGGAAGAGTTAATGATGTACATGTTCTAAGGGGAGAGAATGGGAGAATATCAGATAATTTTCTAGTAGAAGATAAGTTGAGAATGTAGAATAGGTGGCGAAAGAGGAAAAGGGCAAAAGGTAGGTAGGTACTTAGAGTGAACTGCTTAAATGAGAAAGAAAAGGAGTATAAGAAGAAGCTGAGAGAGTAGTGGTAGGTAGTGAAGGATAGAGAAGAACTAGAAGTAGATGAGGAATGGGGATGATTTAAGGAGTCACAAGGTGTGCAAAAATGGTGTGTGGAACGAGGGGGACGGGAGTAAATAGGAAGGGTAGTGAGTGGTGGGTTGAGGAAGCAAAGAAGGGTGTAGAAGAGAAGAAGCAGCCTTTCATAGATTGGTTACAAATTAGGACGAGGGAATCGTATCAGAGGTACAAAGTAAAGGGAAGAGAAGTAAAGCATAAGATTAAGGAGGCAAAAAGGAGAGCAGATGTGAAATGGGGTAAGAGTATGACAGAAAACTTTGAAAGCAATGAAAAGATGTTTTGGAAAGAAATTAAAAGAGGAACAGGAGACTAATCAACTGGAGAAGAAGAGGTAAAAGGTGCAGATGGAGAGATGATAATGGAAGAGAAGGCAGTGCCAGGACGGCGGGCAGAGTATTTCAGGGAGTTGCTAAATGTGAAGAAGGATAGGTAGGGAAAGGTAGTTGCAGTGGGAAGTGCTAAGAAAATGAGAGTGATGAGTGAGGAAAATGGAGGAGAAATAAGGAAAGATGAAGTGAAAGCAGCTGTTAAGATGATGAGAGCAGGTAAGGCACCTGGGTTGGATGGATGCCATGCAGAATGTCTGAAGAAAGGAGGTACAGTTAAGGTGGACTGGCTGCTGAGGTTATTTAATGCTTGTTTAAGAGAGAGTAGAGTGCCGGAGGACTGGAGGAATGCCTGCCACTTTACAAAGGGAAAGGGGACAAGTGTAAGTGTAGTAGTTTCCGAGGGCTCAGCTTGTTGAGTGAAGTTGGGAAGGCTTATGAGAGGATCTTGATTGAGAGGATTAAAAGAGGAAAATTGGCGAGGAACAGTGTGGTTTTAGGATAGGTAGGAGTTGTGTAGATCAGATTTTTATGGTAAGACGGATATGTGAGAAAGCTATAGGAAAAGGTAAAGATGTTTTTTGGACTTTTATGGATTTGGAAAAGGCTTATGACAGGGTAGACAGGAAGGCACTGTGGGAGGTACTGCAGATATATGGGATAGGAGGAAAGCTGTTAAGAGCAGTCAAGAGTTTTTACGAAAGTAATAGGGCTTGTGTTAGGATTATAAATGGAGAGAGTGAATGGTTTGAGGTAAAGGTGGAACTTCGTCAGGGATGTTATGTCGCCCTGGCTGTTCAATCTATACATGGATGGGGTAGTGCGAGAGGTGAATGCAAGGGCAGTGGGTAGGGTTTGGAGATGGTTAAAGAAAATGGAGAAAAGTGGGACATAAGCCAGTTGTTGTTTGCGGACGACACTGCACTTGTAGCAGGATCAGAGGAGGGATTGAAGAGGTTGGTGACAGAGTTTGGGAAGGTGTGTGAAAGAAGGAAGTTGAAGATAGATGTGGGTAAAAGTAAGGTGATGAGATACATAAGGGGAGAGAGTGGCAGCAGGCTGGAAGTGAGTATTAAGGGAGAGAGACTGGAGGAAGTGGATAGTTTTAGATACTTGGGTGTGAATGTGGCAGGGAAGGGAGGAGTGGGGGTGGAGGTAGAATGTGGATTGAGAGAATGAGTAAATGCCTTCGGGGATTAAAAAGAGTAATGAGAAATAGACATTTGGGAATGGATGCTAAAAGGAGATTGTATGAAGGAGTGATTGTGTCGACAGCACTGTACGGGGCAGAAACATGGAACATAAGAGAAGAAGAGAGAAGGAGTTTGAATTTGTTTGAGATAAAATGCCTGAGAAGTATGATGGGGTTTACTAGGCTACATAGAGAGAGAAATGAGAAGGTGAGGAGGAGAACAGGGGTGGAAAGGGAGTTGGGAGATAGGGTTGATGAAAGAGTATTAGGATGGTTTGGACATATGGAAAGAATGAGTGAGGAAAGATTAGTAAAAGAGGTGTGGAAGGCAAAGGTGGAAAGAGTGAACATGAGGGGGCGTCCTAGGATGAGATGGATAGATGGGGTAAAAGGGACATTACAAAAGAGAGGAACGTCTGTTGAGGAAGGACGGGAGAGGACAGAAGATAGGGGTGAATGGAGAAGGGTTGTATATGGATGATGCCGTAATGCATGAGGGGGAGTGGGTGGGGGATGGGAGGTGAGGGAGCATGTATGAGAAATAAATTGACGCAGCCCGAAGGGATTTCTTCCCGTCTTCTCATTTTCTAAATGAGGGGACGGAGAGGGGGGTCGCCGAATTAGTGAGGCGGCCTTGCTGTGGATGTGCTGT
>NC_134778.1:39952843-39962843 GCF_046742065.1 Oratosquilla oratoria | reverse complement strand
ATTGATGGAGTGGTTGGGAAATGTGGAGTTCCAGGAAAGAATCGTAGTGGAGAGTTGATGGTGGAAATGTGTCTAGAAAGAGAGTTGATGATAGCAAATACAGTGTTTCGGAAGAAAGTCAAGCATAAGTACACATGGGAGAGGGTGGTGGATGAAAGGGTGGTAGATAGAGCGTTGATGGATTATGTAGTGGTAAATAGGACTATGATAGGAAGAGTTAAGGATGTACATATGCTAAGGGGAGAGGGTGGGGGAATATCAGATCATTTTTTGGTGGAAGGTAAGTTGAGAGTGGAGGATAGATGGAGAAAGAGGAAAGGGACAAAAGGTAGGGAGGTGCTTAGAGTGAACTCTTTAAATGAAAATGAAAAGGAGAAGGAGTAAAAGAAGAAGCTGAAGGAGGAGTGGGAGGGAGTGAAGGATAGAGTAGAGCTAGGTGTGGAGGAGGAATGGGGATGGTTCAAGGAGGGAGTCACAAAGTGTGCAAGGATGGTGTATGGAAAATTATTATCATTATTATTATCATTATCATTATCATTATCATTACTATTACTATTATTATTATTATTAATTATTACACTGGGAACACTCATTTTGTTGCATTTAAAAAAAGACTTTTCTATAACTTGAGTGTGCTGATTTCAAATCTGAAGTCGGGTTTTGTCTGCAAGCTACAGATTTTATGCAATTTGACATTTTTATTTATTTTTTAAATTTTCGTTATTATAGGAAATTGCAATATCAGCCACAATTCTTTTGTTCACTTGAATCTTAAAACAGTATGAAAGCCATTTCTGTACATTTATTAAGGCAAAAGAAACAGAACATTAACAGAACATCTATCCTAAAGTTAGATTAGCATCCTTCAGAACATCACCACAGCTGATGGAAGCTTATCAATTTCTTTGTGTATTTTTTCAGGCAGGAATTTGCGTTTGTAACTTTTGCGTTTGTACATTTCATCTGGGCAATTTCGTTTAATGCTCCAGCAGTAGTCCAGCCATCATACTTTTGTCCCAGCGCCCTTGTAGCGTTCTTCCATGATCTTTAGGTCTTGGTGGAATCGTACTCCTTGTTCGTCACTCACAAGCCCCCAGGTTGTCAGGGAACTGATCAAGGTGGCTGTTCAAAAAATGAAGCTTGATGCTCATGTTGCAACCCGAGATCACGAAAAGCGAGGAGTATTCTGTTCACAAGTTCACTGTAGTTCTCCGCCTTATTGTTTCCAAGGAAGTTCTGAACGACTGCCACAAAGGATAACCATGCTGCCCTTTCTAAAGCGGTCATCTTAGCAACAAACTGATCATCACGAATTAGGGTTCGAATCTGTGGGCCATCAAACACGCCTGCTTTGATCTTCTCAAATGATAACCCTGGTAAAGCTGTGATGATGTGTTGGAAACATTCACCTTCGGTTTCCAGTGCCTTGACAAATTGTTTCATCAAACCTAATTTGATGTGAAGAGGAGGAAAGATGATCTTATCTCTGTTTACAATTGGGTCTTGTATGATATTTGGCATGCCTGCTTCAAGGGTGTCACGAATAGGCCAGTCCTTCTGGACCCAATGTCTGTCTCGTGCTCGGCTGTCCCACATACAGAGGAAACATGGAAACTTGGTGAAACCTTTCTGTTGTCCAAGAAGAAAGTTGACCATCTTTAAGTCTACACAAATTATCCAATTGTGCTCATGATACTTTAATAAGTCCATGACCATTCTCATATCATCATAGTCTTCCCGCAAATGCACTGAGTGACCGACAGGTACTGCTCCATAAACATTGCCATTATGTAAAAGAACACACTTTAGACTGCGTTTTGAACTGTCTAAAAAGAGTCTCCATTCAGCAGGACTATAGTAAGGTACACCCAGTTCTTTGAGAAGCCCTGGGATGTCATGGCAGTAAACAAACTGTCTGTCTTTTGAAAAGAAGGTCACAAAAAGCTGGTCACGCTTTCTGAAATATGATACTTTAACAGAGTGATCAACAAGATTTCTGCCTTGTAATCTTGATGCCAAAAGCTCTGCTGCTTTCTTTGAAAGACCTAAATCCCGCACTAAATCATTCAGTTCAGCCTGGGGAAGAGGCTTAGGGACGGGGAAAGGTTCAGTGTCTGAAGAACAGTCCTCCGATTGTGAACACTTTTCTGACAATTCACTGTCACAACTGTCTTGCTGGCTTGTATAATGTCCAATGTCTTTATCGTCCAATGAAGGCAAGCCTTTGAAAACTGGAACAGGTACTTCTTCAGAGTGCGGAACAGGCCGAATAGCTGAGGGAATGTTTGGATACGTAATCTTATGTCGGTTTTTCTTCCCAACACCCGTTGTGTTTACCATGCAGAAATAACAGTCAGTTACATGGTTGGTGGGTTCGCGCCAAATCATTGGAACTCCAAAAGGCAGACCTTTGCGTTTTCCTTTGGTCCAGTCTCGAAGCATTTCCTCACAATTGTGGCACACAACATGAGGAGCCCATTGCTTGTCTTGATTACCAAGATGAACTTCAAAATATGCCTTGTAGGCACGCTTGACGAACGAGGATATGTTACGTCTCTGACGATTGAGTGTGTAGCATCCACATATGTAGCAGAAGGCATCAGGCTTGTTTCTGCAATGATGTCTCATTCTGGAAGCCATGTTTGAACTGAAACAAAAGAAGAATGATCAAAATATTAGAAGCTATCTATATATATGGACGTTAAAATGCTTATACATGGTTTACGCAAGTTCACATATGTACAATTTCATTAACCTCAAATTGCATACAAACTAGAGCTTGTAGAGAAAAACTAATTTCAGATTTGAAATCAGCGCCTAAAACTCTTTCAAAATCCGTTAAAATATCCAATGCAACTCAAAGTTACTGAAAAAGTGTTCCCCTGTGTTATTATTATTATTATTATTATTATTATTATTATTATTATTATTATTATTATTATTATTATTATTATTATTATTATTATTATTATTATTATTATTATTGTTGTTGTTGTTGTTACTATTATCATTTATATTATTATTATCATTAATATTATTATTATTATTATCATTAATTATCATTATCATTATCATTATTATTATTATTATTATTATTATTATCATTATTATTATTATTGTCATTATTATTGTTATTGTTGTTGCTGTTGATGTCGTTGCTGTCGATGTCGTTGTTGTTAATGTTCTTGTTGATGTTGATGTTGTTGCTGTTGTTGTTGTTGTTGTTGTTGTTGATGTTGTTGTTATTATTATTATTCATTAGTATTATTATTATTATTATTATCATTATTATTATTATTATTATTATTATTATTATTATTATTATTATTATTATTATTATTATTATTATTATTATTATTATTATTATTATTATTATTATTATTATTATTATTATTATTATTATTATTATTATTATTATTATTATTATTATTATTATTATTATTATCATTATTATTATTAATATTATTATATTTACTATTATTAGTTTTATCATTATTATTATCATTGTTATCATCATCATCATTTTCTCATACGTGTCGTAAAGTATAAGTAAATGGGACGGAGTGGACTAGGGACTCCTTTCTGTATCTTTTCTGCAAATGGTGAGGGCATAAGAGGATCTGGGAGAAAGACTCCAACCAGATCTCAATAATAGTGTCACTGAATATGCTTGGATATACACTTCTCACCATATGTACAACCTTACCAAGACGGATTAACTAACCGTGACGAGGTACAGAGGTTGTACCTTCCCTCAGGGGATAGTCCGTTTCTGCAGTGGACCATTAAGGTGGAAATACATACAACCAGTATGGATCAAAGCAAGTTTAAAGAGATTGGTAGCATGTTTGTGGGAAGAAAGATGAATGTATTAGCAATGAGTGAATCGAAAATGAAAGGAAAAGATAAAATGGAGTTTGGGGGTGAGTATGTAGTGTGGAAAGAGGGTGAGGGTGGGCAAACGACACTGTTGGTGAATGATGAGATATGTAAGTGCGTGATAGAGTCAAATGTCATCGATGATGATGTGGATGGAGTGAGAAAGAATAGCGTTTCGGTGTGACTTAGATGAGTGTATGAAGAGTTTTGGGGGGAATTCTTAGCACTAGTGACAACAACGAATAACATAATTGCAATCCTGATGCACCAAGAATGTCCACGTCTTCATCATCTATTGGTATGGATGTCATATGTGGACCCTCTCCAAGGATCAAACCTATAGTTCTCCTGAACAGTCTGCAAGGGTGATCGTAGTAGAACAACTGTACAGTATGTAAACACAGTTCTCCGTGATGCCGACCTGCCTGTCACCGAACGTCAGTAGAGGCGCTCCGGTCACTTGGATATAATGACCCTGTGTACTGGATCATCTCTGGGAGAGATAACCCGGATTGGATAAGTAAAACCAAAGTAACCCACATGTGGTATATGTGGCTCATAAATCGTGCTTATCTGGGTATGATTGAGATGGAACGGGTGTATGCATGGAAACCTGTCGGAGCTGACCCTTCACAGCTGGAGAGGAGTAAATATAGCTTGCAGCTGCCGGAGCTTCTGCCACATTGCTTACTTGATTGATTTAATTAATTAACTGAAAGATTAATTAATGATTATTTATTCCATCATGAATGCATCCTTCAAAAGAACAATTGTGACTCACTGCAATCAGAAACAGAGTGAGATAGAGGCAAGAAGAAGAAGAAGAAGAAGAAGAAGAAGAAGAAGAAGAAGAAGAAGAAGAAGAAGAAGAAGAAGAAGAAGAAGAAGAAGAAGAAGAAGAAGAAGAAGAAAAAGAAGAAGGAGAAGAAGAAGAAGAAGAAGAAGAAGAAGAAGAAGAAGAAGAAGAAGATGAAGGTGAGGAGGAAGAATAGGAGAAAGAGGAAGAGGAAAAAGAAGAAGAAGAAGAAGAAGAAGAAGAAGAAGAAGAAGAAGAAGAAGAAGAAGAAGAAGAAGAAGAAGAAGAAGAAGAAGAAGAAGAAGAAGAAGAAGAAGAAGAAGAAGAAGAAGAAGAAGAAGAAGAAGAAGAAGAAGAAGAAGAAGAAGAAGAAGAAGAAGAAGAAGAAGAAGAAGAAGAAAAAAAAAAGGGAGGAGGAAGAAGAGGAGGAGGAAGAAGAAGAGGAAGAAGAAAAAGAGGCAGATGAAGAAGAAGAAGAAGAAGAAGAAGAAGAAGGGGAGGAGGAAGAAGAAGAAGAGGAAGAAGAAAAAAAGAAGAGGCAGATGAAGAAGAAGAAGAACAACAAAAACAATAACAGCAACAATACAGCAGCAACAACAACAAGACCATTAACAACAACAGCAACTACAATAACAACACGAAAAACAACAACAATAACACTAACAACAATGACAACGACAATGACGATGACGACGACGACGACAACAATGACAACAACGACACCAATAACAAAAACAATAACAGCAACAGCAACAACAACAACACGAAAGAAAAAAGAAGTTCATTGCTGGCAGCTTCTGGTGCCGCGTCTCCGAAGGAAGGGCAGAAGGAAGGAGTTTCCCACTGACGCCGATCTCGACCAATAAATCTTTCCACTATTTGCGGCCGAAATCATTGCATTCGAAGGCCGCCCCGCCGTAGCTCTATGTCTCTTGATCTGCGTTGACCGAACATGCTGCGGTTCATATTTCAGGGTTTGAATTTTAATCAACAGCCATGATCCTTGGCTCCCACTATCTTAGTGTACAGGAATCAGTGGTGTCTGTGCACGTACGTGTGTGTGTGTGTGTGTGTGTGTGTGTGTGTGTGTGTGTGTGTGTGTGTGTGTGTGTGTGTGTGTGTGTGTGTGTGTGTGTGTGTGTGTGTGTGTGTGTACGTATATATTTCCCCAGGCTGCTCCATTCCCTGTTGACCTTACCTCCTACTTGTATCACTCAATGCATAGATGGTGTGTTTTAAGCCGTTCCTTAGTTTCAACGCCTCTCGGATCTGTCTCCACGTCTCTCTTGGGTTCCCAAGACTTGATTTAAGACCTCTGTATTCTTTCCCCCCCTCTTGCCGCGCTACAGCACCAGAAATAAAGTTCTTCTTGCTTGAGAACACGTGTTGAAAGAGCTGTCTTTGTTGGGGAGTCGCAACTCAGAGAGGTTTAGGAAGGTCGCGTCGGAACAAAGAAAATAAAATGATCTCCTGACGGCAATAGCGGGCGGCGGCGGCGACGACGGCGGCGGAGGCGGCGTGATCAAAGGGAAGGTCCTCGAGGTTCCTTCCCAATACTCCTCCGGCTGGAGGAAGAGGGGCAGTACGAGGAGGAGGACGAGGAGTTGAGATTCGATGCCTGCAAGTGGTATACACACACGCGCGCGTGCACATACATATATGTATATATACTGTATATACACACACACACGCATATATATATATATATATATATATATATAAGTATATATATATTTATATATATGTATATATATTTATATATATAGATTTTTATATATGTTGATCTATGTCTGTATATATATATATATATATATATATGTGTGTGTGTGTGTGTGTGTGTGTGTGTGTGTGTGTGTGTATTCACTTGGTCTTTGGATCACGTGTTGGACTCGTGATCGACAGCTATTTCCCTCCTGGAAGAGAGCTCAGAGCTCGTAGGTCCGATCTATGGGTAATGCTATGACCTTGCACACACACACACCCCCAACTCCCCGCCCACGAGAGTTGGAGTAACACCCCTCAGCGCTGCGATACCGATATTATTTCAGCCCCGGGCGAGAGTCGAACCCGGACCTCCGTAGTGGCAGGCCAGAGTTCTAACCACAGCGCCATGAGAGGTGTGTGTGTGTGTGTGTGTGTGTGTGTGTGTGTGTGTGTGCGCGTGTGTGTGTGTGTGTGTGTGTGTGTGTGTGTGTGTGTGTGTGTGTGTGTGTGTGTGTGTACATATATGTATGTATAATATATATATATATATATATATATATATATATATATATATATGTATACATACATGCACACACACACACACATATATATATATATATATATACATATATATATATATATATATACATACATTATATATATGTATATATATATATATAGATAGATATATATATATATATATATATATATATATATATATATGTGTGTGTGTGTGTGTGTGTGTGTGTGTATGTATGTATATGAAGATATATGTATATATGTATATATGTATATACAGTATATATATATATATATATATATATATATATATATATATGTATATATATATGAGAGAGTGAGAGGTGGGGAAGGGTAAACGAAGATGGGCTAAGAATACATTTATTGTTCTTACGTTTCGGTTATTATAACCTTCCTCAGAGAACTTGTTACAGAATATCTTGGTCACAACATTTATACCCGTAGTGGGGGAACTTGTGAAGCTTCGAGTGTCAGGTTTTTTCTAGCGCATTTATTATTAAGAGACTGGCTGCTTTAGATAGGCATATAAATCCTTCTCTGTCGTTATTATTTTCTTTGACATTTATATGTGCAGCTTCAACTGTCTTTCTCATCTTCTTTTTTTATCCTTTGTGTAAAATTTCAACTTTACTCCATTCGGGAAGGTTGTTGCATATTTCGAGGTGGCGGACCAGGGAGTTGGACGTTCTGTGTGCTTTTAAATCATTCCTATGTTCGTTTATCCTCTTCTCGATTCCTCGACCTGACTCACCTATATAAGCCGAGGGGCAGCCACTACATGGAATGCGGTAGATCACACTGAGGTCGTTGTTGTCATTAGTGTGGTTTTTTAAACATTTTACCTATTTTATTACAAGATACCTTGGCGATGTTTATGCCACCTTTCAGTAAATATCTATCAATAATTTCGGTTTTATCAGAATTGGGTACAGTAATGAAATGCGGTGTGACTAGGTTTTTTGTTGCTGTATGGTCATTTGATCCGGACGCTTGGTCGTTTGGTCCGCTGGTTTGGGCGTTCGATTTATTGTGGATTTTTCTAGCTTTGCCTTCTGTTTTGGTTATCAGGCCCCCTGGATATTTTAATTCTTTAAAAGTTTTTCTGATAAAAGACAACTCGTTTTCAAGGAGTTCACTGCTGCATATACGGTAGGCTCGAAGAAAGAAGCCTATAAGGACACCAGTTTTAGTTCTTTTACTGTGGGCTGAGAAAAAGTGAACAAAGTCGTCTTTATTAGTAGGCTTTCTGTACACTGAAAACCTAAGATGATTAGAGCCTCTGTGTATTAGTGTATCTAAAAAGGGGAGTTTTTGCAGTCTTTCTCTTCTTCAACTGTGAACTGGATGTCTTCATGAACTGCGTTAAGCCTTCTCATTTTGTTTTCAATGTTGGTGTCTTTTGGTGTTATTACGAGTATATCATCCACGTATCTCAGCCAAGTGGTACCTCTACCCATGATGTTAATATATTTATCATTTTCCATTACCTCCATAAACAGACAAGCAAGAATAGCCGAAAGTGGGCTTCCCATTGCGAGGCCTTTTGTTTGTTTAAATTCAGCGTTGTTAAAAACAAAATATCCATATTTAACACACATTGAAATTAATTTGAGGTAATCAGATTTTGGTACTGGGAGGGTGTTATCATCTATATCATTAGTCACCTTTTCAAGCGCTTCTAGTGCATTATAAATAGATACGTTAGTAAATAAGGCTGTTATGTCATAGCTAATTAATTTCTTGTTTATTACATTTACATTCTCAAGCCTTCGGATTAAGTCAGATGAGTTTCTTAAGTGTGCCCCACTAATGGAACCCATGGTGTTAGATAAGGGTTTAGCCAAGCATTTGGCTAGTCTATGAGGAGCACTCCCGATCCCTGATGTTATGGGTCTCATAGGGATACCCATCTTGTGCACTTTGGGTAGACCATGCATTTTGGGGGGTTTTGGCGCTTCTTCTAGTAGGCCTAGAAGCTTTTTTCCTCTGGGGGATTTACGTAATATTTTTCTTGCTTCCCGCGTTAAATTTAGTTGCCTCTCTATCTGCGCTAACCAACTGGTTGCCTTTCATATGTTGATTTGTCATTCAGCAGTTATACATTTTCTCAAGGTAATCAATTTTGTTTAAAATTATCACTCCGCCACCTTTGTCCGCACGGGTGATTATAATATTATTATCTTTATTAAGTGTTTCCAGAGCTAGTCTAAATCTTTTTGGGATGACATAATGATTACTGTTGGCTAGAGCTTGATAACATGCTAAAATACCTTGGGTGAAACCTTTGTCAACATCGCTTACATTCCATTTATAGTTATTATTTAAGTTTGTGTTGTATCCACTACCTTTTCCACCTATGTCAAACTTAAGACCGAGACAAAGAACAAGTCTCTCATTCTTGGAAAGCTGCCTGTGTGAAAGATTAGTTACAAAGTTGTCCCTTTCTATCTTATTCCAATCACTGAGATACGTCGATGATATACTCGTAATAACACCAAAAGACACCAACATTGAAAACAAAATGAGAAGGCTTAACGCAGTTCATGAAGACATCCAGTTCACAGTTGAAGAAGAGAAAGACTGCAAACTCCCCTTTTTAGATACACTAATACACAGAGGCTCTAATCATCTCAGGTTTTTCAGTGTACAGAAAGCCTACTAATAAAGACGACTTTGTTCACTTTTTCTCAGCCCACAGTAAAAAGAACTAAAACTGGTGTCCTTATAGGCTTCTTTCTTCGAGCCTACCGTATATGCAGCAGTGAACTCCTTGAAAACGAGTTGTCTTTTATCAGAAAAACTTTTAAAGAATTAAAATATCCAGGGGGCCTGATAACCAAAACAGAAGGCAAAGCTAGAAAAATCCACAATAAATCGAACGCCCAAACCAGCGGACCAAACGACCAAGCGTCCGGATCAAATGACCATACAGCAACAAAAAACCTAGTCACACCGCATTTCATTACTGTACCCAATTCTGATAAAACCGAAATTATTGATAGATATTTACTGAAAGGTGGCATAAACATCGCCAAGGTATCATGTAATAAAATAGGTAAAATGTTTAAAAACCACACTAAT
>NC_134778.1:39937843-39940343 GCF_046742065.1 Oratosquilla oratoria | reverse complement strand
CTCCATTTTCTTTAACCATCTCCAGTTCCTGACCCTCCACCCTTACATTTACCTCTCGCACCACCCCCATCCATGTATAAGTTGAACAGCCAGGGCGACATAACATATCCCTGACGAAGTTCCACCTTTACCTCGAAGCACTCACTCTCTCCATTTCTAATCCTGGCACATGCTCTACTACTCTCATAAAAACTCCTGAAAGCTCCTAAAAGCTTTCCTCCTATCCTGTATATCTGCATAACCTCCCACAGTACCTTCCTGTCTTCCCTATCATAAGCCTTTTCCAGATTCATAAAAGCCCAAAAAACATCCTTATCTTTTCCTATAGCTTTCTCACATATCTGCCTTACCACAAAAACCTGATCTACGCAAC
Organism: Oratosquilla oratoria; assembly: GCF_046742065.1. Lineage (NCBI taxonomy): Eukaryota > Metazoa > Arthropoda > Malacostraca > Stomatopoda > Squillidae > Oratosquilla > Oratosquilla oratoria. The sequence goes on along the minus strand of NC_134778.1, from coordinate 39,939,970 downwards.
CCCTACCTGTCCTAAATCCACATTGTTCCTCACCAATTACCCCCTCTGTTCCTCTCCTAATCCTCTCAATCAAGATCCTCCCATAAGCCTTCCCAACTACACTTAACAAGCCAATCCCTCTGAAATTACTGTACTCACACTTATCCCCTTTTCTCTAGTGGAGTGGAACCATACAGGCACTCCTCCAGTCCTCCGGTACTCTACCCTCTCTCCAACAAACATAAAATAACTTCACCAGCCAGTCCACCATCACTGTACCTCCTTTTTTTAGACATTCTGCATGGCATCCTTCCATACCAGGTGCCTTACCTGCTCTCATCATCTTAACAACTGCCTTCACTTCATCCTTCCCTATTTTTCCTCCATTTTCCTCACTCATCACGGTCATTTTCTTAGCACTTCCCACTGCAACTATCTTTCCCTCCCTATGCTCCTTCACATTTAGCAGCTCCCTAAAATACTCTGCCCATCTTCCTCTTACTACCTCCTTTTCCATTATCATCTCACCATCTGCACCTATTACCTTTTCTTCTCTACTTGAATCGCCTCCTCTTCCTCTCTTAATTTCTTTCCAAAACATCTTTTTATTACTTTCAAAATTTTCTGTCATACTCTTCCACTTCACATCTGCTCTCCTCTATGCCTCCTTTACCTTGTGCTTTACTTTCCACAAAAAAATCCACATCTCTTTTCCCAGTTTCACCTTCATCCACATCAAACTTGAAGAAACCTCCTTCCACTCCGTTACACGTTTACCTATCTCTTCACTTACTAGTATAGCCACCCCTTCTCTCCCTCGCCCTCTCTTCACTCCTGAGAACGTCCCAACTACACTCCCAAACTCACACTCGCCCTTCCCTCTCATCTTAGTTTCACTCAAAGCCAACACATCCACCTTTCTTCTCACAAATATAATACCTATCTCTTCCTTTTTACTCTCATATGTACCACATCCACGCACATTAAAAGACCCAAACCTTAGGGTGCTGGTTGGAAAACTCGTAGACCCTCTTATGACTTTACTTTTTTAGGAATATCCCCTGTGGGGCTACAGGGAGAAGGATGCCTGGTCCCAATCCCTGTCCAGTTTTTCTCGGCTCTTACGATCCAAGTGGGAATACTTGGTGGCGGCATTCTTTCCCCCATATATATATGTGTATACATATATATATATATATATATATATATATATATATATATGTATATATATATATATATGTATACATATATATATATGTATATATATATATATATATATATAATACAATATAATATATAGTATATCTGATGTCATGTGTGATTTGTAATATAATCTAATTTTGTCTCCTTCCAAGATGGGTCTTTCTGGGGTTTGTTCGTACCATTTGTTGATGATTGTCTTAATAACCTTCGAAATTTCGTGGTTTGAATATCCATTGTTGACTAGAACCTGTGTGGGTTTTTCAAGTTCTTACAAATTCCACGTGACTTCAGATTATAAAGTCGAAGAGAAAATCATAAAACAAATTATCAAACGTCATGTCAAACCAGTAAACCTTCTTGACCACGTAGATTTTATCATCTATTACAAGAACAATAAGACTTCGAACCTCCTGCTAAAGAACAATCCTGCCACCAAACCTTCTGTGCTCCAACGCAGTCATCTTGTGTATGAGTTTATTTGTAAACAAGGGAACTGTGAGTCTCTTCAGTCTTCATACATAGGATACTGCACCACTAAGCTCACTAGAAGAATCAGACTACATTTACAGAACGGTACACCTAAGACACACACTGAATCTTGCCATAATACCACACTTACTAGGACCAAGATTGTTGAAAATACTATGGACTATGGACTTCCTAGGAAAGACCACCCGCTCGCGCGAGATCGGTAGTTGCAGGAGGGGAAGAAATGTCTGTGTGAAAAAGAAAAGATAGTTGTGTATGAAAGAGGCTATTGCCACCGGGCGATTCTTAGGGATGTTTATTGCGTGAAGTCGTGGCTGAGGAAGGTTGGGCGGGAGACTTGGAGTTGGAGGCTGAAATTATTATATGTAACTGTGAGGTTGCTTTAGGGATATCTATTCAACAATAACCTCAACCAACAAATTTAGAAAGGGAGTAGGAGGTTTAGTCGTATGGACA
>NC_134778.1:39927843-39935343 GCF_046742065.1 Oratosquilla oratoria | reverse complement strand
ATGTATTAAACAGTGTTCCGATAGATCAGTGAAAATTGGAAAATTTCAAAGTGATATAACGGTGAAAAATGACAGACCGCAAGAAATGTCAAACATGAAAGTGCAAACTAGAAGAGGTGGTTGAGCGAAGGCCCAGACAAAAGGCAGCCAAGAAGAATAACCGCGCCCTCTCTCCTCCCTTAACCACAAACCTCCCTCACTTCTACCTCCCCCCAACTTGGTCCTTCCCCATTTCCTCCTCGCCTTCATCAGTCGCCCTTCCCCCCTCCTCCCCTCTTTACTCTCAAACGTACCAGAACAGCCTTGTAAGGATCAATTGGTCTGTTGCTGTTCATATGGCTATGTAACTCTTTCTCCCCTCCTTCCTCTCCCTTTCTCCCCCCTCCCTTTCTCCCCTTCTTTCTCTCCCTCTCTCCCCCTCTCCTTTTCTCTCTCCCTCTAACCTTTTCTTTCTCTCTCTTTCCTTCTCTCTCTCTCTCTCTCTCTCTCTCTCTCTCTCTCTCTCTCTCTCTCTCTCTCTCTCTCTCTCTCTCTCTCTCTCTCTCTCGCCCTTTCTTTCTCTCTATCCCTGCCCCCCCCCTCTCTCACGGCTGCTTCAAACAGTGAGATGGCGAACGGTTGTGCTTCTATGTTCAGCGCCGAAGAAGGACAATCTCTACGTAGTAAAACTGTAGCCTTAGAGAGGGCTTTAATGAGCATTAAAAAGGAGAATCGAGTTCTTCGCTCGAGGCCCCAAAACATGGACGACAAAGTATGTTTGGAATCTGGGTGGAAAACAGTGATAGTTAAAAGCCCTCACCAGGCTCGCTTGAATTCAGAAACTCATTTCAAGCTCTCGCGGGTCTACAAGAAAAAGAAACGAAGATGCAAGAGAAGAAGGGTAGGGCAGTCGCTAGACCCCTGCCCACAGCTAAGATTTTGGTTGCATGAGATAGCCAGGTGAGGTACTTAGATCGGGCCTTCTGTGACAAAGATAGGAAGCATAGGAACCAGGTGTGTTTCCCCGGGGCGGGGATAGGTGATGTTAGGCATGATAGAAGAATATATAGTCGGGGAAGGTGAGAAACCCATAGTTTGCTTTAATACTGGGGGGAATGACATAGGTATATCAGGAAGTGAGAAATTGTTTGCGCGGTTCCGGGATGCGCTAGATAAGATCAGGAATAAGGAAGGGGTTCCTGTTGTATGTGAAATCTTTCCGAGGCGTAGAGTTGGAGGCATGTGGTATTCCAGGGCTATTGCGATGAATTGTAGGCTGACAAAACATTGTAAGGCTAATGGATGGGCATTTGCCGACAATTGGGATCGCTTTTACGGTAAGAATCATCTATATATAAGGGACGGGGTGCACTTGTCACCCAAAGGATTTCGGCTCCTTGCTGAATCCCTTAAGCGAGAGTAGGCATCCTGCCGTAGGTTTTTTTTTTCGGGTAGATTGTGTGGGAATCTGAGAGGAAGTACCGGAATATAGTTTAGGCAATAGAAACAGTTCAGAGAGAGACTATGAAAAGATTCACCTAATCAGGTGGAGGGAGAATAAACTAAAAGCTTACTATATAAACAGCAGAAGCGTAATAAATCAAATTGATTTGCTGCGAGGTAAAGCATACGTAGAGAGTTTCAATTTTATAACTATTACTAAATACTGGATCAATGTGGCTGATAGACATTTCTTTCCGGAAATAGTGATAGAAGGATATAAGTTTTTTGTTTTTTTTTTTTTTTTTATAAAAACAGGGTTAGCAGGAGTGGGGGAGGAGTGGCACTTTTCGTTAAAAATACAATAAACTGTATTACCAACAATTCGATTAAGGCAGAGGATAGTACGGGATCTATTTGGGTGGAAATTATAGCCAAGATTAAGAAACTTATTATTGACCTCCTATATAGACCTCCTAACCTCAGCATTGAGCAGACTGATCCCCTGATTCATGGAATTCGCAGGGCGTCCCAGTACAAAATCGTTGTGATCATGGGAGATTTTAATTATAGAAACATTGGCTGGGAAATTTTAGTAGGTTATCAGAAAGCGCTAAATTACTTAGCTGCGGTGCAGCATAATTTCCTAAAATAAATGCTTACGAACCCTACAAGGAGAGAGAATAATCTTGACTTACCTCTAACTAACAATAAGCACCTAACGAGTAACGTAAAAGTAGGAGATAGTCTAGACTCTAGTGATCATCAAGAAATAAGATTTGATATTAATTGGGAAGAATTAAATAGTACGAATAATGTCCTAGTACCGGACTTCAGGAGAGCCAATTTTGATGTGATGAGATGAGATGAAAGAGTATAGAAGACATTTGATTAATTACAAGCACGAGGTCATCAGACCGGACAGCGATTTAGATGAAATGTACAGTAACCTAATAGGTTTAATTCTAAATGCACAATATAGATTTACTCCCCTTAAGTCAATACGGAAGAAAATTAATATTCCCAGATGGATGACGAACAGGCTGAAATGTGAGATCGGAATGAAAAGAGAACTTAACGTAAGAATAAAAAACGGGGAAACACACCTTAGATCCAAAATATAACGATATGATAAGACTGGCTAAAGAGAATAGGCGCACAGCGAAGCGTAAGTAAGAAATTAAAGTTGCCAGACAAAAGAGATTCAACCCCAAGGGCTTCTTTCATCTCTACAAAACAAAAAATAAAGAAAAGATAGACTCAATTAAAAACAACAAAAACGTCATGGAAGAAACGGAGGAAAAAATGGGGTCGCAGAGTAGTGATCTTTCCTATCCTCGGAAATCAGATAGATTCCAAGTTACAAGTATTTTATAGTCTCAGTGGCCGAGTGGGCAAAGGCATTGTGAAGATAATCTTACGGGTGACCGAAAGCAGTGGGTTCGAATCCTGTCATGAAAATTTTTCAGAATAATGTCACCGTCACTAGCGAATTTCTCTCATATATGTATATATATGTATATGTATATATATATATATATATATATGTACATGTGTATATATATATATATACATATATATATATATAGATAGATATATGTACATATATATGGGTACATGTATTTGGCTTGAAACCACAAGGAAATCAAACATCGGAATACTGAACGCTTTTGTCAATTTAAGACATTTTCAAAGTACATAGTATCACAACAAAGTACATCTTAAACACAATAGCGTAGAGAACAGGAGAGGTCACTCAACAGGAATACATAATGACTGTCTGACAAAGAAACAAAAATAGAAACAATAAAAATATAAAATAATAACAAGTATAAATAAAGAAAATGGGTGACAATTGACACAGGTGATAAAAAAGGTCACACAAGATGGCTAAGGCGGAGCTTTGGGACATTGTCCTACAATTTGGTTGGTAGCAAAATTATCTAATTTGAAAAGACCAGTGCTTAAATTGAGATTCTCATTAAAAGTTTTTTTAATGAGACACAATTCAATTATGTTCCTTACCAAATAAAAATTACTTGTAATTCTTATTCTTATTTTTATTATTTCTATTTTTGTTTCTTTGTCAGACAATCCTTATGTATTTATGTTGAGTGACCTCTCCTGTTCTCTACAGTATTGTATTTAAGCTGTACTTTGTTGTGAACCTATGTACTTTGAAAATGTCTTAAACAGACAAAAACGTTCAGTATTCCGATCTTTGATTTCCTCGTGGTGTCAAGCAAAATATCTTTATTCACGTGTTTAATGAGATTACTGTTGCATGTACATGTATATATACTATATATATATATATATATATATGTATATATATGTATATACATATATGAATGTATATATATATATAATATATGTATATATAAATGTGTGTGTGTGTGTGTGTGTGTGTGTGTGTGTGTGTGTGTGTGTGTGTGTGTGTGTGTGTGTGTGTACATATATGTATGTATATATATATATAAATATATATATATATATATATATACATATTATACATGTACACACACACACACACACACACACACATATATATATATATATATATATGTGTGTGTGTGTGTGTGTGTGTGTGTGTGTGTGTGTGTGTGAGTGTGTGTGTGTGTGTGTGTGTGTGTGTGTGTGTGTGTGTGTGTGTGTGTGTGTGTGTGTGTGTCTCAGACAATTCTGATTGAAATCAACTGCACTGGATGCTTTGATGATTTTAAGGTAGGAATCATTGATCTTTTGAAAGATCGTCCTATTATTTGTAGAGAGGGACTGGATGAAATTATTCTTTTCTCTTTGATGAGTAGCATAGCTCACTTTTAGTGCTGTTGTATGCTGACTTGATAAATTATCTTCTAGTAACAGAGGAAACTGTTGACTAACATTCACCGAAACTCAGAGTTTTTCGTCTCGATCTGAGGCTTCTTCAGGGTGTAGACTGCGGGTTGTTTCTTCACTGGAGGTTAGGAGAATAGTGAGGAAAGTTATCCATGTAAGGGTATATATACGAGATCAGGTCAACCAGGTGCGGGTGAAGCTCGATGCTGATTGGCTATCAGGTAGGCCGTGTGAACCCGATATCCGGTCGGGACCTCGGAGCGCTCTGGCGGAAGACCTATTGACTCGTCCCGAGTGCTGATTGGTTGAATGGTGGATTGTTGGGTCAATGGTGTTTTGTAGTGGAGTATGTTTCTCATGTGGGCGTGCGGATGGCAAAATGAAATGTACGCTGTGTTGTACGTTGATGGAAGGACGTTGACATGTGATGGAAACGGCTTTAGCAATTTGAAGCGTTCTGAAGTCGTCTTCATGGTGGATGATTTCAGTTTGATCTATGAGACTCTGTAAGGTTGATTTTTTATCGTGTTCTTGTGTATAATGCTGGAAAATTGAACCTTGACTTCTGTGGTATTGTAGACGGCGTCGCAACGTGGTGGAGGTCCTTCCAATGTAGCTCTTGGAGCCATCACAGTGGCCCTCCTGGCAAGTAAATTTATACACTACATTGGTGGTGGCCTCCCGAGAGGTAGCGGGTGCCATACTATTCCGCATTATCAGTGATTTTGTTAGGTTAGGTTTACAGAAGATTCTAATGTCAATAGTGTCGTTTGGGTCAGATGGTGTGACTCCTCTCTTAATTATGCTCCTAATAGCATTGCGTTCTTCTTTGTATTTATCGTGAAAATTGTTCTGGTAATATACTGTATAATAATTTTCTCCTTTGGTGGGGTAGGTTGTTGGGTGGGTGCTGCGTACTGGTCCATCTTTTTTCTTGATAACATCCCCTATCACAGAGGTTCTCAAAGTGGGGGTCCCGACCCCCAGAGGGGTCGCGAAATAATTTTGAGGGGTCGCGATCGAGATCGTGCTACCCCTCCTCCTCCTCTTCCTCCCACTACCCATCCTAACGCGTCTATAACTCGCCGCAGCAAGAAATGGCCGTTAAGGTGGAGCCACCACCCAATGGTGCCACATCTCCTTCTTACTGTTCTTTCACTTGCATGCGACCCCAAGAATTCCTCCACTGACGATGTGGTGCAGGAAACGGCAACCTCGCGGTCCCTCGCTCATATACCAAGTTTACGACTGGGAGAAACGAAAACTTCGGAAATACATAAATTTTGTATAGAAACACAAAGAGAGAAATAAAGACAGAGGTACGGTGATAATGGCAACACTGGGGATTTCATAAACCACGCCCTAAAGGCCATTTTTCGATGCTTTAAGCATAGTACTTGTCAGTAGTGGTCGATGTGCCCGATGTTCGATAATACATCATAAAACCACGTTATGTATGCATGCTTTCTTATGCATGCATGCTTTCTTTGCTGTATTAAGTACGCCTCACTAATAATCTTGTAATATTGATAATAGTTACCGCTTTGTAATGTGCGTCCTCACTTCAGAAAGTTTTATTTTAGAATTATTCGTGTAGTTACAGGTGGCACATGCACTCAGTAAAGGCGTGTATTTTGTGAGAAGGCCGTTAGTATCGTTTCGAAAGGTTCGTGTAACTCTTCTCTCGTGACATCGTTACTCTTTAGCCTTTAAAGACAGTGAGAGAGAGAGAGAAAGAGAGAGATCCATACAACCTTACATACGTACATGCATATATACATACATACGTGCGCACGTACATAGGCTACATGCATACATACATACATACATACATACATACATACATACATACATACATACATACATACATACATACATACATACATACATACATACATACATGCATACATAGACAGGCAAGCAGATATACGGAGACAGGGAAATGCGTTATAGTGATTGTCAGAAATTCGTTGTTGGGGAAGTGGGTCGCGACTCTATCGAAGTAATTTGTAGGGGGTCGAAGCCAAAAAAGTTTGAGAACCCCTACCCTATCAGATGGTCTGCATAGCCGTTATTTGTCAGAAGTTGGCGAATGCGATCAAGTTCTCTGTGCGTCTCCGTCCAGGTACTGCAGTGAGTTAAAGCTCTGCTCACATAAGAGGCCACGACAGACCTCTTGTATGCAGCAGGGCATTCTCCTCTGGCATTAAGGCAGCGTCCCACGTTAGTGGCTTTGGTATAAACCTTAGTCTTGAAGCTTTGATCTTGTTTGGTGATGTCAACATCGAGGAAAGGGAGGCGTCCATCTATGCTGCGCTCACAGGTAAAAGCTAAGCAGGAATTGCTTTCAAATGCTGCTAGAAGAAGGGGGACCTCATCGTCAGTAGAAGTGGTGATAAAAATGTCATCGATATATCTGGCATATATACCTGGAGGAGGATGGTTTTGAAAGGTCCTTTCTTCTACTTTAGCCATACACATATTAGCAAAAAGGACTTCTAAAGGGGAACACATTGCCACTCCATCTACTTACCTGAATAGCTCTCCCCTGTGGGAGAGAAATAGGGCCTCCTTTGTGCAGTTTTCGAGCATGGCTCGCAGGACGTCCTCAGGGATGTCAAGTGCAGGGACATCGCTTCTGCAGACTCTCTCTAATATGACACTTATTGTCTCATCAACGGGAACATGAGTAAATAGACTTTCAACGTCCAGACAGGCGATGCTAGCCAATTAACATCGAGCTTCACCCGCACCCAGTTGACCTTATTCCGTATAAATACCATTACTTGGATAACTTTCCTCACTATTCTTCTGACCTCCAGTGAAGAAACAACCCGCAGTCTACACCCTGAAGAAGCCTCAGATCGAGGCGAAAAACTCTGAGTTTCGGTAATGTTAGTCAACAGTTTCCTCTGTTACTAGAAGATAATTAATCAATTCTACATACAACAGCAGTAAAAGTGAGCTATGCTACTCATCAAAGAGAAATGAATAATTTCATCCAGTCCCTCTCTACAAGTAACAAGAAGATCTTTCAAAAGATCAAGAATTCCTACCTTACAATCATCAAAGCATCCAGTGCAGTTGATTTTAATCAGAATATACATATATATATACATATATATATATATGTGTGTGTGTGTGTGTGTGTGTGTGTGTGTGTGTGTGTGTGTGTGTGTGTGTGTGTGTGTGTGTGTGTGTGTGTGTGTGTGTGTGTGTGTGTGTGTGTGTGTGTGTGTG
>NC_134778.1:39910343-39915343 GCF_046742065.1 Oratosquilla oratoria | reverse complement strand
TCACTCCCTCACTCTTTCTCTTTCTTTAATATCAATTCACTAGAATCAGTACAGAGGAGAATGACCAAAAGGATACATGGGCTCAGAAATTTACCTTTGTATGAGAGGCTTAGGCAACTTAACTTACATTCTCTGGAAAGACCCAGAGTGCAAGGTGATCTAATAGAGGTGTTCAAGTGGATCAATGGTTTTAACAAGGGTGGCGTAGACAACAGTGCAGGACTCGCAGTAATGGATTTAGATTGGACAATTTTATATTTAAAAAGGAAATAGGTAAGAACTGATTTACAAATAGGGTGGTAAACGAGTGGAATAGGCTTAGTAACCATGTAGTGAGCAATGAAACTATCGGTTGTTTTAAGAAAAGTTTAGACAATTTTATGGATAGGGATGACAGGTGGTAATGAACATGGAACTGCCTAGTGTAGGCCTTATGGTCTCTTGCAGTATCCTTCATTCTTATGTTTTTATGTTCCTCTCTCTCTCCCTCTCTCTCTCTCTCTCTCTCTCTCTCTCTCTCTCTCTCTCTCTCTCTCTCTCTCTCTCTCTCTCTCTCTCTCTCTCTCTCTCTCTCTCTCTCTCTCTCTCTCTCTCTCTCTCTCTCTCTCTCTCTCTCTCTCTCTCTCTCTCTGTCTGTCTGTCTGTCTGTCTCTCTCTCTCTCTCTCTCTCTCTCTCTCTCTCTCTCTCTCTCTCTCTCTCTCTCTCTCTCTCTCTCTCTCTCTCTCTCTCTCTCTCTCTCTCTCTGTCTTTGTACTTTTAGAGAAAAAGATAAGGTGAGCCACCCTGCTGAGAGGTTTAAGACAAAAAGTGCACCTACAAGTTCACTGCCTCATCAACATTCCTTTATAAGTTTTCTGGGCTACAACCTATGATATCATTAAGTATAATTTTTTGCATGTTAATTCCTTGTTGACCCGACTTTGGGCACTAAATTTCGACGAAGTTTCGAGCGAGCAGACACAACATGGGGCCCCTCTGTGTTGCTGGAAGGTTTCCTGCGGTTTTTATGGCCAAATTGCCATCGCCGTAATATGGGGCTTTTGTCCGGGGTTTATGGCCTAAATTCTTACGCGCTACCCTTATTTCGTTGTTCCTTGGTGTGCTATTTTGAGATAATGGACCACCCCCCGTCCTGCCCCCGAATTATTTGGAGATTTTTAAGTTGGACACACACACCTCACCACGCTACACACACACTCATACTCACCACACACCACACACATAACACACACACACCTCACAAACACACCACACACAACGCACACACACAGACCACACACACTACACACACACACATCACACCACACACACAACAACACACACCACACACACACACACACACACTACACACACACACACACACTAACACAACACTCACACACACAACAAACAATGCACGCACAACACCATAAATGAATATGCTTGCAGATGCTTTATGCTTTCTGCTGCAGAGGGTGTGGTTGTGTCTGCTGCTGAGGGGGGGGGTCCCTAGTCTCCCCCCCCAGCTCACCTCACAAGCAGAAGAGCTCACAAAAGAATGTAATGTTGTTTGGTTCTATTGCACATAGGTTTATATAAAAAAATTTAAATAAAAAATAGAGTAAGTACGGGTTTACAAGTTTTATTTGGAAAAATTATTTAACAAAAGTGTGATATAGATAGTGAAGAGGATCTCGGTTTGTGTGTTGTTTATTTTCTGTAATGATCTCCAAAAACATCTAAGAAGCGTATTTCCACCTCAGAGAATGCTAATAAGATTCTAGGGGGAATAATTTGCGTTTGATCTTTCGATCTTTAAAAGTTCATTAAGTGAAATTATTTAAATTGTAAGTTCGTCCACATTTGAAATATGCTGTAATTCTGTTATGATCATCCGAATCTACTTGATCCACATGTGATAGATTGGAAAAAAAAATACAACAGCGAGCCACAAAAACTGATTCCAAAGATTAGGGAAATAAATCATACGAAAATCGAACTAATAAAACATACGAATCTTGTTTTCCTAAAAAAAAAGTTAGACTCAAGAGTGATTATGATACAAGTCTTTAAAGTTCTAAATAGGATTTGTCAGCATCAATAGCAATCAAATGTGACGAAAGTTTTACACTGATTGCGATATTAGACAATGAATAACGGTCCTCAAACTGTCAGGAAGTAGATCTAATTTGGAAGTGGGTAGAAACAACTCCAACCGCGTGGTAAGTGAATGGAATAGACTTCTTGCAGAAGCAGTGCAATGTAGTACAGTTCGAAGTTCTAAGCTTCATTTAGATAAAAACCTAAGCATTAATTCTATTTTATTATAATAATTTATCTATTATTATCTATTTTTTCTATTATCTATTAATTTATTATTTATTATATATTATTGTTCTTTTTCTGTTTGATTACTATTTATCATTTAAATAATTTATTTATTATATTTGTTTTATTATCTATTAACTATTATTAATCTGTCGGCAGGCTTCTCTACTTTCGTAATCCTTTGTAATAAAGTTTCAATTAAATAGAGGGAAGTTCAAAAAGTGGTAACCGAAATGGTCTCACCAGCACTAGCTGGGATGACAGAACATGACCATGAAAGAAGAACACTAGATAAACTGGATCTGCCAACGTTGGAAGAAAGAGAAAGTGAAAGATAGAGATAGAGAGAGTGGAGAGAGAGAGAGGAGGAAAGAGAGTGAGAGAAAGAAGAGAGAGAGAGAGTGAGAGAGAGAGAAAGATGAGAGAGAGAGAGGACGAGAGAGAGAGAGGGAGAGAGGACGAGAGGGGAGGATGAGAGAGAGAGGAGAGAGTGTGAGGAGAGATGAGAGAGAGACCGGAGAGAAGAGAAGGAGAGGGCGGAGAGAGAGAGAGATGGACAAGAACCTTACAGTGACAGGCTACTCACATTTCATGTACAAGAAAATGACAAGTGTCACTGGGATATGTCATTCACACTTCTGAGCATATAAACCTCAATTACATCTAAGTATTCCACTCCAGCTGAAAAGGAAGGGACAAGAAACCTCGAATACCTGCAGGTATCTGTCGAACAGATGAATATTAGGAAATATCTATATTTCCACTTTTAAAACTATGTATTTTATATATATTGATTCTGCACGCATGTTGTTGGTGATCAGCTACAGTGCTCGTCACTTGTGTGTAATGTGGCGGCTGGTTGTAGAGTGCACGGGAAGTAGGAGAACTGGATGGGTGTGGGGGGTGGGGGCGGGGGGGGGGGGCAGCAGTCGACAGGGGAGGGAGAGGCGGGACTGGGGGAAAGGGGGGGGTAGGAGAGGGGGTCGAGTAAAATGTGGTTGTATTTGAGTGAGTGGTGATGCGGGGGAATGATGATTGAATGAAATAGTTATGATGATGATGATCATGATGATGATGATGATGAAATTAGATGATGAGATGTGATGATGATGATGATGATGATGCTATGGTGATGCATGATTCATCATCATCTTCATTATCATCCTATTATTTTTTTTTTAATTATTCTTTTTCATTATTCTTATTTTTTTTATTTATTATTTTTATTATTATTATTAATATTTATTTCATTATTATTTATTTATTGTTATTATTATTGCATTTATTATTATTATTATAATTATTATCATTATTTTTTTTATTTTTATTTTATTTTATATTATTATTATTATTTTTATTATTATTATTATTTTTATTATTATTATTATTATTTTTATTTTTATTATTTTTATTATTATTATTATTATTTTCTTTGTTAGTTGTTGTGTTGTGTTTGTTGTTGTTTTGTGTTGTTATTGTTACTATTATTTTATTGTGTTTTGTTGATTATTAATATTGTTTTATTTATTTTTATTATTATTATTGTTATTGTTTTATTATTGTTATTATTGTTATTGTTTTATTATTGTTATTATTGTTATTGTTTTATTATTGTTATTATTGTTATTGTTTTATTATTGTTATTATTGTTATTATTGTTATTATTGTTATTATTGTTATTATTATTATTATTATGTATTATTATTAGTTATTGTTGTTGTTGTTTGTTGTTGTTGTTGTTTTTGTTGTTGTTGTTTGTGTTTGTTGTTGGTTTTTGTTACTATTTTTATTGGTTTTTGTTATTATTATTATGTGTTATGGTTTTATTTTTGTTATTATTGTTATACATTGTATTATTATTGTTATTTATTGTTATTGTTTTATTATTGTTATTATTGTTATTGTTTTATTATTGTTTTTATTGTTTATTGTTTTTTTATTGTTATTACCATTGTTTTTATTGTTATTATGGTTATTTATTGTTATTATTGTTGTTTATTATTGTTATTTATATTTTGAATTATTATCATTATTATCATTATTCTTATCATTATTTTCATTATTTTTATCATTTTTATCATTATTATCATTATTATCATTATTTATCATTATTATTATCATTATTATCATTATCAGCATTATCATCATTATCATCATTATCATCATTAATCATCATTATCATACATTATCATCATTATCAATCATTATCATCATTATCATCATTATCATCATTTTTATCATCTTTATCATCATTATTTCATTTATTATCATTTTTTTTTTTTTTAGGAAGGGTAATGTCCCCTGTGGGGGTTTACAGGGAGAAGGATGCCTGGTGCCAATCCCGCGTCCCTTTTTTTCTCGCCTCTTTCGATCCAAGTAGAAGAAATACTTGATGGGCAGTATTCTTTTTCCGACCACCTCAGGGTTGGTCAGGCGAAAAAGGTAATGAATAATTTCCAGAGAAATTGTACAGGCCGTAACAAGGGGGTTGGGGGACAGCATAACGGGAGGGAAGGTCGTAGTATAAAAGTTGTCATCATTTCTCTATATGAACAGAGTTTCTAGTTTCCTCTATCACAGACAAAAAACGATGGGTGTCTTCTGGTCCGTAGGGGCGCCCCATATAGCCCCTAAAGTATCAACTGCATGCTACTTTGCCACTATAAAACATGCAGCCAATACCCCAGACAGG
>NC_134778.1:39890343-39902843 GCF_046742065.1 Oratosquilla oratoria | reverse complement strand
AATCGCATTCGCCAACTTCTGACAAACAACGGCTATGCAGACCATCTGATAGGGCAGGGGTTCTTAAACTTTTTTGGCTTCGACCCCCTAAAAATTACTTCGATAGAGTCGCGACCCCACTTCCCCAACATACGAATTTCTGACAATCACTATAACGCATTTCTCCTGTCTCCGTGTATCTGCTTGCCTGTCTATGTATGCATGTATGTATGTATGTATGTATGTATGTATGTATGTATGTATGTATGTATGTATGTATGTATGTATGTATGTATGCATGTATGTATGCATGTAGCCTATGTACGTGCGCACGTATGTATGTTTATATTGCATGTACGTATGTGATGGTTTGTATGGAGTCTCTCTCTTTATCTCTCTCTCTCTCTCTCACCGTCTTTAAAGGCTAAAAGAGTATTGATGTCCACGAGAGAAGAGTTACACGAAACTTTCGAAAACGTTACTAACGGCCTTCTCCACAAAATACACGCCTTTACTGAGTGCATATGACCACCTGTATACTACACGAATAATTTTAAAATAAAACTTTCTGGAAGTGAGGACGCACATTACAAAGCTGGTCAAACTATTATCAATATTACAAGATTATTAGTGAGGCGTACTCCCACCCCTTAATACAGCAAAGAACGCATTGCAAGCATAAGAAAACATGCATAAATAACGTGGGTTTTATGATGTATTATCGAACATCGGGCCACATCGACCACTACTGACAAGTACTATGCTTAACGCATCGAAAAAATGGCCTTTAGGGCGTGGTTTATGAAATCCCCAGTGTTACCATTATCACCGTACCTCTGTCTTTATTCTCTCTCTTTGTGTTTCTATACAAAATTGATCTATTTCCGAAGTTTTTCGTTTCTCCCAGTTCGTAAACTTGGCATATGAGAGAGGGTACCGCCGTGGTTGCCGTTTCCTGCACCACCTAAGTCAGTGGAGGAATTTCTTGGGGTTCGCATGCAAGTGAATGAAGAACAGTAAGAAGGAGATGTGGCTCCATTGGGTGGTGGCTCCACACTTAACTTAACGGCCATTTCTTGCTGCGGCGAGTTATAGACGCGTTAGGATGGGTAGTGGGAGGAAGAGGAGGAGGAGGGATAGCCTCGATCTCGATCGTCGACACCCCTCTGGGGGTCGGGACCCCCACTTTGAGAACCTCTGTGATAGGGGATGTTATCAAGAAAAAAGATGGACCAGTACGCAGGCACCCACCCAACAACCTTACCCCACCAAAAGGAGAAAATTATTATACAGTTATATTACCAGAACAATTTTCCACGATAAATACCAAAGAAGGAACGGCTTATTGCTATTAGGAGCATAATTAAGAGGTAGGATTTAGTCACACCAATCTGACCCAAACGACACTATTGACATTAGAATCTTCTGTAAACCTAACCTAACCCAAATCACTGATAATGCGGAATAGTATGGCACTCCGCTACCTCTCGGTGAGGCCACCACCAATGTAGTGTATAAATTTACTTGCCAGGAGGAAGAAGGGCCACTGTGATGGCTCCAAGAGATACATTGGAAGGACCTCCACCACCGGGGTTTGTGACGCCGTCTACTATACCACAGAAGTCAAGGTTCAATTTTCCTACATTATACACAAGAACACGATAAAAAATCAACCTTACAGAGTCTCATAGTTCAAACTGAAATCATCCACCATGAAGACGACTTCAGAACGCTTCAAATTGCTAAAGCCGTTTCCATCACATGTTAACGTCCTTCTATCAACGTACAACACAGCGTACATTTCATTTTGCCATCCGCACGCCCACATGAGAAACATATTCCACTACAAAACACCATTGGACTCCAACAATCCACCATGCAACCAATCAGCACTCTGGGACGAGTCAATAGGTTTTCCGCATCCAGAGCGCTCCGAGGTCCCGACCGGAAATCGGGTTCACACAGGCCTACCTGATAGCCAATCAGCATCGAGCTTCACCCGCACCTGGTTGACCTGATCTCGTATTAATATACCCTTAAACTGGATAACTTTCCTCACTATACTCATAACCTCCAGTGAAGAAACAACCCGCAGTCTCCACCCTGAAGAAGTCTCAGATCGAGTCGAAAAACTCTGAGTTTCGGTGAATGTTAAGTCAACAGTTTCCTATGTTACTATGAAGATAATTAAAATCAAGTCAGCAGACAACAGCTCTAAAATGTGAGCTAGTGTACTACTCATCAAAGAGAAAAGAAGAATTTCATCCAGTCCCTCTCTACTAATAATAGGACGATCCTTTCATAAAGATCATTGTTTCCTACCTTTTATTCATCAAAGCAGCCTGTTGCAGTTGTTTTCACATTATGAAGTGTACTGACTACTACTCACACAAACACACACACACACACACACACAAAAACACTCACACTCACATTATCTATACATCTATATATTATACTATATATATATCTTCTATAAATATCTATATTATATATATTATATATACTATCTATATATTATGTGTGTGTGTGATTGATGTGTGTGTGTGTGGGTATATCATGTTTTAGAGGTATGTGGTATCTTTTTGATTTGAGTAGTATATATATATATGTAGTATTTAGTTTGTAGTTTGTCATTACTTATTTGTACACACAAACACACACACCACACACACTCTCACGCACACACACATCACATCACACACACTCACAAACTCACACACTACACTGATATATACTATATATATATATTTATATATGTATATATATATGTACATATATATATACATATATATATATATTATATATATAATATATATTTATATAAATATAGTATATATTTATACATGTACATGCAACTAGTAATCTCATTAAACATGTGAATTAAGATATTTTGCTTGGTCACCACGAGGAAATCAAAGATCGGAATGACATGAACGTTTTTGTCTGTTTAAGACATTTCAAAAGTACATAGGTTCACAACAAAGAAAAATACTGCTCTTAAATACATAATACTGTAGAGAACAGGAGAGTCACTCAACATAAATACATAAGGATTGGTCAGACAAAGAAACAAAAATAGAAATGATAAAAATAAGAATAAGTATTACTTGTAATTCTTATTTGGTAAGGAACATAATTGAATTGTGTCTCATTAAAAAACCTTTTAATGAGATTCTCAATTTTAGCACTGGTTCTTTTCAAATTAGATTAATTTTGCCACCAACCAAATTGTAGGACAATGTCCCAAAGCTCCGTCTTAGCCATCTTGCTGTGACCTTTTTTGATCTCCTGTGTCAATTGTCACCCATTTTCTTTTATTATATACTTGTTTTTAATTTTATTTTTTTATTGTTTCTATTTTTGTTTCTTGTCTCAGACAGTCCATTATGTATTCCTGTTGAGTGACCTCTCCTGTTCTTACGCTATTGTGTTTTAGATGTACTTTGTTGTGATACTATGTACTTTGAAAATGTCTTAAATTGACAAAAGCGTCTCAGTATTCCGATGTTGATTTCCTCGTGGTTTCAAGCCAAATACCATGGTACACATATATTTGTATATACATATATATATATATATATATATATATGTATATTTATTATATATATACACATGTACTATATATATAATATTTATATATGTACATATATAGTACATATATGAGAGAAATTCGCTAGTGACAGTGACAATATTCTGATAATTTTTCATGACAGGATTTGAACCCACTGCTATCGGTCACCCGTAAGATTATCTTCACAATGCCTTTGCCCACTCGGCCACTGAGACTATAAAATACTTGTAACTTGGAATCTATCTGATTTCCGAGGATAGGAAAGATCACTACTCTGCGACCCATTTTTTCCTCCGTTTCTACCATGACGTTTTTTTGTTGTTTTTAATTGAGTCTATCTTTTCCTTATTTTTTGTTTTGTAGAGATGAAAGAAGCCCTTGGGGTTGAATCTCGTTTGTCTGGCAGCTTTAATTCTCTTACTTACGTTTCGCTGTGCGCCTATTCTCTTTACCAGTCTTATCATATCGTTATATTTTGGATCTAAGGTGTGTTTCCCCGTTTTTTATTCTTACGTTAAGTCATCTTTTCATTCCGATCTCACATTTCAGCCTGTCCGTCATCCATCTGGGAATATTAATTTTTCTTCCGTATTGACTTAAGGGGAGTAAATCTATATTGTGCATTTAGAATTAAACCTATTAGGTTACTGTACATTTCATTTAAATCGCTGTCCGGTCTGATGACCTCGTGCTTGTAATTAATCAAATTTCTTCTATACTCTTTCATCATCTCATCTCATCAAAATTGGCTCTCCTGAAGTCCGGTACTAGAACATTATTCGTACTATTTAATTCTTCCCAAATAATATTAAATCTTATTTCTTGATGATCGCTAGAGCCTAGACTATCTCCCACTTTTACGTTTCTCGTTAGGTGCTCATTATTAGTTAAAAGTAAGTCCAGAGTATTCTCTCTCTTCGTAGGATTGGTAAGCATTTGTTTTAGGAAATTATCCTGCACCACATCTAAGAAATTTTGCGCTTCCTGATCTACTAAAATTTCCCAGTCAATGTTTCTATAATTAAAATCTCCCATGATCACAACGTTTTTGTACTGGGACGCCCTGCGAATTTCATGAATCAGGGGATCAGTCTGCTCAATGCTGAGGTTAGGAGGTCTATATAGGACGCCAATAATAAGTTTCTTATTCTTGCCTATAATTTCCACCCAAATAGATTCCGTACAGTCCTCTTCCTTAATCGAATTGTTGATAATACAGTTTATTGTATTTTTAACGAAAAGTGCTACACCTCCCCCACTCCTGCCAACCCTATCCTTGTGAAAAAAAAACTTATATCCTTCTATTTCGATTTCCGGAAGGAAATGTTTATCAGCCATGTTGATCCAGGATTCAGTAATAGCTATAATATCGAAATTCTCTACGCATGCTTTACCTCGCAGCAAATAAATTTTGTTAATTATGCTTCTGCTATTTGTATAGTAAACTTTAAGTTTATCTTCCCTCCACCTGCTTTGGTGATTCTTTTCACAGTCCCTCTCTAAGTTGTTTCTATTGCCTAAACTATATTCCGATACTTCCCCCTACTCCCACGTAATCTACCCGAAAAGCAACAACAACTGTAGGATGCCTACTTCTCGCTCAAGGGATTCAGCAAGGAGCCGAAATCCTCTGGGTGACAAGTGCACCCCGTCCCTTGTATATAGATGATTCTTACCGTAAAAGCGATCCCAGTTGTCGACAAATGCCCATCCATTGGCCTTACAATGTTTTGCCAGCCTGCAATTCATTGCAATAGCCCTGGAATGCCACATGCCTCCAACTCTACGCCTCGGAAGGATTCCACATACAACAGGAACCCCTCCCTTATTCCTAATCTTATCTAGCGCATCCCGGAACCGCGCAAACAATTCCTCACTCCCTAACTTACCTATGTCATTGCCCCCAGCACTCAAGCAAACAATGAGGTCCCTACTTTCCCCTACTAAACACTCTTCAATCCTATCTCTAACATCACCTATCCCCGCGCCGGGGAAACACACCTGCGTCCTATGTTTCCTATCTTTATCGCAGAAAGCCCTGTCTAAGTACCTCACTTGACTGTCTCCTACAACCAAAATCTTACCTGTGGGCAGGGATCCAGCGTCTGCCCTTCCCTTCTTCTCTTGAGTTTCATTTGTTTCTTCTTCCTGCAGATTGGCTAGTACTTAAAACGAGTTCTTGCAATAAAGTGGGGCTGGTGAGGACTTTTGTTTCCACTATTCCGCATCTTATTTCAGTCGTTTTCCATCGAAGCTCATAGCTCGTTTTGTCTTCCGTATTTTGGGCCTTCGAGAGGAGAACTCGATTCTCCTTTTAATGCTCATTAAAGCCCTCTCTAAGGCTACAGTTACTACGTAGAGATTGTCCTTCTTCGGCGCTGAACATAGAAGCACAACCGTTCGCCATCTCACTGTTTGAAGCAGCCGTGAGAGAGGGGGGGGGGCAGGGATAGAGAGAAAGAAAGGGCGAGAGAGAGAGAGAGAGAGAGAGGAGAGAGAGAAAGAGAGAGAGAGAAAGAGAGAGAGAGAAAGAGAGAGAGAGAGAAGGAAGAGAGAGAAAGAAAGGGTTAGAGGGAGAGAGAAAAGGAAGGGGGAGAGAGGGAGAGAAAGAAGGGGAGAAAGGGAGGGAGAGAAAGGGAGAGGAAGGAGGGGAGAAAGAGTTACATAGCCATATGAACAGCAACAGACCAATTGATCCTTACAAGGCTGTTCTGGTACGTTTGAGAGTAAAGAGGGGAGGAGGGGGGAAGGGCGACTGATGAAGGCGAGGAGGAAATGGGGAAGGACCAAGTTGGGGGGAGGGAGAAGTGAGGGAGGTTTGTGGTTAAGGGAGGAGAGAGGGCGCGGTTATTCTTCTTGGCTGCCTTTTGTCTGGGCCTTCGCTCAACCACCTCTTCTAGTTTGCACTTTCATGTTTGACATTTCTTGCGGTCTGTCATTTTTCACCGTTATATCACTTTGAAATTTTCCAATTTTCACTGATCTATCGGAACACTGTTTAATACATCACCAAGTGAGGCTTAGATAGGGCTTCCGTTCACCGTAATCCGGGGTTGGAGGCTGGCCGACCGACCGATTTCTACAACCTTCCACCCAACACTGATCCTTTTCACAATACGATTTTGGCCCTGGCACTGCCACATGGTATTATTTATTTGCCCTTTATTTAAACTTTATGAGCGCTTGATCACTGCAACACTTTGTAAGAAAAAAAAAAGAAAGAAAAAAAAAAAAAAATCACAGAACACAGAACTTTCTCAGCTTCAAAAACACTGTCAAAGTGGGAGCTCTGTCAGGCACGCCTACACCCTATGACCAACTCACAATAATAAAATTGATGAGAAATATACTTATCAAATACCACATTTTATTTGATGAATTCATTTATATACGATAATATACGGCTTGCTGGTGTGGTAGTATATTGATCTACCGTTAATTCAGCGATTTGATTTCGAATCCATACCCAAGGCTGAAAAAAAATATAAAAATATATGCAAATTTGCACTCTAACTATGGTGAGCAAGGTTTGGGTTGTTTATAGTAAGAATCCCATTCACCATCCCAGATCCTATAAAGTGGGAAGGTGAAAAACCCCTATATAGTTGCGCAAAGCGCTGTTGTTTTTTTTTGGCCGATGTTTGGCTTGCCTCCCCGCCTGGCCAGTTGTCGGAAACCATCGCGATATAACCCACAGTGGGTCTTAGGAATCGAACTTACACCACCTGATCGCGAGTTCGACATGTAATTCATGTATGTAAGATAAAACATTAACTCATAGATCGGCCATATATGAGTCTTAGATCTTATCAGAGGTAACAGTTGTTGATCACGTATCCAACACGTGATCCAAGACCGG
Organism: Oratosquilla oratoria; assembly: GCF_046742065.1. Lineage (NCBI taxonomy): Eukaryota > Metazoa > Arthropoda > Malacostraca > Stomatopoda > Squillidae > Oratosquilla > Oratosquilla oratoria. The sequence goes on along the minus strand of NC_134778.1, from coordinate 39,895,431 downwards.
GTGAATCACACACATACACACAAGCACAATATGACACGCACACGCACACGCACGCATAAACACACACACACACACACACCACACACCACACACACACACACACACACACACACACACACACACACACAACACACACACACACACACACACACACACACACTCCATACACACACACACACACACACACACACACACACACACACACGCACACCTTCCTCGTTGTTCAGTGGAATAGAGTGTTGGATTGCAATGCTGTTAATCAATTCAAAGCATGAAACAGGGATTAATCTCGGTCTCTACGTGTGTACATATATGTATGTACGTAAGCATTTATGAATATAAGCATATATGAATGTATACATGTCTGAATATATGCATGTAATATGAATGTACGCATACATGGTATGAATATAATGCAATTTAGGAATGTATATATGTCTGCATGCATGGATGAATATGCTTATGTGTCTAAGTATAAGTGCACGTGTATGCATACACACACACACACACACACACACACACACACACACACACACCACACACACACACACACACACACACACACACACACACACACACACACACACACACACACACACACACACACATATATATAAATATATATAAATATATAAACTGTATATATATATATATATATATATTTTAGTATATTTCATTAGTAAGGTTCCCTGTAGCCACATTTCATTGAAGAAAACAGCAACATTTGCATTAACTATCTTCTTAAAGAGATTTTCCAATTGTCTAAATATATGGGGCTTTGTTGCTTATGATAGCTATAGCTCGTTCAAAGGACATGAGTCGAACTCAGGAGAAGATTACGTTGAAGTTTAAGTTGTGCTTTGACGTTTCGTACACTATAATATATCAAAAAGCAATGACAAGAGGTCAGGGAACAGGATTTACATACAAAAATGGGAAACATGTAACAAAAGAACAACAAATAGGAGGAAAGAATGAGATGAGAGAGGTCAGCCAATCAGGAACGTCGATGTCGTGATACAGTGGCCAATCATGTACGTCGGAGACAGGTGCTTGTGACGTCATCAGCGTAGAGGGTTCCTGGAAGAGTAGAGATCTCTCCGTGCGGAGATGATCATGAATTCTGTGTGTAGGTTCAAAGGGTGACCTCTCCAAATAAGGAGAGCCTAGGATCTGTAATCTTCTTGTGTTTTGTGCTTGTCCTAAGATTATAGTGTTTCCATGTTATATGCATTTTAATATATATTCACATCTCAACTAAATATATATATCATTACCTGTTCTACTCTAGCCGTCAAAATGGCTCCGCTACTTCAGGAAGTCTGTTTATTCGTCCGGAACCAGAAGATGTCTCGTTCCTTGTTTATCCAGTTGAATGTGCTCCCGCTTAGAGAAACAACCCTCTGTGCGTAGCATGCACAAACAAGCACATCGCAAACAAAAACACGACTACACAAACAAAAACACTAATACATGCACAAACATATACATAAGCCCTTTTTTCTACTGAAATAAATTTAATTTCTAACTTTCTCTCCTACTGCATCTTCTCATTTCAGTTTACACACAACTAAAAATATTTCCACTTTTTCTGCCTGTCCCTACAATTAAGTCTCCTATTCCCTTCCTAACTTTGTTAGTTGATGTTATTGTTGAATAAATATCCCCTAAAGCAACCTCACAGTTACATATAACAATTTCAACCTCCCAACTCCAAGTCTCCCGCCAACCTATCCTCAGCCACGACTTCACGCAATAAATATCCCTAAGAATCGCCCCGGTGGCAATTAGCCTCTTTCATACACAACTATCTTTTCTTTTTCACACAGACATTTCTTCCCCTCCTGCAAACTACTGATCTCGCGCGAGCGGGTGGTCTCTCCTAGGTAGTCCATAGTCCATAGTATTTTCAACAATCTTGTCCTAGTAAGAGTGGTATTATGGCAAGATTCAGTGTGTGTCCTTAGGTGTACCGTCTCTGTAAATGTAGTCTGATTCTTCTAGTGAGCTTAGTGGTGCAGTATCCTATGTATGAAGACTGAAGAGACTCACAGTTCCCTTGTTTTACAAATAAAACTCATACACAAGATGACTGCGTTGGAGCACAGAAGTTTGTGGCAGGTTAGTTCTTTAGCAGGAGGTTCGAAGTCTTATTGTTCTTGTAATAGATGATATAAATCTACGTGTCAAGAAGGTTTTACTGGTTTGACATGACGTTTGGATAATGTGTTTTATGATTTTCTCTTCGACTTTATAATCTGAAGTCACGTGGAATTGTAAGAACTTGATAAAACCCACACAGGTTCTAGTCAACAATGGATATTCAAACCACGAAATTTCGAAGGTTATTAAGACAATCATCAACAAATGGTACGAACAAACCCCAGAAAGACCCATCTTGGAAGGAGACAAAATTAGATTATATTACAAATCACACATGACATCAGATAGAACTATATATTATAGTGTATTATATATAAATGTATATAATATATATATATATATATGATACATATATATATATATAGATATGTATATATATATATATATATATATATATATATATATATACAATATATATATGGGGGGGAAAGAGTGCCGCCACCAAGTATTCCCACTTGGATCGTAAAGACCGAGAAAAACTGGACAGGGATTGGGACCAGACATCCTTCTCCCTGTTAGCCCCACAGGGATATTCCTAAAAAAGTAAAGTCATAAGAGGGTCTACGAGTTTGCCAACCAGCACCCTAAGGTTTGGGTCTTTTAAAATGCGTGGATGTGGTACACATGAGAGTAAAAAGGAAGAGATAGGTATTATATTTGTGAGAAGAAAGATGGGATGTGTTGGCTTTGAGTGAAACTAAGATGAAGAGGGAAGGGCGAGTGTGAGTTTGGGAGTGTAGTTGGGACGTTCTCAGGAGTGAAGAGAGGGCGAGGGAGAGAAGGGTGGCTATACTAGTAAGTGAAGAGATAGGTAAACGTGTAACGGAGTGGAAGGAGTTTCTTCAAGTTTAATGTGATGAAGGTTGAAACTGGAAAAGAGATGTGAAAATTTTTTTTGTGGAAAGTAAAGCACAAGGTAAAGGAGCATAGAGGAGAGCAGATTGAAGTGTAAGAGTATGACAGAAATTTTTTAAAGTAATAAAAATTGTTTTGGAAAGAAATTAAAAAGAGGAAGAGGAGGCGAATCAAGTAGAGAAGAAAAGGTAAAAGGTGCAGATGGAGAGATGATAATGGAAGAGAAGGCAGTAAGGGGAAGATGGGCAGAGTATTTTAGGGAGTTGCTAAATGTGAAGGAGGATAGGGAGGGAAAGATAGTTGCAGTGGGAAATGCTAAGAAAATGAGTGATGAGTGAGGAAAATGGAGGAGAAATAAGGAAGGATGAAGTGAAGGCAGTTGTTAAGATGATGAGAGCAGGTAAGGCACCTGGTCTGGATGGATGCCATGCAGAATGTCTAAAAAAGGAGGTACAGTGATGGTGGACTGGCTGGTGAGGTTATTTAATGTTTGCTGGAGAGAGGGTAGAGTGCCGGAGGACTGGAGGAGTGCCTGTATAGTTCCACTTTACAAGGGAAAAGGGGACAAGTGTGAATGTAGTAGTTTCAGAGGGATTAGCTTGTTAAGTGTAGTTGGGAAGGCTTATGGGAGGATCTTGATTGAGAGGATTAGGAGAGGAACAGAGGGAGTAATTGGTGAGGAACAGTGTGGATTTAGGACAGGTAGAGGTTGTGTAGATCAGATCTTTGTGGTAAGACAGATATGTGAGAAAGCTATAGGAAAGGGGAAGGATGTTTTTTGGGCTTTTATGGATCTGGAAAAGGCTTATGATAGGGTAGACAGAAAGGCACTGTGGGAGGTTTTGCAGATATACGGGAGGAAAGCTTCTAGGAGCTGTCAAGAGTTTTCATGAGAGTAGTAGAGCTTGTGTCAGGATTAGAAATGGAGAGAGTGAGTGGTTTCGAGGTAAAGGTGGGACTTCGTCAAGGATGCGTTATGTCGCCCTGGCTGTTCAACTTATACATGGATGGGGTGGTGCGAGAGGTAAATGCAAGGGTAGTGGGTCAGGGATTGGAGATGGTTAAAGAAAATGGAGAAAAGTGGGAGGTGAGCCAGCTGTTGTTTGCGGACGACACTGCGCTTGTGGCAGGATCAGAGGAGGGATTGAGGAAGTTGGTGACAGAGTTTGGGAGAGTGTGTGATAGAAGAAAGCTAAAGATAAATGTGGGTAAAAGTAAGGTGATGAGATGTACAAGGGGTGAAAGTGGCAGTAGACTGGAAGTGAGCATTAAGGGAGAGCGACTGGAGGAAGTGGATAGTTTTAGATACTTGGGTGCAAATGTGGCAGGAAAAGGGAGGAGTGAAGGTGGAGGTAGAATGTAGATTGAGAGAAGCGAGTAAATGCCTTGGTGGATTAAAAAGTGTAATGAGGAATAGACATTTGGGAATGGATGCTAAGAGGAGACTGTATGAAGGAGTGATTGTGCCAACAGCACTGTATGGGGCAGAAACATGGAACATAAGAGAGGAAGAGAGAAGGAGTTTGAATGTGTTTGAGATGAGGTGTCTGAGAAGTATGATGGGGGTTACTAGGCTGGATAGAGTGAGAAATGAGGAGGTGAGGAGGAGAACAGGGGTGGTAAGGGAGTTGGGAGATAGGGTTGATGAAAGAGTATTAGGATGGTTTGGACACATGGAAAGAATGAGTGAAGAAAGACTAGTAAAAAAGGTATGGAAGGCAGATGTGGAGGGAGTGAACATGAGGGGGCGACCTAGGATGAGATGGATGGATGGGGTGAAAGGGGCTTTGGGGAAGAGGGGAATGTCTGTTGAGGAAGGACGGGAGAGGACAGAAGATAGGGGTGAATGGAGAATGGTTGTATATGGATGATGCTGTGATGCATGAGGTGGAATGGGTGGGGGATGGGGGGTGAGGAAGTATGTATGAGAAAAATTTGACGCAGCCCGAAGGGATTTCTCCCCGTCTTCTCCTTTTCTGCATGAGGGGACGGAGAGGGGGGTCGCCGATTTAATGAAGCGGCCTTGCTGTGGATGTGCTGTGTCTTGCGACACTGCTTCTGACCCAGGGC
>NC_134778.1:39883019-39885519 GCF_046742065.1 Oratosquilla oratoria | reverse complement strand
ACTTCACTCCTTCATCCATATCATTTGCATATATGGCAACCATTAAAGGAGCCAATACAGAGCCTTGCGGGACGCAACTCTTCATATCTTTCCAGTTCGAGCTTTTGTCTCTATGTACCACTCTCATTTTTCTCCCACTTAAGAAATCCTTCACCCATTCCAGTAGCTTACCTTGTATTCCTCCTATTATTTCAATTTTTCTTTTTAACTTTTTATGTGGTACTTTGTCAAAAGCCTTCTGCAAGTCCAAGAAGGTGCAATCTGCCTAGCCATCTTTTTCTTGTATTATCTCAATTAGTCTCGAGTAAAAGCATATTAAGTTTGTGGTACAAGATCTTCCACTTCTAAAGCCAAATTGTTTAGGGTTTGATATTTTATTTTCTTCCAAATGTTTGATCCATTTTTGTCTGATAACTTTTTTGCATATTTTTGCTACTGTGTTTGTAAGGGATACCGGTCTGAAGTTTGTAGGATCTTCTTTGTTTCCTCCTTTATATATTGGTACTATGTTTGCATCTTTCCAATCTTGCGGTACCTTTCTTTGAGTGAAAAGTCTATTATTTTGTATAATTTGTCCGTCAGTTCGTCTATACACTCTTTCAGTATCCAATTTGCAATTCCATCCGGTCCATGCAATTTCCTAACATCTAGGTTATTTAGTTGGTCTCTTATTTCTTTCTGAGTTACCTTTATTTCTTTCATTTTAGGGGGTCTTTCTTGTTGTCCATCTTCCAAAATTTGTGAGCTCTCTATTGTAAAAACAGACCTGAAATGTCTGATCATAACTTCTGCCATCTCTGTGTCGTCTATATATTCTTTATCTCCTTCACGCAGTTTTACATATCTGTAAAAGAGTTTAGCTTGATCCTTACATTTGTCTATAATATCTTTTTCATATTTTCTTGTTTCTTTCCTGCGTATGTTCACGTTCCTCAGTTTTATATATTTTGCCATTTTTTTTTTTTTTTTTTTTTTTTTTTTTTTCTCTTCCATCTTTTCCAGGCTTTGTCTCTTCTGTCTTTAGCCTCACTGCACCTTTTGTTATAACAGCACTTTATATAAATCTCATTTTGCTTCTTCTTTGGTACATATTTATCAATTCCTTCCTTGTACTTTTCTTTGAATATGTTCCAATGTCTTCCATCTTTGTTTCCTCTTTAGAGAATTTATCCCAGTTTGTGTTTTGGAAAAAATTTCTTAGTTTTACAAAATCCGTTTTGCTGTACATTAATCTTCCTTCTCTGTGTTTATCATTCCTTCTTACATTGTTTTGTCCTTTTAATTCAAACTCTATTAGTATATGGTCACTCTTTCCAATTGGTGTTTTATACTCCATTTTGTTTACGATATCTGGTTCAGAAGTTAATACTGAGTCTAGTTTCGACGGTTTCTCATTGTTTCTATATTTAGTATTTTCACCCATTGTGTTCGATGGCCATATCCAGCAGAATGTTGCTCCAAAGTTCTCCTTCCCCTTTTACTATCATTTCTTCTCAAATTATATCCTTTGCATTAACATCACCCATAATTACTGTTACCACCCTCATTCAGTAACTCATTTAGCACATTCATTTTATCTACCAGTAAATTAGAATGATCAATATCAGACCAAGCCAGTGTTTTTGGTGGCACATACACTGGTACAAATTTTCTACTTTTCATATTTTTGTTTATAAATTTAATCATAATTAATTCTACATTATATTTGCTTTCATTTATCTTTGTCACATTTAAACCCTTTTTGGTCAGTATCATAACACCTCCTCCCTGTTTGTCTGTTCTATTTTTCGCCCAGTGGTTGTATCGACCTTGTCCCATCATAATTGTTGATAGAGAGCCTTTCAGTTTTGTCTTCACAATTCCCATAATGTCAGGTTTTTCTATTTCCAGATAGTCGTTTAGTTCATTAATTCCAGAGATCATACCGTCGATATTTGTGTATGCCACTTTTAGTTTCATATATATATATATATATATATATATATATATATATATATATATATATATTTAAGTTTCCATTTTTCTGATGTACCATTTTTCAATCTCAGGTCCAGTACTCTCAAAAGAACTCGTTTTTTTTCGTCTGTTATTTTATCATTTCTATCGTTGGATTTAATTCTGAGAGCCTTGTTTTTCTCTTTTTCCTCATCACTCATTTCCTTTTTTTATCCGTATATGTTTGAATTCCTCGCTGTTTGTTAATTTAATCACTTTCTATAGTACCTCCTCGGCTATCATTTGAGTTCTTAGTTTTATTTTCAGAGGTTTATGTTGTTTTACATTTGAGTATTTGCCTATCCTGTAAATTTCGTCAATTTCTTTGTCAAAATTTTACCCTTCATCCTGAATTTCTTTCAAAGTTTCCTTAGCTATTTCTTTTTCCTCCTTTTTTTCTCTGGTATTTATACACATCATGTTTTTCTTGGATACCATGGACCACAATGCATTTACCTTTGTCAACTCTATCTCTCACCTAATTTTCCTATTCCTTAATTATTTT
>NC_134778.1:39870519-39873019 GCF_046742065.1 Oratosquilla oratoria | reverse complement strand
GTAATTTCTTGATCTATTACCTGACTTACATCATATTAGAAGGACTTTGTTACATCATCTGAAATCAGTGAGGTTGGTGAATAAATCTAAATTATCTTTAGTGTGTCTTTCGCATATCCAAACGAATCTTAGCTATCCTAACTGATAGCTAAATTTCATTGCGTTACTAGCAACCTCTCGGTTTATCAAGAATCCTACTCCATCGAATGTTTTTTCCATAATCCTTATATCACTAGTAGACTGGGTGACTGTCTTGAAGCTGAATGAGGTTATTTTCCTCACTTCGGATTTGTATGAATCATAAATCACTACTACGGTATCATAGTGCCAGGTTGTTTTAAGAAACGGTTAGACAACTTTATAGATGGGGATGACAAGTGGTAATGCACATGGAACTGCCCAGTGTAGTCCTTATGGTCTCTTGCAGTCTTCTTCATTCTTATGTTCTTATGTACTTATGATCCTTATTTTACCAGCTAGACCCTCGAGTATTTTCATTCTCATACGTCACCTGTATAATGTCCATCGATTCTGACATTAGTTTTACTTCAACCACTTACCCCCACCTCGTCTGCGAAGTTTGGAATATTTGAAGTTGTTTTTTTCTCTCCTAACCATGAAGGCTGTGAATTATATACCACCATTGTTTGACCTCTGCTATTGGGTAGCAAATCTGACCCTTCTCTGTTACCAGACACGTCTCTTGCCTTTTGACTTTCGATGATCAAGTTTGCAAGAGTGTAAAAAAGATAATGAACTAAACAACAGCTTATTTTATTGGAATTTACCACAAATCGTTCACTTTTTTAGCTGAGAAGTTGGAATGAAGTTGACATGAATTACTGATACACTAGTTTTTGTTAAAGTGAGTGGATTATCTCTGGCTAGTCAAGTGTATGTACTGTTACGTAACTGAGATTTATCACAAATTGTCCACCTCTGCAATTGTGAAACAGTTGTTATGGATGACCTGGCACACTTTCGAGGAAGTTCCATGAGTAGGAAGGATAAAAACGGTGGCAGCAGCAAGTACATCCTACCAGATATCACAAGCTAGAAAAATATACAAGTATTTTAAATTTCAGAAACAGAGGAGGAGGAACATCGCTCAGACGTTCAAATGCGACACAAATGTTGATGAAATGTGAGAGCCCTATCAGAAGACCACAAGCTAGAAAGTTTAATGGACAAATTGGAGAACATCAATTGGGACATCGTGGGACTGAGTGAAGTCCAATGGAAGAAAATCTGTATCTTCATGTAAGCGTATCTTTGTGTGTGTGTGAGTGTGTGTGTGTGTGTGTGTGTGTGTGTGTGTGTGTGTGTGTGTGTGTGTGTGTGTGTGTGTGTGTGTGTGTGTGTGTGTGTGTGTGTGTGTGTGTGTGCGCGTGCGTATGCATGAGTGGGTGTCTCTTCCATTTATAGCATCACTGGTTATGTTTTGTTTAACGTTTGCATTCTTTATCTATTACTAAGGAAGCCTTCAAATTCCTTTGTAATCTCCAAATTGGCTGAATGTGGTCATTCCATGATGTAAGATAGTTCAAGCTGTCTTGTTTATTTGATTTACGTGGTATGTTTATTGTTATATAAGATAATATTCCCTTTATTGCTGCTACCATTTTAATATGCATTCATTGTCACACTTAGTATTTCTTATTTTTATAGTCTTTTTTCACGTAAACTCCTTTATCCATTTACTTATTAGTTGATTTGATTTGGTTTAACGTCACAAATTCCCCCTATCAGGAGGTTAGGGCTGTACCCCTTCCAGCGGATTTTGTAGTATGGAATTAATGAACCATGCCCTTAGTTCAACTTCCCGATAGCAGGGCTCGAACCGCCATCACCTCGACCTCGCCTCAAGTAACGACGCCCTAACCCACTCGCCCAAGGAGCAACCATAGTTGTTGGTGAGTTGGGTGGTTTTGTCTTGAAAGAAAAATAAAGAAAATTTAGCTTTAAGAAATGAAAAATGTAAGGTAAATGAGTAAAAACCTATTGATTTTTTACTTGATTTTTTCATTAAATTTGGTAATCACACTGCTGTAGGAAACTCATTATCCTAACTTGGTAGTTTCGAGTATATAATATGATTGTTCTGGTTATTTCTGCAGATGTAATTGCTTATTAATAACTTTCGGTGAACATAAAGATAAAGACAGAAAATATACATTGGAACCGCTAGATGGAATCAAATGCTAGTTGCGTGTGAATAGACTAGTTATTTTATCATTATTGACCAGATTTATTATTCGTTTAAATATGTTATCACTGATTATGCAGTTACATGTGTATGGATTAGTTGTTCAATTACTTTTGAATGGAACGATGATTCAGATACTTGTGAACGGATAAGTTGTTTAATTACTTTTGAATAGAATGGTACTACAGATACTTGTAACTGGATACTGGATAGGTTATGTAGCTACTTGTGAACAAATTGGTTAGCCAGGTATTTGTAAATAGATTGGTTATTCTTTTACATGTGAGTAGATTA
>NC_134778.1:39855519-39860519 GCF_046742065.1 Oratosquilla oratoria | reverse complement strand
TATCTTCCTCATGGCTTGGACTACTACCTCGAAACCCGTCTGTTGCCCCGCGCACACCTACAGGTTGCCAGCCGCTTCTCGCACCTCGTTCTTCACGACTTCCATGATGGCTTTTCCTATTATTCTTCTCAACATCTCACCTATACCAATCGGACGAAAGCCAGGCTTCTTATCCAGCGGGATAAGTCTGCACGCTGTGTATGCCTCCAGGTGTTGACAGTCCTCAGTCGCCAGTTTCCTCGCCAAACCAGCGATGACCTCCTGCATTCCCCCCACTGCCATTCCAAATAGGCTGGTGCTAAGGAGAAATTTCCATCCAAAAGCATCTAAGCCCGATGGTCCCGCCACTCCCTGGGTGTGTAGAGGAAGGTTCCAGATCCTTTCTCTTGTGATGCTGTCAAAGACCACCTCGTGGGGTGGGAGGTAATCACCAATGAATTTAGAATCCAGGTTTGTTAGTCTTGTTTTTGGGCGTTTTTCTTTCAAGATCTTCAGCGTTTCCTCGTTTAGAGGTAGAACTCCAGGGTCTTCATTCTCCCCTGCGAACGACCTCATGGCAGCCGCAACCTTTCCCTGCCTCATCTTGTCTGCAAAATTCCTGGCTCTGTCTTCTGGACTTTTCTTTCTGTTGGTGCCCTTGTTGAGTCTATCTTGGATGGCCTCTGCGTGTATCACCAGTTGCTCCACTTCTCCCCTTTCCCACTGTTCCATCCTCCGTCGCAATGCCTGGACAATCTCCGGATGCTTATATCTTCTGTGGGTCCTCTGGCATGTAAGATGTGGAAGGATAGCTAACGTTTTGAATACCATCGGGGCGTATGGAGATGAGTTTATATACGCTCTTAGTAGACGGGTTTTCCCTCTATTACGCCTTTGGTTGCATTGTATTAGGCGGGATGAAGAGATTTCCTGTGGAGAAGGCAAGTATCCTGTTGTAGGCGTCGTCCAGTCGCTCCTTAACCCTGGATAGCTGCCACGTCTGCCAGAACCTGCCCTCCTCTCTCCCACTCTGCTGCTCTTGATGACGTGGGTTTTCGTCCTCCGGCCTCAAGTTCGTGGGATCACTTCCCTCTTCTGAGTCTCTCTCATTCACAAGACCACCACCCACGTTCATCGCCATCACATCGCTCCCATCATCCACAGTCTCCACATCTCTCAATTGACCACATCCCGCCTCAGGAGGTTGTTGCACCTCTTGATTTCTGCATCCCCCTCCTCTTCGGCAGTTTGTGCATATCCTTTCACTTTTGACCCATGCGCATTGTCTGCAATTTTGCTGTGCAGATGCACAAAAGCAGCATGTTTTGCCGACCATCACGGGTGAGACTCCTAGTCCTTGGGTGACTTAAATGGACAGTGTTAGACTCATCAGTCCCCACCTGTGCCAACCCCAGAGCACAGCCTCTGTGGTATTTTAATTCCTTCCAATTGACATTTTTTGTTCGCCCACTGGCTTGCCAGTACCCAGTTCTCACGTGAAAGTTCACAATTTCCCCTCATGTTTGAGAGAACTCATGCAAGTCTGAGAGAGAACGTTATATATATATATATATATATATATATATATATATATATATATACATATATATATATATATATATATATATATATATATATATATATACATATACACCATTTGGAAAAGAGGGGTGAGAAAGGTAGGGGTGCCCGCGAATGCAATTGCGCATATATAATGTGAGGGGGAGCTAGGGAAAGAGTGCCAGGACGTGAGTTTCGATGGTAGTTACATATGATGGATATAGATTTAGAGTGAGCAGGAAAAGAGAAATGCTAAGGGAAGTTATGCGACAGAAAGGAGGGGAAGATAGGGAGGACAAGAGAGGGAGATGGGAGAGGGGGTCAGGAGGGGAGTAGGAGGAGGTGGGTAATAAGAGGGAATGAGGAAGTAAGAGACAGTGTGAGGGAGTGAGAAAGGGAGAGATAGATAGATAGATAGATAGATAGATAGATAGATATAGAGAGAGAAAGAGAGAGAGAGAGAGAGAGAGAGAGAGAGAGATAGGGAGAGAGACAGACAGACAGACAGATAGAGATGGAGATAGAGTGTCAGAGGCAGAGAGGGGTGGGGGTTTTGAGAGAGAAATAGTAAGGATGATGAAAATTAGATCCATAGAAAGGCGTTTGAATTGGAAGTGTCCATTGCCCATGCCGAATGCTGTGAGAGGTCTAGACTCTGTATCAAGGAGAATCTTGAAATATCCTGACATGAGGTCCAAGGTTGTGAAAACTACGTTGTTTTCACCGACGAAGTGTAAGATGTCGTGTAATACAGAAATGGGATATATTTCTGGTATAGTTTGTTTAATTCTCTGAAATCCACAACTGAGTGGAAGGAACCATCGTGTTTGGTAACAACAAAGAGAGGGAAATTCCATTCAGAGATTAAAGATTTGATTATCTCTTGCTCAATCATGCCTGTTATGAGGTTATCTACAATCGTGCGTTTACTGTGTGGTTACTTGTATGCGGGAATGTAACGTGGTTTTACGTTCTCCCAAAGGGGTATATGGTGCTGAATAAGGTTTGTTAATCCAAGGTATGCACCTGGCAATACGATGGTATATCTAAATTTGTTGCAAAGAGTAACTAAGTCCGCTTGTGCACCAGGGAAATCGACGGGGTTTAAAGGCGGTGCATGAATGGGTCCATGTGGTTTTAGCACGTCGGAAGTTGTGGTACATATTTGTGAAGTAGATAATTTGTCCTCTATGAGTCGTATACGTAAGGGACATACAAAGAAATATAAAATTTTAGCGTCAAATGTGAGATGGATTGAGGCATTAGCATCATTTGCAATCAATACGCACGTGTGATTTTTCTTTGATGTTGAGCTAATGGCTGAAAGTAGAAAGATATCATTTACGTGGCTTGTCTCTGGCATACAGGTTATACCGGTGTTTGAGACTTGGAAGACTCGTATGTGTAATTCTGTATACTCATGAGGGAACAGCGTCTTTGAGCTGATGATTACTGCATGAATATGTTTGAAAGTAGATAACACTTGTGAGACTGGGACGGATGGAGGATTGAAATCTTCAGTGAGGGTAAGACATCTTTCTCAGTCGATGAATTATCGACGGTATTAAATGAGAGTTTCGTTTGGTGTCTTGCTGATTTGAACATGAGGGAGGAGTTATTACGTCTGTTATGTTGAGAATGCATGTTGAGAGCTGTGAGCAAGGAAGGGGAGTTGGAATCCTGAGGAGGCTTTGGAATTTTTTAGCAAGTGTTGGAGCTGTTTGTGTTTGGCTGTTGGAGCTCAGTCACGTGTATTTTGCTAATGGTTTTGGGGGTTCTGAATGCAACGCAGGGAGGAAATTGTTTGCATAAATTATACCATTCTGAGCAGGATATAAAACTACTGTATGTTATGTTGCTTCATAAAGCTCAAGCGTATGAGGATGTCAGCAGGAAAGTGCACGTCAGCTATGTAGACAGTAAATGGAATGGGTGGGCATTGATCTTTAAAGTTAATACCTAAGGAAATTTTTCCAGGGGTAGGGAATGGTATACCATCGACGTTGGCGAGTTGGATAGCAGGGGGCTCTAGGATGGTGACTTTCTTGCTCTCCAAACGGAGTTTGTTAAAACTGAACGTGGACATAATGATAACCGGAGATCCAATGTCTAGAAACATGATGAGTGTGGTGTTGTTTGAGGTTGCCTTGAATACTATGGAAGGTGAAAAAGTGTCCAGGGTGTTCAGGGTAAGCACAGGTAGTGTTGGTGAGGGAAGTTCCGGGTATGGAGTGTCTTGTGTGGACTTGCGTGTTGTGTTTGTGTTTTGTAGTCATGTGGAAGGTGTGTTATGTGTGTCTCTGGCGGGGGAGCGTTGTGGTAAAGCAGGTTTTTGTTGTCTTTATACCAAGAGCACGCGACAGTAGTCACTCGTGTGGTAACATGTTCCGTGGTAATCGCAGTAGCGATTTTGCTGGAACGGCTATCTGTAGTAGTATCTGTTTGTGCTGTGTCCTGGTTTTTGGCAGTAGGTGCAAAAGAATGGAGTTCGTGATGGAGAGCGCTGACATGAGCGGTAGCGAGTGCAAGACATCTGTCTTGACGCTGTGTTATGTGACGTTGATCGTGTTACTTGGGTTTCTGTGTGGGTGGGAGTGACAGGTACCGACTGACTGTGGATATGAGCAATTGTTCTTTCCGTATCGGAGAATTTCCTGGAATATTATCCTAATGTGGTACCTGGTGTGAATGGAATTGTGCCAGCTTTTTGTAGTGTGCCTGGTTGTAACTGAGAAAGTAGTCGGAAATAGCCTAGCAGTGAGACTACTTGTTCGAGTGAGATTTGTTGTCTGTAACCCAGTCTGAGTTTTTGAGGCTTTCCCTGATCTCGCTTTTGAAAGTGGATGCAATCTTTACTGCTCTTTCCTATGATTTATGTGGGCCGGTATTGTACGTTGTGGTCAATAAGTAGAGGGGTGAGCCAAGTTGATCAAATGCTGCAAAGGAGTTTTTGAAATATTGAACAAACTCTGGATATGTGTTTGTTTCCTTAAAAGCGTCTGACTGGATTGTATCACCTGCGAGTGTGTCGTTAAGATCTATCCTTGATTTAAGATTTTTTTTATATCGTCTGTGACACTTCTACGTGTGATTTCAGATTCAACTTCGGAAAGTAGGTTGTGTACGGGAATGTTCCGTCCATTAAATGTTGGTAAACTATTCTCTTCCTTGATTATTGCTATGAGGTTTTGTGTCTTTGGGAAGTGGTAGATATGTTTGGAGTGGGTGAGATTTTGGTAGAACGGGAGCGAATAGAAAAATTGTGTGTGGGCTGAGATGTTTGGGACCGCGTCATAAAATATAAACACAAAGGTAACAGAGAGTAGCCACTAGGTGAAACCCATCACGGAAATTGTATCTACTTACCAAAGATGATATGGTGATGGTCTGGCTCCTGGGTGATGAGATATTTTGGCTCGTGGGAAGGTGAGATGAACACAGATGGCATAGTGTTGTAAAAC
>NC_134778.1:39848019-39850519 GCF_046742065.1 Oratosquilla oratoria | reverse complement strand
AGTAAAGCATAAGATAAGGGAGGCAAAAAGGGGAGCAGATGTGAAATAGGGTAAGAGTATGATAGAAATTTTTAAAGTAAATAGAATATGTTTTCGAAAGAAATTAAGAGAGGAAGAGGAGGCGAATCAAATAGAGAAGAAAAGGTAAAAGGTGCAGTTGGAGAGATAATAATGGAAGAGATGGCAGTAAGAGGAAGATGAGCAGAGTATTTCAGGAAGTTGCTAAATGTAAAGGAGGATAGGGAGGGAAAGGTAGTTGCAGTGGGAAGCGCTAAGAAAATGACAATGATGAATGAGAAAAATGGAGGAGAAATAAGGAAAGATGAGGTGAAGGCAGTTATCAAAAAGATGGGAGTGGGTAAGGCATCTGGGTTGGATAGGTGTCATGCGAAGTGTCTAAAAGGAAGGCATAGTGATGGTGGACTGGCTGGTGAGGTTGTTTAATGTTTGTCTAAAAGAAGGTAGAGTGCCAGAGGACTGGAGGAGTGTCTGTATAGTTTCACTTTACAAGTGAAAAAGATACAAGTGTGAGTGTAGTAGTCTCAGAGGGATCAGTCTGTTGAGTGTTGTTGGGAAGTCTTATGGGAGGGTTTTGATTGAGAGGATTAGGAAAGGAACAAAAGGAATACTTGGTAAGGAACAGTGTGGGTTTAGGACATGTAGGAGTTGTGTGGATCAGATTTTCGTTGTAGGAAAAATATGTGAGAAAGATTTAGGAAAAAGTAATGATTTTTTAGGGGTGCTATTTTGATTTGGAAAAGGCTTATGACAGAATAGACAAGAAGGCACTGTGGGAGGTATTACAGATATATGGGATAGAAGGAAAGTTGTTAAGAGCAGTCAAGAGTTTTTACGAAAGTAGTAAAGCCTGTGTTAGAATTAGAAATGGAGAGAGTGAGTGGTTAGAAGTAAAGATGGGACTTCGCCAGGGATGTGCTATGTCGCCATGGCTAATCAATCTATGCAAGGACGGTATGGCGTGAAAAGTAAACGCAAGGATAATGGGTCAGGGATAGGAGATGGTTAGAGAAAACGGAGAAAATGGGAGAGAAGCCAGTTGTTGTTTGCTGACGACACTGGGTTTGTGGCAGGATCAGAGGAGGGATTAAGGAAATTAGTGTCAGAGTTTAGAAAGTATGCGAAAGAAGGGAGTTGAGGATAAATGTGGGTAAAAGTAAGGTGATGAGATGTAGAAGGAGAGAATGTGGCAGCAAATTGGAAGTGAGTATTAAGGGAGAGATACTGGAGAAAGTAGGTAGCTTTAGATACTTGGGTGCGAATGAGCGGGAAAAGGAGGAGTGGAGGTGGAGATAGAATATGTATTGAGAGAAGCAAGTAAATATCTTGCAGGATTAAAGTGTAATGAGAAATAGAGATTTGGGAATGGATGCTAAGAGGAGATTGTATGAAGGAGTGATTGTACGGACAGCATTATTTGGGGCAGAAACATGGAAATTATGAGAGCAAGAGTTTAAATTTGTTTGAGATGAAATGCCTGAGAAATATGGTAGAGTGAGAAACGAGACAAGGAGGTGAGTGAGGGTAGAAAGGGAGCTGGGAGATAGTGTTGATGAAAGAGTATCGAGATGGTTTGGACGCGTGGAAATAATGAGAGAAAAAAGATTAGTAAAAGGGGTGTGTAAGGCAAAGGTGGTAGGAGTGAACATGAGCGGGCAACCATGGATGAGATGGATGGATGGGGTAAAAGGGGCACTCGGAAAGAGGGGAATGTCTGTTGAGGAGGGTAGGGAAAAAAGAGAAGATAGAGATGCTTTTGTTTTGGCACATACTTTTCCACTCCTTCTTTATAAATTTTTGTCAAAATACTTCATTTCTCTTCTACTGTTGTTTCTTCCTTGTGTATTCTTTCCCAGTCAGCTTTTTGAAAGAATTCTTTCATTTGTCAAAGTTTGTTTTTTCATACATTAATCTTCCCTTTCTATATTGTTAATTTTTTTCATGTATTTTTCCTCGTTTAGTTCCAGTTCAACCAATATGTGGTCATTTTTACTTATTGGTGTTTTATATTCGATCTTGTCCACTATTTCGGGTTCTGATGTGATTATTAGGTCCAGTCTTGATGGTTCTTCCTCATTTCTGTACCTAGTATTCTCTTGTATCCATTGCGTCATTGTATGTTCAATAATCATATCAAGTAATACATTTCCCCATAGGTCATCTCCACCCTTTACTGTCATCTCTTCCCAGCAGATTTCTTTACAATTAAAGTCACCCATTATGATTATTCGTCCTCCATCTTTCATTATCTTACTCAGTGATATCCTGGTGTCTTCTAACATATTTTTGTGTTCTTTCTCTTCCCACGAAGCCGTTTTAGGAGGCACATGATTTACCACAAAATTTCTGCTCTTCTTATCCTTGCTCACCACTTCCATCGTAATCATCTCTACACTGTTCTTTTCATATGTGACATTCCTCACATTTATATCCTTCTTAGTCAGGAACATAACTCCACCCCCTTGTTTTACCTCTCTGTTTC
>NC_134778.1:39835519-39840519 GCF_046742065.1 Oratosquilla oratoria | reverse complement strand
GTACTAATTGTGCCTAAAAGTGAAGTGAAAAGTAGGAGTCTGTAATGATGGCACAGTAGGCAGACTCAGAGATCGTACTGGACGTTTCTTATTCAGCTGATATAATAATTATATATTATTGAGTGTGCTACGAGTGCTGACGAGGTTAACCATGACTATGAAGAAGTGAGTGGTGATGATTCGGCTACAGAAACTGCTGAAATTGATGGTGGATTAAAATCAAAGTGATGATAGTGCAGCTGTTGCAGAGACACAGAGACAGGTGCATGGGCCTCCTCAAGTGCCATTTACAGGTGTCAGTGGGGGGTACGCCACAATCTTTCTAGTTCTGCATTATAATACAGTATAGATTCCAGAAGATTTCCACATGGTCAATTCTTCATAACTGTAAGTGTAATGTTCCATTAGAAGTTCCATTTTTTTTCAAGATTCGAACTCATTTTTTTTTATTTTAAAATGCTTACCCATGTTCATTATAGTATTTTTATATATATATCACCGTAAAGTACACTTTTTAAGCTTTAAAAAGATATATATTTCTTTGTGGTTTGTTTCAAAAGTATGCAAGTTAATGATATGTTAATGAAATAGGTAAATAACTGCTGGAGTAAGGGGGTTTTCCAGTTTCAACGATGTTCTACTTCATGATATTAAAAAAACATGCACAAAAATGCCTAATTTGTCCTGATTTTTAATGACACAATTCATGTATCAATATATGCTTGAATCAGCAAGATTTTTTTTATAGATAAATGTATATGATACTTTGAAATTTGCGCATATGTAGTTCTTGGTCCTAGTCAGAGTCTCTTGCAGACCTCATGGTGTCACGGGAAGACGAGGTGCTCTAGATTTTATGTCTAACTTGTATTCCTCTGAAGCTCCGCCCCCGATTAATTCTTTGGACTCCTATTGGCTAAGCCATGCTATGCGCGAATTACGATTGGCTAAGTATCGCTGCATGTTGTTAATTGGGAGGTGCGTAACTTCCCTACTAATTGTAAATAGACCATATGATAGATGCTGCATACTGTATGTCAAGATGGAAAATTCGAACGCAAGATAAACACGAAATATACTCCTAACTGGTAACTAAAAACTTGTTGACATGGGGCTATTTTATAAGCCTCTTGTGCTAGTTGCAAGTTAACTTAATGCACAAGAAAGTGTTGACAGGGTAGTTTGGAGGGAACTTTACTAACTTTCGTTGACATTGGGCAAGTAGAGGGGTAGTTTATAAGTTGCTAGCACTAGCGACTACTAAACTAGCCCCGTGTCAACAAGGATTCAATGAAATTATTTGAGGCTATCAAGCTCGCCCGTGGAAACTTCACGAACACAACCAGTTGAGTATGTCTGGTAGCGCGAACGGCAAATTGCTTTTCTTTTTCTTCTACTTCTTTTTTTTTTTCTATGAAGACAAAATGTTCTAAGATCAGTTTCTAGGTTTGATGTGGTGAATATGTATTATACCAATTATCGTGGAAACCCGATAGACTTTTTTCGTTACAACATATTGAACATGTTCGACCGGCTTGTAATATATAGATAATAACAGTAAGTACTAAAACCTCTCGGGACACTTTGGTCATGCAAGCAAAACTTTAGCCATCTTTAATACTGTGATAACCTTTAGGATGTGGCCACACTGGGAGGGTAGAGGGTAGCGGAATGCCTAGCGGGTCAGAGGCAAGAGCAAACACATGTTATCTTATGCGAGTGGCCATACCAGACGCGGTAGTGGATAAGCTTGGAGGGAACCCGCTACCCGCGTCCCGTATGGCCACTCGTATTAGATAACATGTGTTTGTTTTCCCCCCTGACCCGCTACGCATCTCAATACCCTCTATCCTCCCAGCAAACTGCGTACAGTGTGGCCGCACACTTGCAGATTTTATATTAGACAGCTCCAGACAATTTTAATCAGCCGACTAGGCGTCACCGGTTAGAAAAGTTCAAGATTAGCAACTTTTCTTTGCTGCAATGACTCGGTTCATAGTTTTTCGTTTATTTATATATTCACTTAATCATTTATTATTCGGGGGGAATGAAGTCAGATGATTTTTTCAGCTGAAGTAGTGTCGCGGGTTTGAAAGTTACAACAAAGAAAATACAACAAATTTCACAAAAATGTGGGCAATGCATATCGATCTCACTCATATAAGAGAAAAAGAAATAATTTGAAACATAAAGGTATACACACATACACACACACACACACACACACACACACACACACACGCACACACACATGCTTTGATGGCGCAGTGGTAGCGTTCGTGGCCTCACTACGGCTGTCCGGGTTCGAATCCCTCCCAGGGCAGAAATAATTTCAGTATAGCTGTGCTGCGAGTCGTTACTCCAACTCGTGGGCGGGGAGTTGGGTGTGTGTGTGCGTGTAAGGTCACAACATTACCCATGGATCGGTCATATATGAGTTCTGAGCTCTCTTTCCAGGAGGGAAATAGCTGTCGATCATGAGTCCAACACTTGATCCAATACCATGGTGAATCACACACACACACACACACACACACACACACACACACACACACACACACACAATGAATAGTACTGGCGTACCCTTTGAAAGTCATGCGCGTACCCTTGAGGCAGGGAGGATGGTGATTGTGGTGGTGGTGGTGGTGGTAAGAGGAGATCACGCGGACTGCAGTTTGACAACCACGGCTCACTCTCTCCGGTGGTGGTCGGGCCACTTGCTGACCCCTCACCGCTAGCACCAAATGCCTCCAGACTCTACGGTCCTGTGCCACTGTCATCCAATCCCGGACATCTGCTCCAGTCCTTTCCAGGTCCTCTTAATCTAAATGAAATGTTCTGTCCCTCGCAAAAACTACATACATACATATCCCAAAGACTTTTTCCCCCTTACACGGGAGGTAACCATAATTCATAAAAAGAAACGAATGTGTTCGCATAGGCTGTAAAGCGCCCAAAGAAACCATCACATTTAGCCAAGCACGACATTTCCATCAAATTACTTTTCCCCTAAAGTTAGGCATTGACCGGAATTCGAACCCAGAAGTTGTGTGATCTGAGGTTAACATTTGTGCTTCTTTTATTCTAGTCGACGCCAAGAAATTTCATTCACTTTCCTGGCATTTTCTCGGTAGCCTCTTTTGATAGAAGAAAAGAACCACATAATCCAAACATGCTGGTCATACCTGCGTAGACCCAGAAAAAAAGAAATTAAATGAAATGAAATGCATTTAGTTGTTGAGGTTGACCCAGGTCAGGTCAGGTCACAAGTGGAGCGCCACAAGTTCTTTTCTGTCGGGTTCCGACTGACCTCTCCCTTCCAGGAGAAGTTTGGGATTTCGAGTGCGACGGTAGTTCATATTTTTCTTTAAATGATTCTCTGTTTATCAAGTTCCCTCTCTCTTTCTCTCTCTCTCTCTCGCTCTCTCTCTCTCTCTCTCTCTCTCTCTCTCTCTCTCTCTCTCTCTCTCTCTCTCTCTCTCTCTCACACACACACACACACACACACACACACACACACACACACACACACACACACACACACACACACACACACACACACAACTCATGGCGCAGTTTGTAAATTTCTCGGATGCACTACAGCGGTCCGGGTTCGAATCCCGCCCAAGGCTGATATAGTTTTAGTATCACTGCGCTGTGGGTTGTTACTCCAACTCTCGTGGGCGAGGAGTTGGGGTGTGTGTGCGTGTAAGGTCACAGCATTACCCATAGATTGGTCATATATGAGCTCTGAGGTCTCTACCGGGAGGGAAATAGCTGTCGATCACGAGTCCAACACGTGATCCAAGACCATGGTGAATCACACACACACACACACACACACACACACACACACACACACACACACACACACACACACACATATATATATATATATATATATATATATATATATACATGTATATATATATATATATATATATATATGTATATATGTATATATAAATATATATATACATTATATATGTATATATATATATATATATATATATATGTATGATTCAGTTAATCACGAATCGCCTATCTCAGAGAAGACTAGGACGATGCCTGTAGTCTAGACCAGTGTTTCTTAACCTTTTTACCCTTGCGTAACATTTAAAATTAATTGCATGTCTCAAGGAACCCTTGCGCAAAAAAAAAAAAAAACACATATACCATATCTTTCTCATTTTATTTTCGTCGTAATAATAGGTTAGATAGGATGATGTCTATATTACATGATTACAATAACCAAGAATACGTCGTGCGTGTTTAATTATATTATATATACGAAATTAGATAAAAATCAAAAGTGCATTAGCTTATCTCACTTGTTCTCGCGGAGCCCTTAGGGACCTTTTGCGGAACCTAATTAGGGTTCCGAGGTACCCTGGTTGAGAAACACTGGTCTAGACAGAGGACTTTCTGAAGGAGAGACATTTTAGTCACAAGTGACATCCCCTTGGCTGAATAAAATCGCCTGGCATTAGTCTGACTAAAATCTCCAAAGAGCTGCATTAGTGTGCCCGGGGGGAATGTCGATCCCATGGGAAAGAAAAGTTGTGTTGTCTGCGGTTTCGAGCCTTTGTTTACGAAAATTTCGATTCGGTCCCTCGCTGTTCAACGGTGACTGCCACTTGTTTTAGCTGCCCGAGCACATGGGGCAAAGGTGAAGGCTCATGAATCCAGAAGCTGCTGTAAGTCTGGTTTCACACGTACTGACTTTACGCCGTGCGCCATCCACGACACGACGTCGTGCTCTCAAATAGTCATGGTGTGTCTATGGGCGATTTCACACGTCACGACCACGACCAAGTGTAAAAGTGTCCATAGACACCTTTGGCTATTTAAGAGCACGACGTCGTGTCGTGAACGGCGCACGGCTAAAAGTCGGTACGTGTGAAGTGAGCCTAAGATCCTAGTCATCTTTAACCCTTTGCGTAAAAGGGGACAACTTATTTCATTCTGGCCGCCGTTAGACGATTTTATTCATCTCGGTA
>NC_134778.1:39820519-39825519 GCF_046742065.1 Oratosquilla oratoria | reverse complement strand
CCAGCTGCACCATCCGATTGTAGTGACCCGTCAGTGTAGAGGCGATGCGGAGCAGTGATGGAGGATGTTACCTGGGTAACATGTTCCAAGGCTAGCTGTAGTTGTAGAAGAGGTGGGTCACATTTTGCTGTAGGAGTGAAGCTAACCACAGGCGATGGTAGCGTCCACGGGGGAGGGCCTGGGGGTATGTCAGCTACTGGTACTTGTAAATCTAGGCTGCGAATGAAGGAGGAGATAGACTTTATAAGACGGCGACCGGGGGGCATGAGGCGGGGGACGGGCGGAGCGGGGCCGAGAGAATCTCTGACCAGTGCTGTGAAGTGCGGTGAGATGTGGGGAAAGTGTATACACTTAACTGTGAGGCAGGTGACATTAGAATAAATCCTCTCAACTAGGGATGGAAGCCGTAATTCCCGTTGCATGTTGACAATTCTGGTAGTCATTGGGCAACCGAGAATGATTCTCATGGCTTTATTCTGAAAAATCTCCAGTGGCTCTAAAGCATATCGAGGAAGTTGAATTAAGGCAGGGGAGAGGTAATCAACAACAGAGCGTATAAAAGTAATATAGACAGTTCTGGCCACGGGGATGGAGATACCGGAAGAGTTGTTGGTGAGCCACTGGAGAGGCCGGAGCCGACGTTGTAGACGATCTAGCAATTCACGAATTACGGTATGAGATTGACGCCGGGCAGAAAGAGTTTACTAGATTCGTACTGGTGCACCAAGGTAGCAGTACTGGGAGCTTAGTGGGATGATGCAGTCTCCAATCATGAACTCTGGCAGCGTAGCAGGAGGGCGGTAGGAGAAAATCCTGCTCTTCTGTGGGGAAGCAACAAGGCCACAGTTAGCAGAAGCTTGGGAGAGAGAAGTAAGAAAGAGTTGTAGGTGTGTTGGGGAGGTAGTGTGAATACATAGGTCATCTGCATAGCATGTAATTGTGACCTCAGGAATAGTGGGCAAAGACGTGAGGAGACGATGCATAAGTATATTAAAGAGAAATGGACTTAGTACCCCTCCTTGAGGAGTGCCGAGATGAAAATCCCGTGAGGAGCTGTAGGCACCGCTAAAGAAGACACGGGAGGTTCGGTTACTGAGGTAGCCCTTAATCCATCGTAGTAATTTACCCTTAATTCCAAAGTCAATTAATTGATCTAAAATAACGTCTCGGTTTGCTATATCAAATGCACTTTTTAGATCTATAAATGCCACAACACTGTCACGGGAGAGGCGAGAATATAAGTCGACGAGGCAGTGATGGGTGCTGCGTTGGGGTAGAAAGCCGAAGAGACGTGGAGAAAGGCGATCTTGTAGTTGGTACATCAGTCGGGTGAGCAAGATTCTTTCCATTACTTTGCAGAAGCAGGATGTAAGGGAGATGGGCCTGAAATTTGCTGTACCGGGCTTGGGTATGGGGATTATTGTACTCGTGGTCCAGGCATGTGGGATATATCCATCTCGTAGACACATATTGTAGAGGCGAAGGAGGGGGTTACCGGGTACACGGTGCAGTAATCGTAGCACATTGTAGGTAATGCCATCATCCCCAGGGGACGTGGCTTTACCTCTCAAGAGAGCACGTCGTAGTTCATCTTCAGTGATTGGTATATTTTCTTCATCATCCTCTTGCAGCAGAGCATGTACTAAGCGGAGTCCACGAGCAAAAGCACCGGAGGAGAGGGCATCCTGGACGGGGGTAGGTAGGTTGGCAGGGTTGGACTGGTTTGACCACGTGACGATGAGCTGTTCGGCAAATACGGTGGGGGAATGATGACGGGCAGTAGCAGGAGTCTTCTTAATTACCCTGCGAATAAGGTGCCACATGGAGGCTACACTAGTTTGGTGATTAATTCTGTCCGTGAATCTCTTCCAGGAGTCAGTACTTACACATTCTAGGAGGGTTGTCAAATCGTCTCTGGATTGCTGGTAACGATGAAGTAGTTCAGGAGATGGGTTAGTTTGGAACATGAGTCCAACGCGCTCCGCTTCTTTCTGTGCGTCCTGAAGTCGGGTGTCTAGGTACCACGAGTGAGGAGGAGGGCGACGTTGGAGGTGGGGTCGTGATACGTAAAGCCTGTAAAAGTCGTGGGTGGCGGAGACAAGGCTATTGTATAACTGGTCGGGGGAGGAACAGTCTAAGGTAGGTAGTATGCAGGTCATGTATGAAATGTACGTCGGGCAGTATTTGGGGGGTATGGTGAAGCGTAGGCGTGTGATAGGGGGTGTAGGTATCGTAGGAAGAGAATAGTGGAAGAGAAGAGCAATATGGTCTGAGAATAATGCAGGTACTGAGGAGCACTGGATGCGGGATGATACCAAGCCAGAGGTGAGGACGTGGTCCAGGGTGCCTCCCCGGGAGTGTGTGGCGCCACCTGTGTCCCAGCGGGTCAGATGATGTTGTCGGATGAAGGATAGTAGGTGAACACCAGGGCGGTTAGTGGTGCCAGGACGATCTCCCAATGCAGGATGTCGAGCATTGAAATCCCCTGCGTATATTATACCTTTGATCGTAGGTGGTGGAAGAGTGGTTGGACGAAGACGTGCGGGAGCAGAGTAGATATTGCAGAGCTGTAGGATTCCGCCCCCAATTTCTATCTCGAAGAGTTGGAATGTTATGTCAGGGTCTGTAGAGGAGCGCAGAAGACGGTGTATCAGTGTATTGTGTATGTATGTTAGAAGACCGTTTCGTATCGTATGAATATAGGGGATATATCCGGGAAGGGAGGGTGCCTGTGGTGCAGTGTTGGGCCGGTTTGGAAACGCCTCCTGTAGAAAAATGACACAAGGGTGATGTGTCTGTACATATGCCTTCAATTGTGTGTACTTTTTGTGGTTGGTGATACCATTGATGTTCCATGAAAGGAGGTCTAGGTGAATGTTAGTTACGAACGTTGCGTTTGCTAGTAGGAGACCGGAGTGTGGAGGTGGATGGACGATTCGAGGAAGACTGGCTAGTACTGGGTTGTAACTTACAGAGTTTGTCGAGACGAGTTGCAATGGATTCCATTCTCTCGGCAAGCATGGAGATGGAGGAGACGAGGGTTTGTTGGGATTCCGCCAGTGTGGAGAGTCTGGTGGCAGTAGTAGTTTGGCCTGAGACAAGGCTGTCAATCCTGGTGTCAATGGAGGCGAAGCGGTCCTCGAGTGCTGCACATCGCGCCTGAAGGGCTGCAACGGCCTTACGGAGGGCAGCGTCTTGCTGAGGGGGGGTGGGAGCAGAGAGAACAGTCCGGGCAGGGGGAGGGGGTGGTGGGGCTGAGGTGGGGCCATTGGTCTGGGTCTGGCGCCGAGTACAGCCGTGCCAGACGTTGACACCTGGCTGTAGACATCGGGGGCACTTCCATTGTGATGGGTTCGGCTGTGGTGGCGGTTCAGAGGTGGAAGTAGTCGCAGATGGGGGCGGGGGCGCACTTCGGACGGGACATTCTCTGGATTCATGGGCGGCGGCACACCAGGCACATTTAGGGGAGGCGGAGCAGTACCTGGATATGTGACCGATACCCCAACACCTGTAGCACCAGGGTCGGTCGTCACGGAGTCTTTGGACTTGACACGGGGGGAGGAGAGGGAGGAAGTCAAAGGTAATGGTGTCGGGGGGTGTTTCGGGGAGGCTCCACACAATAACAATGCGGTTGATGGGGGTACCGTTCTGCATGAAGCGCCTGGCTGAGTGTACTCCTGGGAGCTGTAGGGCAAGCTTGTGATCCACGTCAACGGGATAGCGAGTGAGCAGGTATTGGGGGTACTTACGTGGTCTTTCGGGGGAGTCTTGAGGGAGAAGAGGCAGTGACATAAATTCATTTGTAGTAACTCGGTCCAGGATGTCTGTGCGTTGTCTTGATATGTAGATGAATCGAGAGGTGAGTGCAGCCATCTTAACCTCGGCCGTATCCCGTTGCAGGTGGAAAGTCTTGGTGATAGTTGACAGCCAGCGGAGTTTAACTTCTGTGGATGGGTTCCCGCTAAAGGCCAACTTAATATACTGGTCTCGGGGAGCAAATGCTGGAAGGGCGGGTGAGGGTCGGGTGGGGGCAACGGGAGTAGCACTGTGATTAGGCAGGGTAGGGCGAATAGGAGCCTTATTACACTCACTTGAGGTTCCCTTGATCGTCTTGGCAGCAGGCGGTTGACATTCTCCTGCGGGGAAGGTAGAGGTGTCGTCGGCCCGCCGTTTGGTACTGGGGAGCGCTGTAGACTGGTGGGTATCATGCTGGGTGGTTGTTGGAGGGTGATGGGGAGTGGAGGTAGGACGAGGCAGGTCGGGCCAGTGGTTAACACTAATGTCGTCATCAGTGTCGGAAATCATTAAGTCCTGCTCTAAGCTGGACGCCGCTTCCGACCCCGAGTATTCCATCGAGGAAGGGAGGGCCTTGATAAGAAGGTAGGCTGATTTACTAGCGCGCAGTAGATTGTAGCACTGTAACACAACTTGAGACAGCCGGTACGAGTCGTTAACGACGAGCACTGGATTCAAGTAGTTGACGGCGATAGTTTCGCACCTTCAGGTGTAGGTCCGTTCTCGACGAGAGCCAAGCACGGAATGTGGTCAACCATATGGTGAACGCTGAAACAAATGGTTGTTGAGATGATGAAATAAGTTTATGGGTGGGGATGACAGGTGGTAAGGGACATGGAAATGCCTAGTGTAGGCCTTGTGGTCTCTTGCAGCCCCCCTATTCTTATATTCTTCTGTATTTCATTCACCTGTAGGAATCCCTAATGAACAAAAATCTACTCTGAATTGGGCCCCACTCCTCCACAAATGGATGGAATTGTCCGACGACCGACTGCCCTGATAGAAATCAGTAGTGTTGTTGAGAAGACTGCGTCACCAAGAGGATAACTCGACCCCATCAACCGGGAGAAAATGTCGCCCTCAATGAGGAAAATTCTCTCTAAGATGAGGCCAAACGGTCTCGTCTCACGTAAAGGTCAATGAACACAACTTTAAAATGTCTTTAGTGAGCTTGAACATGGTCTTGTTATGTAATGAAACCTACT
>NC_134778.1:39803019-39805519 GCF_046742065.1 Oratosquilla oratoria | reverse complement strand
ACACCTTGCGATTTTTTTTTTTTTTTCTGGGGTTATGTGAAGGGACTGGTCTATGTCCCTTCTCTTCCTGGAAACCTAGAGGAACTGAAGCAAAGAATCACTACCGCACTGGAGACTGTTACCCAAGACATGGTGCAGCGTTTTTAGGAGGAACTGGACTACCGACTTGACGTGTGCCGTATTTCAGGCGGTGCGCATATTGACATTTGTGAAATAGTTCGTGGAATCCACACACCTTTCATTTTCTCATTCAAATTTGGAGGAATAAATCTTATGCTGTTCAACATTAAGCTTGCTTAGTTTCATTTTGCCTTATATATGTAGTTTCTGTGATATTTACATCTCAAATTATATAGATTTTTGAAACACCCTGTGTATATATATATATATATATATATATATATATATATATATATATATATACTGTATATACTATATATATATATATATATATATATATATATGTATATACATATACATATATATACATATGTATGCATACACCAATGGCATTTTCCCCCTTGCAAGGGAGGTAACCAAAGTCAAAGGCATACATCTACTCCCACCCATTTCATACCCACATGCTCCACTTCCATTTACCACCCCTCCCTCCCTCATTTCTTGAATCCTTCTGAATGATGTGTCATCCCTTCCTCTCACGCACTATCCTGGGTCAGAGGCAATGTAGCAAGACACAGTACATTCACAGCAAGGCCACTCATTTAATCGGCGATCCCTTCTCTCCGTCTCCTCGTGAAAAGAGAGAGAGAGAGAGAAGACGGAGGGAAATCCCTTCGGGCTGCGTCAAAATATCATTCACATATACTATCTCCACTCCCCCATCCCTAACCCACTCCCTTCCATGCATCATAGCATTATCCACACACAACCATTTTCCACTCTTCATATCTTCTGTCCTCTCCCTTCCTTACTGAACAGACATTCCCCTCTTTCCAAATGCCCCTTTTACCCCATCCTTCCATCTCATCCTTGGTCGCTACCTCATGTTCACTTCCTTACACACCTCTTTTACTAATTTTTCTTCATTCATTCCTTCTATGTGTTCAAACCATCACAATACTCTTTTATCAACCCTATCATCCAACTCCCTTTCCACCCCCGCTCTCCTCACCTCCTCGTTTCTCACTCTATTCAGCCTAGTAGCCCCTACCATACTTTTCAGGCATTTCATCTAGAACACATTCAAAATCTTCCT
The DNA here is from genome assembly GCF_046742065.1 of Oratosquilla oratoria. Lineage (NCBI taxonomy): Eukaryota > Metazoa > Arthropoda > Malacostraca > Stomatopoda > Squillidae > Oratosquilla > Oratosquilla oratoria. The sequence goes on along the minus strand of NC_134778.1, from coordinate 39,804,303 downwards.
CCCTTATGCTCCATGTTTCTACCCCATACAGTGCTGTCGGCACAGTCACTCCTTCATACAATCTCTTTTTAGTATCCATTACCAAATGTCTATTTCTCATTACGCTTTTTAACCCCTAAGGCATTTACTTGCTTCTCTCAATCTACATTCGACCTTCACCCCTACTCCTTCCTCTCCTGCCACATTTGCACCCAAGTACTAACTTCCAATTTACTGCCATCCTCTCCCCTTGTATATCTCATCTCCTTATTTTACCCACATCTATCTTCAACCTGATCCTGCTAGAAGCCCAGTGTCGTCAGCAAACAACAACTTCCATTGTTACCTGTTTTCTTTGACCATCTACTATCCCTAGCCCATTACCCTTTCATTTACCTCCCGCACCACCCTATCCATGTATAAATTGAACAGCCACGGCGACATAAAACATCCCTGGCGAAGTCCCACCTTTACCTCAAACCACTCACTCTCTCCATTTCTAATTCTAACACAGGTTCTACTACTCTCGTAAAAACTCTTGACTGCTCCTAACATCTTTCCTCCTATTCCATGTATATGCAATACCTCCTAGAAGTGCCTTCCTATCTACCCTATGACAATCCTTTTCCAAATCTATAAAAGCCCAAAAAACATTCTTACCTTTTCCTAAAACTTTCTCACATATCTGCCTTACCACAAAAATCTGATCCACACAACCCCTACCTGTCCTAAACCCACACTGTTCCTCACCAAATACTCCTTCTATTCCTTTCCCAATCCTCTCAGTCAACCCCCCCATAAGCTTTCCCAGCTACACTTAACAAACTGACCCATATGAAACAACTACACTCACATTTGTCCCCTTTTCCCTTGTAAAGCGAAATTATACAGGCACTCCTCCAATCCTCCGGCAATATACACTCTTCTAGACAAAAATTAAACAGCTTCCCCAGCCAGTCCTCCACCACTATACCTACCTTTTTTAGACACTCCGCACGACACCCATCTAAACCAGGTGCCTTACCTGCTCTCATCGTTTTAATAACTACTTTCACCTCATTTTTCCTTAGTTCTCCTCCATTTTTCTCATTCATCACTGTCATTTTCTTAGCGCTTTCCACCGCAACTACCTTTCCTTCCCTATCCTTCTTCTCATTTAGTAACTCACTCGAATACTCTGTCCATCTTCCTCTTACTGCTGTCTCTTCAATTATCATCTCTCCATCTGCATCTTTTACCTTTTCTTCTCTACTTTATTTGCCTCCCCTTCCTCATTTAATTTCCTTCCAAAACACCTTTTCATTC
>NC_134778.1:39785519-39793019 GCF_046742065.1 Oratosquilla oratoria | reverse complement strand
ATCTCTACTCAAACGAAGTAGCATAAACAAGCATCACGCTATCGAGAAATTCTATGTCCCGCCATCTTTACTCGTACATTCACTCACTCTCACTCACTCCTGATTTTGTTTTTTGTTTATCCTTGTCTGCATATTATCCAGACAGACAAAAAGCTGTTATCGTCTTTATTTCCTCCAGAGGATCTTGGACAAACGAAAGCTTTCCTTTGGCGTCAAGACATCAGCTATTGCCTATAGCCAATTCAACTTCCTTCGAATTTAAATTACCTAGTATTTTTTGTGTTAGAAACATACGTAGATTGTTTAACATATTAAAATAATTTTATGTTTTGTTTTGCTTTCCATCGCTTCTGCATTTCCGAAACCTTTGACGCCAGATCCACCATCTCAACAAAGTTATTAAATGTCGCAATCTGCTTGACATAGAAAGTTCACAATGATCAGAGAAATCGCGTTGAATTGTATTTTAGGAGATTGATAATGTTCATGTGGAATGTCGCAACCCATGAAGGATCAACAGAGGCCCATAAATCAAAGAGGTGTCCTTGCAGAAATCACTGTCTCGATTTTCCTGGACCCATCAAAGGACCCACGAGTTCTTCTGGTGTCTACTTGAACTCTCTCCTCCCTTTCTGTTTTCTTGTCTATTGATTTATCGTCAGAATTTCCTATTTTTCTTACTTTGTTGGCTCTTTCAAACCAATGCTGTATATTTTGTCTTAGCTTTACTTTGTTTCTTATATTCCCATTTTTAATTTGCTTTCTCAATTGTAGATTCTTAATTTGTTAAATTAAAATTGGCCGTCAAGTTATCTTCCTCAAAAAATTTAAACAAGATTCCTTTGTTCACAGTAGTCTAATACGACGTTTCTTATTAATCAGAATATATTCAAATACAATGATGGTAATCGAGAAATAGAACAATATATACAAGGGTGCTGATAAATAGGAAAGTCTAGACCATGACACTGAAGTGTTAAGGTTGGTTGTTACCCGAACTGTTTTGTGGGTTTTTTATATGTGGCAATCCGTAAGTTACTTCAGCCCCCGTCACACATTTAAGATTTTAGTCAAATGTTGTGAACTCGAAAAGCTGGAAAACGATTTCGATTACATTATTCTAGACTTCCCTAAGGACAATACAACAATGTGTCTAATATTCGTATAGGTTTAACTTCTCTTAGTTCGTCCTTTAGGTTATCAATATATGACGCAATGGTAATTTGACATTTGAAGATTCGAAAAATAAAAGTTTGTAATCTAAGTCGTTTCAACTCAAACGAACTCACTTGAGTCCACATAGAGAAGCTAAAACTAAGGAGGTTGTACCCTCTTGTATACTTAACGTCTGGGCCCACCTTTCGCATATAAAGGACCTCTCGGATTTCTATTCACTGGCAGTTGTAGAAAAGATTCTAGTAATGGGTTTATGTGCTCTTCACAGGGATATTTCTTGCCAAGGGAGGTATTTTGTGTGTCCTGCCCCTCCCCAGAAAAGATATCTTCTCTAGGCACCTTGCTATTTCCGAGGGTGACATTGAATATCTTTTTTAACATTGTTACAGCATACCTGGAGTACTAGTTTGTCCCCTGTGTCGGTTGGATGTGGTTTCTATCAATATTCTATCGTCAGTCAGATAAGCTGTATTTATAAAAGATCTGTAATGGAGAAGGATTATGGGGAGGGTTCTCGGTGGGTTGGAGTCCTGTCCGACATTAACAGCAACACTTGAATTTGCGATCGACAGCTATTATCCTTCTGAAAGAGAACTCAAAATTCATACACAAGCCAATCATTTTAACACATATCAAGAACATTACTGACATCGATATCGTTAATTTTTGTTATCTGGCTGGATTTTTTCTTTTTTTCGCGTTTGACAGATCAATGTATCTATATGGAAACCACTTCTTGATTTCCTTCAGAAACCTTCTCTTTTTCCAGCTTCATTCCATCTCCTCTGGTTCTTCTTTCGTCCCACACAAAGAAACCTTTATTGTCCATTACGTCCATTCCATTCATAGTTCTGAAGTCAGCAATCATATCGCCTCTCTCACCTTTCTTCTATGTTGGCATTTCCAACTTATCTACTTTTTCTTCAAATGATCTGTAGGCTAAAATGGAAACCACTCTGGATACTATTCCTTGTATTCTCTCCAATCTTATGTATTTCTTATTGTGTAGAGACCCCATCATTGCAGCGTAATACGATCGGATAGAAATTATATTTTCATATTTTTTATCATCTAATCCATGTGTGTATGTATATATGTATGCATGTATGTATGTATGTATGTATGTATGTATGTATGTATGTATGTATGTATGTATGTATGTATGTATCTATGTATGTATATATGTATGTATGTATGTATGTATGTATGTATGTATGTATGTATGTATGTATGTATGTATGTATGTATGTATGTATGTATGTATGTATGTGTGTATGTATGTATGTATGTATATGTATGTATGTATGTATGTATGTATGTATGTATGTATGTATGTATGCATGCATGTATGTATGTATGTATGCATGTATGCATGTATGTATAACACCATTTGGTCCTTCATATGTTTGTTTATTTCTATACTATTTCTCATCCTAACACAAAATATCCTTTTTCATGTCTTTACATCTGCGCCTTTCCATTGTCCTCAGGCTTTCTTGTGTTTATCCTGTCCCAACTCTTACTATTGGTACTTTCATTCCATTCATCTATCTTTATTCTTATAATCTTACTTGCCATTACTTCTTCATGAAACTGATCTTGCCATGATGTCTTCAACATTCACCTGCTCGTCCTCGTGCCTACGTTAACATTCCCCCTTCTCTTCCTTTCTCTCCGTCATACCCTCGTTTACTTTCTCAAACTTCTCTTCCTCCTCCTCCTCTTCCTCTTCCTCCTTGCACTGCCTGGCTCTCTCCTTGCACCCTCTCCTCCTTATCCCCCTTCTCCTCTCCTCTCCTCTCTCTTTTTTATCTTCCCCTCCTTCTCCTCTCCCTTTCCATCTCCTGCCCTCCACTCTCCCTACTTCCTCACCTTTCCCCCTCTCTTCTTCCCCACTCCCCCCCCCCTTGTCCTCACTTCTCCAGCCTCTTCTTTCACGCCTCCAATCCCTCTCATCTCCTCGAGGCCCTGCTGGACTTTGTTGTGATCGGATGAGTTCTTCTCCTTCTCCTTTTCCCTCTCCTCCTTGACACTGGTCAGAGGTGAGGCCTCAAAACACACAACACAATACTTCGTCTGAGCGCATCCTGTGAGTAGATGGTTGTAGTGATGGGGGAGGGGGAGCTAAGAGTCTCGGGGGAGAGATAGGGAGCAAGAAAAGATTGGGGAAAGAGGAGAGAATGAGGAAAAAAGTGTAAGGTGGAGGAGTGGAGGGAGGTTTAAGAAAAGGAAGACGAGAAGAACTTGGTGGAGAAGAAAGAGGAGGAGCAGGAGGAGGTGGATGTGTAAGAGGTGGAGGAGAACAAAAAGGAGAATTCGGTAAAGTAGGAAGAGTAGGTTGGTGGAAAAGGAGGAAGGGGTGATGAACGGAAAGGAGAAGGAGGAGAACTCAGAAGAAGGAAAGGCATTGGAGGATATGAATGAAGAGTTGATAGAGGAAAAATATAAGTTGAGTGGGAGGATGAAGTTGGAGTAGAAATGGGGACACGGAGGAAGAGGAGGAGGAAGAAGAGAAAAAAGTAGAAAAGGAGTAGTAGTAGAAAATGGATAGAAATAGAAAAGAAGGACAAAGAGAAAATCATAAGAAAGGAGAGTTGGAGGAGGAAACGGTAAAGGAACGAAGGGATGAGGTTGTGGAAAGGAGGAGACGTAAAAACGGAAGCAGAAGAAGAATGCAACTTTTAACAGATGAACAAAAATAGAGAAGAGGTCGAAGAGTAAATTATGAGTAATAGGAGCTAAAGGAGAGGAAGATGTGAGCATATGAAGAAGAGGAAAGAGTGAAATGAAAAAATAGTGAAAATCGAAGAAGCTTGGAGTGCATGAGTGTTGACGTTGGACGCCTAAGAAGAACAGGTGGTCTTTGGCTTCAAGAACCCAGAAACTTCGGAGGACTTCGGAGGCAAGGCTCAGGCCGGGACCAGGCTCCATCCCAGAAGTCACAATAGGATGATCTGAACTCACCTACCTGGCACTGGCGTTATTGAAACCTATCTTGCACCCGACAGTCACTGCCAAGATTTATAATCCCTTGACTGCACTCTGTTACTACAGTCCCAATCCTTTGAGATAGTGATGAGATAATACCAACGATTTTCACGATTCCGATACTCTAAACTTACGATTCCTATAAATGATTATTAAATAAACTTTGTTTATAAGTTATTTGCTTCCGAAACCAATTGCGGGGCCTGAAAATAAACATGGATTATAATCACTGTAGGTATCGGAATCGGAAGTTTAGAGCAATATCGGGACTCGTAGACGGTTTTATAAAACAAACGTTTTGTCATTTAGAAAACTAATCATTAGCTAGGTTTTCCAAAACAATGTATCACACCGAAAACTATCTGTTGATTGGATTTTCCACAAACATGCATTTCTTATAATTCTGAAAAAGAGTTATCGACTAGGTCTTCACCCTCCCCTTTTTTTTTTTTTTTTCTTTTTTTTTTCTTCTTTTTTTTTCGTAAGAATTGGCCACGTGTCTCCACCCCCCACCCCCACAAACTGCCATAGCAATTGAACGTGGCTTATTTTCAATTGGTCATTTATTTATTTATTTATTCATTTATGTATTTATCAAGTTATGTACTTGTTCATTCATCCGTTTGTTTATTTGTTTATTCATTTATCTATCAATTTATTTATTCATTCATTGATTTATTTATTCATTTACGTATTTACTTATTTATCCATTTGTTTATTCAATGATTCGTTTATTTATTTATCTATCTACTTATTTATTAATTTATTTATTTATCTATTTATTTATTATATGCCTATTTACTTGTTTATCTATCTATCTAATTATTTATTTATTTATTTATTCATTTGATAGTTTATTTATTCATGTATTTATCTATCCATTTATCTATTGCCTTACTTGTTCATTTACGAGTATCTATTGCCTTATTTGTTCATTGCGGCGCAAAAAATATCGTATTAATTCACCCGTAGATCTCTCCTGAAAGAAACGTTGGATTGTTGCCTGTGTTGTATTAGTGTAAGACTATTTCTCTCATCAGTCAGTAGGAGAAAGAGGAAGTCCTTGTTCGCACTAGCGGTTCAATTACAATGTAAGTCAATGGAAGCGTTCACACACAACCGCGCAGTTTTTCTTTGACTATGCGGTACCACTGCGGTTTCCACGCGGTTTAAAACGAGTGTCAATTAACCACAGAATGGATTAGCCACATATTTTCAGCTCTCGTTATTAAAAAATATCTGAAAAAAAATATTTTGAAGAAAAAAATACTCGAAGTTGATAGAAAGAGATTTAATGAAACATGAAGATGACTAGGGAGGAGGGAATCCTCTCTAACGTCTGTCTTGCAGGACAATCACATGTCAGTTTCCGTCGTTGGTTCTGTGTGGTTGATGAATAAGAATCCCGTGGTGGCAGCTAGAAGATGCAGTGTGTATCTCTTGGCGTTTGCTCCTTTGGTTTCATTCCCTATATTCGAACGTCCTGTAACATATGATAGGTATGTTACTTGGGCTATGGTGCCAAGGGAGTGAATAAAGCTCTGATTTGGTTTGTTGGCTTCATTCAGGTTAGTGCGAGCGTTGTCCCAGAACACGGTGACCGACCGTTAGGGGACATGTACAAGAAAGGGACTTAGCCCTGGTTACAGAACCTCTATGATTATATACACAGTCGACACAGTCGGCGTTCCCAAAAGTAACAAGGTGCACAGCCTTACGGAAACATGGCTCGGCAGGGCCGAGGATGCGCTTTCGTGAGGATAAAAATGCCTGTAGTACAGGCGTACTATGCATTTAACCTATATAATAGTAATATGAGGCCAAAGGCCATAGATTTTTACATACTATAGATAACAATGATAATTACGATGTTATTTACCTTGACTTAGCAAAGCGTTCGACAAGGTGCCACACCAGAGACTACTACATACAATCAAAGCGCATGGCATAGGAGGAAAAGTGTTAGAATGGATTAGAGCTTGAATTAGTAACAGAAAACAGCGGGTCACCATAAATGGAGTAAAATCTAGGTGGTGCAACGTTACTAGTGGGGTCCCCCAGGGCTCGGTTTTGGGTCCCTTATTGTTTATTATGTACATAAACGACTTAGACGACGGGATAAATAATGATGTTAGTAAGTTTGCGGACGACGCTAAAATAGGACGCCTAATTAGGTCAGGAGACGACGCAGAGATTCTGCAGGATGATCTTAATAAATTGTTCACATGGTCGGTGAAATGGAAAATGAACTTCAATATATCTAAGTGCAGCGTGTTAAACGTAGGGCTGCACAACCCCGAAAATAGATACAGCTTAGATAATACGCTTTTAGAGAAAATTGAGTGCGAGAGAGACCCTAAAACCAGGAAACAGTGCATTAGCGCAAGGAATAAAGTTAACAGAGCATTAGGTTCCATTCCTAGGACGGTAACGAATAGAAGTACAGAGGTAATTATCAAACTCAATCTAGCGATAGTTAGACCCATCCTTGACTATGCGGTACAGTTTTGGTCTCCGTCCTACAGAATGGACATCAATTCACTAGAATCAGTGCAGAGAAGAATGACCAAAATGATACATGAACTCAGAAATTTGCTTTACGAAGAGAGGCTTAGGCACCTTAACTTACACTCTCTGGAAAGACGCAGAGTGCGGGGTGATCTAATAGAGGTGTTCAAGTGGATCAAAGGCTTTAACAAGGGTGATGCAAACAAGGTCATCATATTAAAACAACAGGGCAGGACTCGCAGTAAAGGTTATAAACTGGACAAATTTAGATTTAAAAAGGAAATAGGCAATAATTGGTTTACTAATAGGGTGGTCGACGAATGGAATAGTCTTAGTAACCATGTAGTAAGCGCTGAAACTATCAGTTGTTTTAAGAAACGATTAGACAACTTTATGGATGGGGATGACAAGTGGTGATGGATACGGAGCTGCCTAGTGTAGGCCTTATGGTCTCTTGCAGTCTCCTTCATTCTTATGTTCTTATATGTCCACACCCCTATCCACCCACATAACATGACATAGAATCATACTAGGTACCGCACCGCCACCTGTGGGGAAACATGTGGGGTACATTACAAAGGATTACAAAGGCGGAGCATGCCGACAGGAGACCTTTTGGTCCATATCTAGGTCGGATGCGAAAAAAAAAAATAATAATAATAAATAAAAACTATAATAATGTAAATAACAAATAAAATACATAAATAAATGCATAGGTATAGTTAAATAATAAACAAACAGGTAAATAATAAATAATAATAAATTGACGTATAACTAATAATACATGTACTCCACAGTCCTATGGTCTCTTAGCGCCTTCGGGTCCCG
>NC_134778.1:39778019-39780519 GCF_046742065.1 Oratosquilla oratoria | reverse complement strand
ATCTTTTACTGACTCTCCCTATGCTGTACTATTTACAGATACATTATTATGCCTAAGCCTATGCGACGCATACATGCTTATCATAGATACTTATATCACGACTAGAATTAGCGACATATTCATGTTTAACTTTTGCGTGAATACTAAATGTGTGCTCTCTTCAAGGGAGATGGTGGGGTTTTCTTCAGCTTGATAATATCGCTTGACAGCAGCCAGAACAACAAAATACAGAGTTGTCTCGCGCGAGTCAATAGTTAATCGAGGTTAGTTTTTAACTCCTAAGAGGCGAGAGAACTTCCCTCAACTGATTAGAATTATGAGCAAAAGGACATTCATATTTCTTAATGAAGTATAAGAACAATGGGCACGAAAGACTCGCCTTACCCCACAACTTTAGCAAAGAATATTAAGAAATAAATCATCGCGTTTATGTCTTTCATCTATTTGTGTACCAAAAGGATTTTTCTCGTTTATAAGGCAGGTAGCCAACCCAGGCAGACACCCAGCCCAAACCCATCCCACCCACACCCCAAACCCAGTTGTTTCCCTTTTATCTTAGCTCCTTCAAGGTTCATCCTTGATTCACGCCCGCTCTCCGTATCCATTGAAATATGTAATTACAATTTAGCAGATAATAAAATGTGCACAACAGAAGAAAAAACATTATAATTTTGTACAGTTTCTTCGCTTTTGCTCCTGCATTCATATTGCGTTTGTAGACACTATGCAATTGCATTTATGTTGTTATGCTAATACTCGCCTATTACGTGATGTGCTGGGTAGTGATAACATATGTTTTATGTAATCGATATTTAGCAACTTTTGTGACATTACTGCGGACCAAGTCACTCAGTAGTCTTTTATAATTGGAGGTTGTCACCACAAAAAAAAAAAAAAAAAAAAATCTAACCACTTTTAACTTCTACCATTCGTTCGTTCTGCCACCTGCCTTATGTCTCTCCCTTAGCCCGATGTCCCACTATCCGGTGACACCGTTGCAGATGGAAGATGGTGGTCGTTACATCAATCTCCGGCCACCGCCAGGTGATTTTATTAAGATAATTAAAGTTGCCCGTACTGTGGCCGCATCCGGTGCCGCCGCATAGTGTGACACCAGTTTTACAGAACTCCACCTCTTCGATGCTATATTGTCCCCATGGATAGAAGCCTTGTTTATTTCCGACTAAATAATGCGATGGGCACCAAATGCATCAAATGGCAACAGAGTATGACTGGGAATTTTAGGCGCGCAACAATAGCGTTTAATAAAACAGCAGAGAGAGAGAGAGAGAAAGAGAGGGAGAGAGGGACAAAGAGAGAGAGAGAGAGAGAGAGCGACAATGATCGACTGCCGGCATTACTCACCGATATCAAGCTAATTTAAAGCTTCTTTCTAAATTTAAAGACGTTTTGATGAGAAAATTATAAGATATCTGTATCAGATACGACATAAATAAATAATAACTGACAAATGACTACCGAAACGACTGTGTCTTTACTTTTACGTGTTGTATGCTAAACAAAGATATCAACTCAGGACATACAGCTTTCATTTTTACAATAACTCCATTTTCAACGAAAGTACTCGTAGCACTAACACAATAAAAATAATAATTAAGTCTGAATCGATGATACTATAGTATTATGGAGTTGTTCTAGGTAAAAGTACTGGTTGTCAATGAGGTCATGGTAAACATTAACGCATAGGATATTTCAAGTTCCCATGGACATAAGACTATTGCGCTAATTTCAAGCTATTCCCTAATATATGTGTGTATGTATATATATATATATATATATATATATATATATATATATATATGTATATATATGTGTGTATATATATATATGTGTATATATATATATATATATATATATATATATATATATATATATATATATATATATATATATGCAAAATAACAACAGGATAACCTCTTACAAAGGAAAAGAAACTAGGGAAGGAGTAAACATCACTGGTGAAAACTGTATTAGGACAAGGTTGAATGAGCATAAAAGGTCAATCAGGTATGGTCAAAAGAGTTCAGCCCTGTTCCAAAACGTGAAGAAATTAAATCATCGGTTGGATTGGAACAAATCTGAACTTATTTACAAATCCGGTTGTGGGTTCAGAGGAAAATGGTGGAATCCACGTTAATAGACTATCTGCCCACTATGAATATTTCGGAAGATCAATGGACCCCAGACATAATATCAGGATTATTCATTACAAAACAAATTGTTAAAACTTATCCTCCCCCTCCCCCTGACCCAAGTCACAAGAAAGTGAGGGTAGAGGTATTTACTCCTTCCGTATTTCCTTTTTATTTGTAAGAGGTTGCTATTTAAGAAGGCATCCTCCTCCCAATTTGTCCTACTGAAGAGGATCGCAGTTAGCTATCGAAATACATAGATTCGCTTATTCAACTCTTTCTTTCTTCGACTGAGGTGTCAGTTGTGTTTACAATTGTGTTACTACATTTTTCACCAGTGATATATA
>NC_134778.1:39765519-39773019 GCF_046742065.1 Oratosquilla oratoria | reverse complement strand
AGGCAATACACCATACAGAATATACATCTAAAGAGCAACATCGTATCAAAGGGATCAATCAGTTCAATATATGTACAGAAAATGACCCATTAGTCCAAAAGATAGTGTGGGTTTTTCAAAAGGCGACGGAGTGTCACCAAAAGAGCTCTGAAATTTTGTTTCCTATTGGCACAACTACTTCGGTCTGTCTTCATGCGTAGTTTTGTCAAACAGATCCTAATTATGCATTCAAACTTTTCCCCTACTCCATGGCTCCCCATAAATAGTTGTATTGAATACATAAGTTTTATCCAGTCAATAACATCTTGGTGAAATCCCTACGGTCCAGAGTCACGCAGCATTCTTATATGGTTAAAGGTGGCGGCACACTAGGCCTTTCTCGCTAGCATGCTACTTGCTTTTGCTACTTCGTTTGAATGGAAACTACTTCGGTTATGATCTTTTGTTTTATAAATTTACAAATGTCATTCTTACGTCATATAATGAGAAGCTGAATGAGGAACTAAGAGAAGTTAAACCTGTACGAATATTAGAATGTTAGACACATTATTGAGATGCTCTTACGGGAGTGTAGAATATTGTACCCGAAGTCGTTTCTACTCAAACGAAATAGCAAAAGTAAGTAGCATGCTAACCTAGTGTGCCGTCACCTTAATTTCCTCCTGAAGAAAAAAAAATATCGATAGCCTGTACCTTTTACTGTTCATTCTGTCTGCTACTTCCTTTGATTGTACCTCCTTCACCTCAATGCCTCCACCCAACGATGCGATATCATCCACAAATACAGAAGCGTTAGTGAATTATCTGCTATCGGAACTCCTTTCCCAGATAATATCTTGATTTAATGTTAACTGATGAGCATTTCCTAGCTTTCTAGCGAACTCCCCCCGTTACGGTTTAACCGATGGTTATTAAATACCGCCCATCAATGACATCAATATCATCCCCTGAAGAAGGATCAGTTTGAGCCGAAATTCGGATCGGAGATTGTGGACGCCTACGAACAAGTAGTCCGAGGAACGGTTTACTGAGGTTACTGGGATGATTAACGAAAGATCACTTAAACATTTAAATCTGTAGAGAGAAAAAAAAAAGACTGTTATAGAAGTGCGCGTAGTATCATGTTATTACAATTTTATATCCATTGCGGTACTACTGTATATTCCATTAGTCTTGATGTATTACCATTCTATATTCTGTGTCAGGTTAATGGGGGTACGGGTCGATGGTCTGACAACTCTCGGGGTACGTAATGGGAAAAAGGTTGAGAACTACCTGTAGAGAAACCATCTGCAAGATAAGTATCATCGCAGAAAATAGCATCACCTTTAACATAACTAACCCATTCTATCAGCCAGGCAATGTCAACATGAGGATTTTACGCAAAGAGTCACTTAGCTGTGGCCGAAGCCTTCATCTTTGTCCTTGTGCCGTCGGACACCCTGGTCAAGTGGCTGTCACTAGTAGCAGTTGATTCCATTCAGCCGAGGGGTATCCCCTAGAAAGGAAAGAGATAAGCTCAAACTACTAAAGAGCACACACCTATTTTTCTGCATACATTAAATCAATAATAATCAAAAATGTAACAAATTCATACGGTTGAGTCAAATCTAGAAAAAATGTGTCATTTATTGTCAGCTCGTAAAGATAAAGCAGAGTAAGGGACAGCTTAGTTGTGATCGATGCCATCATCGCTGTCCCATGTGCTTGGATACCCGGGGCAAATGTCATTCACCTTGCAAAAAGCAAAGAAATTTACATTGAGAAATAAACTGTGGCTTCTTGTCCGAATGCTTGATGAGCGGCGCTTTTGATCTCGGACAAGTGGTGCGGCGTTCCGCAGGGTTGAAGGACCGTACCATTTGGGGGGGGGGGGGTGATGCTTGGCAATGCCTGGCGGTAGAGCGCTAAACATTCGTTCCAATGTAACGATTAGAGATTTGTTTCTTTCTTCTATTACTCTTTAATTAGTAACCACCATTCATCTAATGAAAACTAACTGGTTCTCATTCAGTTAAGTAATGAGGAAACTCACAAACAAGTGAGGGCCATATGTCCAAGACTTAGAGCGCGGAGATAAGTTTTGCAAGCTCTTCATTAAATTTTTTAGTTACACAGTTTCCCCTTGGCTGCATGAAATCAATCGGCAGCAACCAGGATGAAAGCGCCCACGCCATTATCAATAAAAGAGTAATTTGCAACTAGTTTAACTCTCTCGTTGTATAGGATGTTTCCTTCGATTGATTAAGGTCGTTTGACGGCAAGCATAATATAGGTATAAGCAGTCGTAAAGATACACAGTAACACACTTGCCAATCAGGACCTTTTGAAGATGCTGCTTAGCATCATGCGTCTGGTCTGAACAACAAAAGTTTCATTGCACCGTAAAAAATTTCAGAATCTAATCCAAGAACGACGGCCCTCCTGTCTTATGAATTTGTAAAGACATGTTCGAAAACATCGGTGATAATAAAAAAAAAATAAAAAAATTCTGTAAAGAACGGTAAACCCTAAAATATAAGAAAAATATGTCCCAGGTAAGGTTATTGGGCAGAATGTTTAGATCGCGTACTTTATTACTGAGTACATTTGAGATGAACGACAATTTGGACGTCAGCTAACCAATGAGGAATAAGGAATATTTTCTCGTTTATATAAGATCCTCTGGCAGTAGCCGGAATGAATATGTAAGGCCGGTGTTACACTGCCCGGTGCCGCGGTTGCGGCTTCTTGTTGGCTGTTATAGCAAACTCTCCCTTATTATGAGTCATTAGACTCGAAAGGCTATGATAGTATTCTTAACCGGGGGGGGGGGGAGGGAGATGGTGATCGTCGTCTTTATAATAAGTTCTGGCTGCTGTCGTCAGGTGGTTTCTAGCTAATTGAAGTTGCCCATCATTTGGCCGCATCCGGCGCCGCCGCATAGTGTGGTACCGTCATAACACAACAACACAAAACTCGCGAACTAGTAATCAATGAATAATAGTAATTGTCGCCTCGAATTTCATTAACCAGAAACCCGCAGCCCCACTGTAGCTAGCAACGGTCCTCATTCCCTCCCATAGATCTCTCCAGGAAGAATCGTTGGACCGTTGTCTATGCTACATTAATATGGGACGGTTCCTTTGTTAACGAAGTGTAGGAGGAAGAAAGGAGAACAGTCGCCGGTAGTCTCCACCTCGTTTGTGAAGAAAATATAAAAAAGGGGAAAAAGTCGAAGCTGACAGAGAAAGATCTTGGGCCTGGTCCAGTGACTGAGTGCCAGATAACGGTGAGGTTTTTGATGGAGTGATCCTCTTCGACGTCCTTCTCGCAGGACCACCACTTGCAGACTCCCACTGATGAACCCTGGCGAACCGATGAACTCATGTGTGTGCCAACTTCAGATAATAGGATCTTCTAGCGCTGAGTAGAATAGGTACAGTACATTAAACAACCATCGTGAACGGCTAAAAAGAGAGAGAGAGAGAGAGAGAGAGAGAGAGAGAGAGAGAGAGAGAGAGAGAGAGAGAGAGAGAGAGAGAGGAGGGGGCGATAGAGAGAAAGAACGGGATTAAAATGTTATGACTGATATCAGTTTAGACATCCTGAATTCCAGCCCTTCTCATCCGAAGGCGTTCTGAGCTTCGAGGTCACTCCCAGGGTTAAAAGAGATCAGTTTGAAGACATCAGTGGCAAGCACTCAGTCTGTGCCAGGCACTCAAGCAGACACGCTTCGGATTACTCTGAGATCCTTGAGTGATTAAGTGTCGACTAGTTCTGCTCGGACTCCACTCTATATTCTCGTGTGTCACCATGCGATTTTATTAAAGTGATGAGGAGGGACCCAGGATGTTTAGATAAACCTGTTCTCACCTTTGTGTTAACTTTAGAAATTCTAACCTAACTGTTCTTAGATGATTTTATTCAACTGAAGGGGAACTACGGGTACAAATAGATTGACGTACTTTTTCTTTTTTCCCTGTGAGTAACATAAAAGCATTTGTCTATCATATATGAAAAGACAAGTAATTAGAAAAAAACAAATAGAAAAAATGTGACTTCGAGAAACTAGATGGTCCACCCTCAGCTGTGATGGCACTTGTGTGAAGGTACGTTTTGCTTGGTGCGTTTATCGTTGAACGACGATCGTTCATGACTCAATTATGGTCGTCAAGCTGTCGAGACCGCTAATTCTTTGTTTTTAAATGGGGATGTTTTGCTTCGAGCTGCAAAGTACGAGGCTGATTATTTTAACCGAACCTACAACCAACGCGTATATCCAAATAGGATGCCAGCTATGATGCGCGTCACTCGTCATTGGATGTGGTATTAAGCTAACAATTATAATTAATTATTAGCCTAATACCACACCCACTACCTAAAATAATCGCACTTAGCAAAACGTACATTTAGGCTAAACTTTACCTCACACGTGGGGCTTTGTCAGTTGTATACTATATTCTGTCTCAGCCTGAAAATAACTCCGTATTTGAAGTCATTTCAGCAATTTCAACCGCTGTCCGCTATAGATGTCTGGAACAAATTAGGCAAAACAATAGTGTGTGCAAACACCATACATAAATCTAAGAACAAACTAGATTTTGCGAGATACAAAGACGGGACACCACGAGCATTGCTCCCCTTCCTCTACAACTAGGTAAATACACACACACGCGCGCGCGCGCACACACACACACACACACACACACACACACACACACACACACACACACACACACACACACACACACACACACACACACACACACACACACACACAGTATCGCTGCGCTGCGGGTTGCTACTCCAACTCTCGTGGGCGGGGAGTTTGGTGTGTATGTGTGCGTGTAAGGTCACAACATTACCCATAGATCGGTCAAATATGAGCTCTGAGCTCTCTTCCGGGAGGGAAATAGCTATCGATGACAAGTCCAACACGTGATCCAAGACCATGGCGGTGAATCACACACACACACACACGCGCGCGCGCACACACACACACACACACACACACACACACACACACACACACACACACACACACACACACACACACACACACACACACACACACACACACACACACACACACACACACACACACACACACACACACACACACACACACACACATAAACATACACGCACACATAAACAAACACAGACACACACACATAAACACACACACACACACACACTTAAACATACACGCACACATAAACAAACTCATACACACACACATAAACACACACACACACACACGCACACATATCAACACGTACACATTTGGTAACTAAATTTCTGACTTGTAAACAATTTACTTCGTTTCAGGTTCAGTAAACCATTTTCTCACTTCGACTGTCCGAGTACCCCATACAAAAAGGAAGTACAGTAAAGTGGCTGACGTGTGTGTGTGTGTGTGTGTGTGTGTGTGTGTGTGTGTGTGTGTGTGTGTGTGTGTGTGTGTGTGTGTGTGTGTGTGTGTGTGTGTGTGTGTGTTATAGAAAGAGAGAAGATGGTATAGATGAGAGCCACATGGACATATAAGAGAAAAAAAAATCAGTTTACAAGTGCGACAAAGAGAGAGATAGAGAGAAGGAAAAGATAAGGGGTAACAGTATAATCCCTGACACTGGAAAAAGTAAATCTACAGGGCCTGTGTAGGAGGGGTTTGCTTGACAAACTCGAGAGTACATCCATTTATAAAACACGAAATAAAAAAAAAGGAAAAAATAAAAAGATACTCGCCCGTTCCTGGCAATGGGCATCCCTTGCAAAAGTGCATTTTTTGTCTCTGCCGTTTTACATGGCCGGTCATACTTGGATGGCGCAAAAATGCCGGCTATTACCGGACCCTCCGGCGTAAAAATTGCAACGCCGGTTGCATCCGTGCTGGGATCGACCTAGCGCTCGCCACGTAATCAGCCATAGCCAACCAGCCAATCAGCCAACCAGACAGATGGCTGGCCTAGATGTAGGGCGACTTCAATAGTCAGCATATCCTTCCGCGCAATCTTCTCTCCTCTACCTTCCCACTCCTTCCCTTTCACCTCCATTCCTCCTCTCCACTCCCTTTCTTCTCTCTTCTCCTTTCCCCCCTCTTCCTCCTCCTCCTCCTCCTCTCCCATTCCCCACCGACATCTGAACAAATGTCGAACTACTTAAAAATCCACTGTCCATAACTGGAACAAAATGTATATGGTCTCCGCTACAGGACTGGTCTTTTCTGTCTACATATTTTGAAAAGCAAGAATAGATAAATACAGATAAGATAAGGTGATATGCTGGAGAGCATTGCTGTAAAAAAAATCGAAGAGCATATTAATTCGAAGTCAAGTAGCGGAGCCGACATGACATCACGTCTATCTTAGACTTTTATGTGATTTATTTTCCGAACGGTATGAAGTCACTCACAAGCCTTGAGGAACTTAAAAAATGTCCATATTGACACATTTATCTTCTCCATGGCGGAATGTAACATTATTTCTGTGACGTTATTGTCTTTAGAATCTGCCACAGCACAAATCATAGTAATTTTTTTTCATGGCAACTATGTAACTTTTGCTGGTTGTTCATTTTCATGTGTTTTGATACACTAACTTGTTATAGTCACTTTGTTAGTATGAAAGAATATGTCAAATTCACAGTGACAGTTGCATTTTTTCATTCGGGTTTCCGCCAAGCTCTTACGTTCATTTCTAAGACATCATATAATGATGTGACGCATGCCCTTATTTACCTACTCATTTATTCATTACTTTATTCATTCATTCATTTATTTACCTAGTCATTCATTAATCGATTCATCTATTTGCTCATTCATTTGTCTATCTATCAATTTACTAATTTATTAATTCACTAATCTATTAGGATGGTTTGGACACATGGAAAGAATGAGTGAAGAAAGACTGGTAAAAGAGGTATGGAAGGCAGATGTGGAGGGAGTGAACATGAGGGGACGTCCTAGGATGAGGTGGATGGATGGGGTGAAGGGGGCTTTGGGGAAGAGGGGAATGTCTGTTGAGGAAGGAAGGGAGAGGACGGAAGACAGAGGTGAGTGGAGAATGGTTGTATATGGATGATGTTGTGACTGCATGAGGAGGAATGGGCGGGGAAGTGGGGGGTGGGGTAGTATGTGTGAGTAAATTTTGACGCAGCCCGAAGGGATTTCTCCCCGTCCTCGCCTTATATTGCAAAGGGGGACGGAGAGGGGGGGTCGCCGATTAAATGAAGCGGCCTCGCTGTGGATGTACTGTGTCTTGCGACACTGCTTCTGACCCAGGGCGGTGGGCAGGGTGCAGGGATGACCCGTCATCCAGGAGGTGCTCAGATGAGAGGAAGGGTGGGAGGGGTGTGGAGTGTATTTAGGGATGAAATGGGTGGGAGTGTTTTTATGCCTTTCCCTTTTTGGCTACCTCCCTTGGAAGGGGGAAAAAGCCTTGGTATATGTATGTATGTACTAATCTATTCATTTATATATTTATTTATTTGTTTATCTCTTTATTTATCTATTCAGTT
>NC_134778.1:39753019-39760519 GCF_046742065.1 Oratosquilla oratoria | reverse complement strand
AGAAAAAATCCTATTACTATACCACTCTTTGTCCTATCATCATGTGCGGAGAAGTAATGTACTAAATCCTCTTTGTTTGTTTCCTTTCTGTATACTGAGAAAGTTACAGTTTTTCCCACTCGTCGTATTAACGTATCTAGGAAGGGCAATTGTCCGTTTTGTTCCTCTTCTACGGTGAACTGAATATCGCGGTCAACAGCGATATTCAGTTTAATCTCTAGGTTCTGTGTACTGAATATGTGTAAGTTTTTCATGAAGATTCGTTGAAACGTTTTCGTTATGTTTTTTCCAACAAGTTTGGTTGGATATTGATATATAGGTACACAATATATTCTAAACTGCCGAAGATCTCTCACAAATGTTACTTAATGTTTGGTTTATAATTTCCAAAATAATATTGTATTGTAAGCTATATATATATATATATATATATATATATATATATATATATATATATATGTATATATATATATATATATGTGTGTGTGTGTGTATGTTTTTTAAGACAGATTGAACATTTTTAGAAGCTCCGCCATGGGATACGAACCCTGACCCGTGCGTCGATAACGTCTTGACCTCGTGATTATCGACGCACGGGTCAGGGTTCGTATCCCATGGCGGAACTTCTAAAAATGTTCATATATGTATATATATATATGCACATATATATGCATATATACATATATATACATATATATACATATATATATCTATTTATGTATATATATATATATATATATATATATACATATATATATATATGCATTTTGCTAACATTGCAAAGGATCCAAAAGAATTATAAAGGGAGAGCATGCCGACAGGAGACCTTTTGGTCCATAACTAGGTTGCTAGTTCAACGGTAATTGTATGTGTTTTCTCTCTCTCTCTCTCTCTCTCTCTCTCTCTCTCTCTCTCTCTCTCTCTCTCTCTATCTATCTATCTATCTCTCTCTCTCTCTCTCTCTCCCTCCCTCCCTCTCTCTCTCTCTCTCTCTCTCTCTCTCTCTCTCTCTCTCTCTCTCTCTCTCTCTCACTCTCTCTCTCTCTCTCACTCTCTCTCTCTCTCTCTCTCTCTCTCTCTCTCTCTCTCTCTCTCTCTCTCTCTCTCTCTGATAATTCACCATACGGTAAGATAATCAGGCTGCACTCTTCCATGGAGCTTTAGAAAGTGTCTCTGTTTACACCGTATATCTACGATGAGAAAGACTCTGTATTAGACCCTAAAAGACATTTTACATCGTGAATCTACGCCATAAAACAGATAAGCTTGCTAAAGCTAGCGAGGAGACACAAGTCAGCTTTTGCACTTAACTGGCGCCAGATGGTCAGCTGAATTCCAGAATGAAGCCGTTATCACACTGGACTATTTTTCCTCCGACTGTCGGAGCAGATTTGCACACACATCCCCTCCCCCCCTCCCCCCCCGCAGCTTTCTGGAATCTGATATGATGAAAAAAAACAAAAATCCTCCTCCATATGAAATAAGATTTCATAACATAGTGATTTCACGACTGAAAAAGTGCTGGAGATGAGCGGTGCCACCGATTAATTGGAGGTTGGAGGTAGAATAAACCAGTGTGATAATACCAGTCAGTAAACAGATAGTTCGTAATTACTGTTCTTTATCGCAGTATAAAAGCATGATCATATTGCACTAGTATTTGGTGGAAGCACAATAGCTCAGTTGATAGAGCAGCGGGCTGTTGAGCAGAAGATTGTGGGTTCGAAGCTCGTATAACTCAATTAAGTTTCCAAGCATTGGTCCAATAAAATTATCTGCATGTTGTTCGTACAATGTGGTCCCTTGTCACAGAGTGGACAAGACAGAGTACGGGGGTGATCTAATGGAGGTATTCAAGTGGATCAAAGGATTTCATGTTGACGCAAACAAAATAATCATATTAAGACAACAGGGCAGCACTCGCAGTAATGGATTCAAATTGGACAAAATTAAACTTCAGAAGGAAATAGTCAAGAACTAGTTTACTAATAGAGTGGTCAACGAATGGAATAAACTTAGTAACCATGTAGTGGGCGCTGAAACTGTCAGTTGTTTTTATGAAAACGTTAGACAAATTTATGGATGGGGATGACAGGTGGGATTGGACATGGAACTCCCTAGTATAGGCCTTATGGTATCTTGCATTCTCCTTCATTCTTTTGTTCTAGTGTGATTTCGTCCCTGTAGAGGGTGCAGAAAACTTCAATGCCCCACAAGGGGCAACTTCAGTAAAGGAAGCCCGCTATGCTTAAAGGCTTAGACCCAACTTCATTTGTGATTCCAAGATGACCTACTTAGGGACATGGACTTCAAAAGGAAAAAAATAAAAGTAATAGTAATAAAAGAAAAACGATAATAGTGATAATAATAACAATAGTAACAATAACAACAACAACAATAATGATAGTAACAACAACAACAACAACAACAACAACAACAACAACAACAACAACAACAACAACAATAATGATAATGATAATAATAATGATAAATAATAAACTAAAACTTTGAGAGGAAATTATCTCGTAGGGGTTGACGTGTGGTCAGATGGACTATCAGCTATCATTTGATAAGGTCATAGATTTAGTTAATTGCGTACAATCGTAAAAAGATGTCCTCAATGACACAGGTCTCCTAGTCAAGTGGTTCTCAGTCTGGGGCCCATGGGGGAACCCCCAAGGGAGTCATGACAAGAATTTAGTAAAGGACCCATGGTCTGCTGTTACTAATTATATATTTCTATATAATGTGAAAAATCTTGATAAGTTAGGCATATCACAAAAATCTATCAATATAAGATAATTATGACTGTCAATTTTGTAATAAAGCAAACTGCTTCCCTCCATCAACATTTAATTTATTTTCATTTATTTATCTATTGACTTGTTTATCTATATCTATCTATATATATATATATATCTATACACACACACACACACACACACACACACACATATATATATATATATATATATATATATATATATGCACAAATTTCACAAGTCACACGCGAATCACAAATATGCAGAGTCCACTAGGAAAAGGAAAAACACACGGAGTCCGAGCGCTTTCGTGATATATTCACATTATCAAGGAGTACAGAAAGATTACTCTGTATCTCCATTTTTTGTTCTCATCTTTCTGTACTCCTTGATAATGTGAATATATCACGAAAGCGCTCGGACTCCGTGTGTTTTTCCTTTTCCTAGTGGACTCTGCATATATATATATATATATATATATATATATATATACATATATACATTATATATATAATATATATAATGTATATATGTATATAAATATATATATATATACTTCATTGAAAGGGATGGCTAATTGTGCATTAATATCTTTTTAAATGTATTTTCCATATGTCTAACTATGGACTCTTGTTCCTTTGAAAGGAGGTGTGTTAGTTCTGCTGCTACTAACACTTTCAGTAATTCTTCAGTCACTTGCAATTTTCTTCACTTTCTTTTCTCTTATAATTGTAAGTCACTCATCTGTTGGCCCCATACCTCTTTCGTAAAGTATGATTTTAGTCAAGTTCCATTACTCAGTACGAATGTGAATTAAACGTATTTTTCTTTTTCTTTTCTTCCGAATAATATTACACTTCTACAACTGGTTTTTAGTAATTACAATCGAGGAATCCCACCTGGGATCCTTGTACACCCACCAAGCCAAGTCTGCTTCGACGTCACTATTTAATTCATCCAATAACTTTGAACGTTACAAATAAGTGCCACCCTTTAAGGGCGTGACTTTACCTCCGTGCACCAATAATTTCTCTCCTCCTCCACCCTTTTCTCCAATCAGAAAGGCTGTTATACTGTCTCAAGCAATACTGCTTACGCAAGCACTTTTGTCACGAAGGGAAATGGCTTAGCGTTTACATTTCGCAACATCATCACCTCTATCGATACCCTAGCTTGTATTTACAAACATTGGACGGTGAGCGAGAATATGCAATTCTGCATTTCCTTAGCGGCCATTGTTTTCAAAACATGTAAGTCGTAAAATGAATTCCTCGCCACCTACCCCTCTATCTACCTACTTGTCTACCTCAATCTACCAGCCTCTTACAGGGCTCGGCAGCTACCCTTGGTCGTCCCGACCAATTATTTCTACTACCCTCTTACAGGGCTTGCTAATATATACTTGGAAATCATCATATATAAGAAGCTAAATATTTAAAGTACCATTGCATAAACCGGTAAAATGGTATCAGTAAAACATGTCAAACATATACATATCAAAGAAATAAGCAACTCCTCCAAAATGCATAAATGTCAATAATAATTCAAGCAGAAAAATTGTGAACAATATAATTGTCAGAATAATAAAGCATAACCCAAAATAATTTGCAACATAGATATTATGCAATGTTAAATGAATTTGCAAAACTCACTACTTTGATTAAGAACATTAAATTTCAATGGAGAACGTTATCATCTTTTCAAAGATGTTGAGCAATATGCAATAAAAGTTACAAAAGTATTGTAAAGTGTCTCTTCTTGAATATCAATTTTTATTTTACACTTTATTCATTTTTTAAGACACACATAGTGTTTCACAAAATAAGGGTTCAATACTTATGTGAATTGTCCTTAAGTATTGGCAAGATTCCAAGTCTGACCACAGCAGGTCCAAGGTCTTCATGTCTGACCAAAGTAGAATCTCTGCTTGACACCAAGTTCCAGTAGTTTAGGTCTCCCATCACAAGTACATACATTTGGTCAAAATAATTTTATCTGTAAAATACATCAAGATTAATATTCAATTCACATATTATATTCTCAAAATATTCCCTATACTCTTCTGGTTCATTAAAATTGATACATAGGGTATCACAGCAGTTATCTTCATAGAACTGTAACCTAACCTTCTTCATATCATCTAAATGGCCTATCAATTCTTCCCTAGTTTCTAAGTGTAAGATCTTGTATTTATTTCCACCTGCAGAATCAATTACCCTATATGGACCTGAGTACCTTGGTGAAAGTTTATTATAGGGTGAATGTAGTTTGACCATGACTAAATCTCCTATTTTTAATTCTAGTTTATGTGCTATTTTGTGTTGTTGCTTTTTCATCTCTTGTGAATACTCCTGCATATGTTCTCTAACTCTTTGGTGAATACTTTGAAAAGTATTTATCCTATTTGAGATATAATCATCTATATTATACACAGGTTTCTGCTCTGCAATCAAGATTTCATATGGAAGAGTTTTGTCTTCCCCAAAAATAATAAAATGAGGTGTTTCACCTGTTGCTATGTTAATTTGGTTGTTCAGAGTACATTTAACACAAGGCATTCAAGTATCCCAAGTTATACTATGAGGACTTATCATACTTCTAAGACATATAATAATTTTCTTATTTAACCTCTCTACAACTCCATTACTTTGTGGATGATTCACTAAAATATTTATTTTCTTGATCTTAGATAAACTACATAAGTTTTCCAAGATTTTGTTATTAAATTCAGCTCCATTATCTGAAACTAATATCTTATGTGTAGTGACATTACAGATTATCTGATCATAGATAACTGAAGCAATAGTTTCAGCTTTCTTATTTGGAATGGGTTGTAAAATACAAAATCTTGAAAAATAATCAATGGCAACAAAAACATATTTATATCCATTCTCAGACATAGGTAACTCCAATGTATCTATGTGAACTCTTTCCCAAGGTTTCTGTGGAATGGGATAGGTAAACATAGAATCAGATTTTGGTGTATTTCCTTTCACCTTAACACATTTCAAACTATTTTCTATATATATATATATTTCTTGATACATACATATACCAAAGGCCATACCTGGCCAAAAGTATTTAAGTTGTGCTTGTCTATAAGTTTTATCCTTCCCTGGATGTGAACTACAATCACAATCATGAAGTAACTTCAATATCTCTTTTACAAGAGTTTGCGGTAATATCTGGAAATATCTTTCACACCTACAACTGTTTTTCTATACAAAAGTCCATTAGTCAAATTAAATTCCTCTATCTTATACCCTTTTGGTAGTTTTGGAGGATTTACTCTTGGGTTCATCTAATAGGCCTACTTGGCTAATGAGTCACATGTCTTATCATCCCTCTGTTCTCTTATTAGCATTTCCTCATCTGTACTACAAACAAAATTAATCAACCCTGTCGTTGGTTGGCTAATGTTTCTAGAAAGTACATCTGCCGTAACATTCTTTTCTACCCGGAGCCACCCCAATGTTGAGAACCACTGCCCTAGTCAATGTATGAATATCCTAGTATTGATGCATTTTCCCATTGCCATTATATAACCAGTGTATGGAAAATTAAATAGAATGCTATCATGTTCTCAACAACTGACGTTATATTTATTTTCTGTTGCGAGTGCTCAAACCATGATATATTAAAATTACACATAATTACAATTCTTTTAAAGTCACTTCATTCATAAGGCAACTGCTGTAAAGAGAAACATTAAACATTCAAGAATGAGAACTATTTGCATAACGTGAATATGGGTAAGTTTCGGGAGTACACATTTCTAAAAGCACACTTGGACGATACTGCTCTAAACTCCTGATTCGAGTCCGATTCCGATACCTACAATGATTCACGGTTATTGTCAGCCCTAGCAGTTGGTTTGGAAAAACAAATACCTTATGAACAAAGTTTATTCAATAATTATTTATCGGAATCGGAAAATTAGAGTAGTATCGGGACTCGTATCGAAAACGTCAGAAAATTTGGTATCGTTCCATCATTACTAAAAATCCCAAAAACCGAGATTTTGACTTTGTCTTGGTTTTCGCTCCCAGATGCTGTAGTGAATCAAGATTTAATGGGCACATGAGAGGAGAATGATTTTTGCCTCGTTTAGTCAGTCGTTGAATATTAAATTCGAATGATTTGTTGCGTGTTTTGTGATCGAATGAAGAACGAGAAGAATGAAAATAATAAGAAATCGTCTCTCACCCCAACTCCCGCCACGTGCAGGCATCTACCGTGGGTCTCACGGTCGCTGACTGACTTCGTCTAATAACGGTCGAGGAGTTCACGCCAGGAGACATTAAGCTGCGACCGAGGTCGTCACTTTTGCCCTGTTTGCTCGAACTTCCATAACAAGTCGTCAGTAGCTGCTGTGTTGGAAAGACGAGAAGTAGATAGTTTCTTTATCACGGTGGCTTAATCCCCGGCGATTAAGTTGTTGAGAAGAAACCGTCGGTGTCCCTCTTCTTCTTCTTCTTCAGGGGACACGTCGTCTTGGGGATTAGGGACAAGAGGATGAGTAGTACGGCAGCCAGGAGTAGTCTTGAGCGTAATTCCGGGGCCTGGGAAAAATCAACCGCAGGCAGAGGCTCTATGGCAGGGGGCCGCAAGGGTGAGAATGGCTTGTCGGGAAGCTTCTGTGGTTTACGAAGGAAAAGCTCTAGGTTCCTGATGAGGTCAGTATTTATATGAATAAATATAAAGAATAAATTGGATAGACAAATAAATAAGTAATCAA
>NC_134778.1:39740519-39748019 GCF_046742065.1 Oratosquilla oratoria | reverse complement strand
TGCGAAGGCATCCGTGAAATAAAAGAGAATGCGTTTATTATAAGTAAATAGATAAATAAAATTGCATTATCTGTGGTAAAGTTCATTTCTCGCTCCCCTCGTTTCTTTTATATCATCAAGTATGTCTGCCAAACTATCATCATCTTTGTTTTCAAAGGGATCGGTGTTATGAAAGGAACTACTTTAATAGTAAATAGATAAAACGGACTAACCTACGGTGAAGTTCATACGTCTTTGTTGCATTTTTCATACTTTGGTATCATGAATGTCCTGAAATATCTTGAAATTGCCCGAAATGACCTGAAACTGACCCGTACCATCCCACTGGCGTCACGAGGTCTCTCTCCACGCTGAATTAAATCGCCTGTATATATATATATATATATATATATATATATATGTATATATATATATATATATATATATATATATATATATATAGATATGTATATATATACGTATATGTATATATATATATATATATATATATATATATATATATATCGTATACACACACACACACACACACATATATATATATATATATATATATATATCGTATATGTATATATATGTATATATATATATATATATATCGTATACACACACACACACATACACACACACACATATATACGTGTGTGTGTACGTATATATATATATATATATACATATATATGTATATATATATATTTGAATATCAGGGGAGCAGATTCTCTTGTATGCATGCATTGTTAAAATCGACAGCATTAGTGAGGTTGTTGATCTTCTTGTGGGTATTCTCCAGTTTGCTAACCAATATTCTGCCATTTGGAGGGTGGGCATAGACCAAGTTGCCAAAATGATTCATTTATTTCAACGTTTCGTCTAACAAAGAGACATCTTCAGGAAATTCTGTAACATAGATAATATTGACGTACAGAAAAAGAAAACAACATGTAAATCTAAACAATTATACAAATATAGAAATAAATATCAAAAATGCGCAAAATCACACATTCTAACACTATACATGGGCTGATGGGGACCGCTACTTATAAAAGTTAAAAGGTCCAATGAAATGACGAAGAAAGCCTTCGTTCGGTGACATATATATACGCACCTAGCCGGCTTGGGTGGTGGTGGAGGGCGGATTAGAGGGCGGGGGTGGTATCTCGTTAATACGTGAAGAAGAGGGTTGGGGGGTTAGGGGGTTGCGGGGTCGGTTGGGGGGAGGATGGAAGGAGTGGGTGGGAGGAGGTGGAGGGGGGGTTTCGGAGAGAGGTCGCGCTCGGTAGTAGCTTGGCTGCACTGCTAAACAATGTAATGACAGAAGTCATGTTGCTTTGGATATTAATAATAGGACTACATTCCCTGATAAACATAGCTTCTAGAAGCTTAAGTTTATGTACATCCCTATTGCTTGCTATAATCTTAGTGTTTGAAACTAGGTATTCACGGGTGGCTGTTAGGTTATGGTATTTCATTAAATGATGTTTTATAGCCCCATTGTGCAAATGCATAATTATTCTCCTACTGAGACTACATCTAGTAAAACCAATATATGCTGTTTTACGGGCTACACAGTTCCCGGTTGTACAAGTAAATTCATATACACAATTAGTTTTAGACATGGTCTCAGTATTACTGTTTAAGTTATTAGTTATTACCAATGAGCTTGTTTTAGGGTTGGAATAGTAAACAACCACGCGGATTTCCTTATCTTTAGAAACCGGGTGGCAGTTTTTAGTGATATCTTTAATTATTTTCTCATCTTTTTTGTAACTATTGTTGAAGATGTTATGGTAGTATATATCAATGAATTGGGGCTTAGGGGATGTTTGTGGGGAAAGGTGGTCACACATCATTTTATTACAAATTGCATCAAAATCACTATTAGGTGTTATTTCAGTTAACCCAGATCTACAGGAACAACTACAGGCAGAAAGTACGAAACGCCGCCACCACCACCAGAGCCAACTTCCCCCACGCCTGAAGGAAGCCGCAGAACAACTGCGCAACAACGCAGTAAGTGTTCTGAGTTCGTACGATTTTAAGTATCAGTGGTCGAGCGGTGTAAGGCGGTAGTCATGGTGGCCCTCTTGTCGTCATGTACAGCGCAGGTTCGAATCCTTGCGCGATGGTCATAAAAATTATGTATATATATGTATGTATATATATATATGTATATATATATATATATATGTGTGTGTGTGTGTGTGTGTGTGTGTGTGTGTGTGTGTGTGTGTGTGTTTGTGTGTATATATATATATATATATGTGTGTGTGTGTGTGTGTGTGTGTGTGTGTGTGTGTGTGTGTGTGTGTTTGTGTGTGTGTGTGTATGTGTGTGTGCGTGTGTGTATGTGTATGTTTATATATATATATATATATATATATATATATATATATATATATATATATATATATATATATATATATGTGTGTGTGTGTGTGTGTGTGTGTGTGTGTGTGTGTGTGTGCATGTGTGTATGTATGTATATATTATATATATATACATATATATATATATATATGAATGTATATATATATAATATACATACATATATACATATATATATATATGAATGTATATATATATATATATATATATACATATATATATGTATGTATATATATATATATATATATATATATATATATATATATATATGATAAAGTCAGCACCACGATCGTCGGAGAAGAGGCCTGTTGGTCGGTGGAGAAGGATCCAGAAAATGAATTCAGCGTCTGAATCAGGAGAATGCGAAAGAGTACAAACGGAATCTCGATCATCAAAGCGGCGATATAAATGAAGCCACGGGTAGACTCAAAGAGAGGATAAGACATTTTGTATGAAAATGGCAGTTGCCGACAAGTCTATCGAAATAAACTGCCTTTATTGGTAAGACGACTCGCTTGAAAAAGCTGTAGTCAGCAAAACGTCGTCTTGATAAAGACTTCCTCCTCACATGGTGTTTATCTCCGTAGGATAAGACATGTAGTCTAAGAAGTTTTTTTTTTTTTCTCTTCTTCTTCCTGTCTTTTTCATGATATTCAAAGCTTGCTTTAGTAGAGAAACAAAGAAGTTTAAGGGAAAAGTAGGATTAGAAAAAAGTAAAAAACAAAATCAACATTGGATGAGAATAGAAAGGAAAGACCTGCATGGAAGGTAAAGTTACAATAGTATTTCGCAAAGAAATTAGAGTAAGAAATCAACATCTTTAAAGACAGTCTATTTAGGTGGAATATACAGTGAAATATACACCTTAGACATGATTTCTAAGGAAAAAAGTAAAATAATACTTGTAGACATTTTTCTAAGAGGAAAGAGTGCTGCTCAGTTTGAAGAGATGCCTAATGATACCTAGTGTTTCTGAATGTGGACTAACCTAATTGAAAATGATTAATTCTTTCTCCATAGAAACATTCATTTCACAAATGATACATGAGAGTAAATGAGATATAAGTTTTTGTTTCCAGAAAAAAATAAAAGATAAAATGAATAAACAGATGGTGGGGGGTTGATATGCCATTCTTTATTGTTCAATTGTAACGAACGCATGAACAAGAAGGTCCTTGTTGTGACTTGACATCCGGTACACATCGTTCCGGGGGGGGGGGTGATTCCCTCAGCTGTATAAAGTAATCTGGCGGCAAGAAGAATAAATACTCGATATGGTCTGATTCTTTTCGCAACGAAAGGGTTCAAGAATGATACAAAGAGAGTTGATCTAATAAAGGAACAGAGTTATAGCCCAGTGATTTGGGAAGGCGAAGACAGAGGACAGAGGGAGATCCTTATGCAGAGCCCAAGTCGCCCCTGAATGAGCACCGTCCTTTGTCTAGTCAATAGTCAAACCGTAAACGGAGCTCAGAATCCGATTAATCCATTTGTACCCGAATTAAATTCTAGATGTTTTGTTGTAACAGATGCAAAACAATTCTAGTCCGCGAGGGAAACCCCATATACTTATGAAATTAAATATATATTTTCCTTTGACTAAGAGCAGACGCTTTCAGTCAGCGAAGAGGGAACTACGAACACGAATCCAAATAATTTGAAGTCGGTAAAGAGATGAAGACTCAGTATATAATATTAGCCTCCCCGGCAACGTTATCAAGTTACAATCGATTCATTGTCCTAAGTTCTTCTAAGAGTAAGTGGTTAAATGGTTTTGTTATGAAGCCACTAAAGCGTCTCGAGAAGCGGGTTGGTTTCGATCTCAGTTCTCACGACACAGAGTCCCAACACATAGGGCAAAGGTGGTGGTGGGGAGGGAGACCAAAACTGCAGCCAAATGCACCATGGCGTCAGTTTCCCTTCTCTTTTGACGAAAATTTAATTCTTCAGGGGCCGGCCACTATTCATTGTGGTCCTCCAAGGAAGGACGTCAAGGAGAGGCACCTCCCCACAGCACGTCTTCTCTCTCTCTCTCTCTCTCTCTCTCTCTCTCTCTCTCTCTCTCTCTCTCTCTCTCTCTCTCTCTCTCTCTCTCTCTCTCTCACTCTCTCTCTCTCTCTCTCTCTCTCTTCTCCATTCCCCCTCTCCCATCCCCATTTCTTCTCTGTTCCTTTTCCCCCCTCACATTCTTGTATGTGTGTTGACTACATGTTTAATACATTCAATATTTCATACTTTAGTACACCCCTACGGGCCAGAAGCACATAGCATTATTTTATAATTGAAGATTAGTTTCTACTAAAATAAGAGAATGCTGACGACATTTTAACTTTCATTGTCACTTTGCTCTGCTGCCGTTCTTTAACCACTCCTTTATTACCTCTATGATTCCATCTCTTTCGATTGATATTGTCTCCAAGGATAAAAGCGCTCGATGCTCCAGAAAAAAAAAACAATCACTTCCCATCTCTAGCATGATTCCCTCGTAAACCACAATCTTCCCTTCCCATCCGTTTCCCTCCTCTATATGTCTTTCCTCCTTTCCCTTCCCTTCCCTCCTCAACCCCTCCTCCTTTCCCTCCCCTCTCTCCCTTCCCCATCCCTCTATCCCTCCTCTCCCCCCTTGCCTGCATTCTCCTCCCTTCCGTCCTCTTCCCCCCGCCTCCCCTTCCCTGACCCCCTCCCCGTTCCTTCTTTCCCTCTCCTCTCTCCCCTCCCCATCCCTCTCCGCCCTTCCTCCCCCTCCCATGCCTGCAGTCTCCTCCCTTATGTCCTTTTCACACACACCCCGCACCCCCCCCCACCACCACCACCACCCCTCCCCCACCCCCACCTACTCCAAATCAGTATTCCGGCTGGTGCAGGTCCTCGCGAGGTGTCCGGCTCGGACGATTATCGCCCTTTATATTCAGCCACACCACTACTCCGTGCCCTGCGGCTCTACGCATGTGTGCGTGCATGTGTGTCTGTGTGTATGTGTACGTGTGTACGTGTGTGTGTGTGTGTGTGTGTGTGTGTGTGTGTGTGTGTGTGTGTGTGTGTGTGTGTGTGTGTGTGTGTGTGTGTGTGTGTGTGTGTGTGTGTGTGTGTGTGTGTGTGTGTGTGTGTGTGTGTGTACGTGTGTGTGTGTGTGTGTGTGTGTGTGTGTGTGTGTGTGTGTGTGTGTGTGTGTGTGTGTGTGTGTGTGTGTGTGTGTGTGTGTGTGTGTGTGTGTGTGTGTGTGTGTGTGTGTGTGTGTGTGTGTGGTATCTATCCGTATTTACTCCTCTCTTTGCCGGATTTAGATTGTCGTATACCTTGACCGTTTGACCGGTTTAGTTCAAATAGAATACTCGATTCATATGAACTCAAAAACTACAGAAGTTTCACAATTTTGTAACTTCACAATTGGGTGCATAGTGTGTGTGAGTGCGCGTGCTTACACGCCCATATTTTACTGTAATGTGGATGTGATATTATCTACATCGTTAACACCTGAATGGCCCACATTTCTGCTATATGTTTGTAAACATATTACGATATCGCAACGTGATTACGATGCTGTTACAACTTGTTAACACATACTAAGATGTAACGGTCGTTTCGCGTTACATATTCGTAACTACACTACGATGTGTGTGTGTGTGTGTGTGTGTGTGTGTGTGTGTGTGTGTGTGTGTGTGTGTGTGTGTGTGTGTGTGTGTGTGTGTGTGTGTGTGTGTGTGTGTGTGTGTGTGTGTGTGTGTGTGTCAATGCGTGCCTAAAAACACGTCGACGCAGCCAAGCTAGAGCCCGTGTTTGTTTCCTCGTTGTTACTATGGAAACGAGAATACAGATTACAAGTACTGCACAGGGCAGACCACCACCTCGAGCCCTCAGAGATCAAAATAAAGACGTTACTTCCTTCCTCGACACGGTACTCCCTCACCCAGCTGCATGTCATCAAGCATAAACACGTGAAAGTTTTGCTGGTTTCCATGGGAACAAAGAACACAAATGCGGGGAGCACCTTTGAAAGTATATTAGGGAAGTTAGCGAGGGAAAATTGGTCGGGGTGGAGAGGAAAGAGGCGAAGTGGGGGGAGGAAGGGTAGGGAGGGAGGAATAGAGGGCGGGAAAGGGGAGGAAAGGAAAGAGGGGAGGTAAGGGAGGAAGGGTAGGGAGGGAGAAATGGAGGGTGGGAAAGGGGAGGAGAGGAAAGAGGAGAAGGGAGGAAAAGTAGGGAGGAAGAAATGGAGGACGAGAAAAGGAAGGAGAGAAAAGATGGGAGGTAGGGAGGAAGGGTAGGTAAGGAGGAATAGAAAGCTGGAAAAAGGAGGAGAGGAAAGAGGGGAGGAAGGAGGGGAGGAGGAAGGGTAGGGAGGGAGGAATAGAGGGGCGGAAAAGGGAGGAGAGGAAAGAAGGGAAAGAGACTGAAAGGGGGAGGAGGTAAAGGAAGGTAGGAATCGAAAATGAGTAGGGAAAAGAGGAGAGAGGGGAGGAAGAGAAGACGGGAGGAGGAGGAGGAGGAGGAGGAGGAGGAGGGGAAATAAGGGAAGAAGAAAGGTTAGAATATGGATGGGGAAAGAGAAAGAAAAGGAGAGGTGGGAAGGGAAGAAGAAGAGAGGGAGGAATGAAGAATAGGGAAGAAAACGAGAAAGGTATAGAGGCAGTAAGAGGAAGGAAAGAGAGGGATAAAGAGAGAGTTGGGGGATTGGAAGAAGAGAAGGAGATAAGTGAAGGAGAGAGGAAAAGAGGAAAGAGAGAGGCAGGAAGAAGGGGGAAAGGGAAGGGGGAAGGGAGGGTGGGGAAATAGAGGAAGGAAGAAAGGAGATAAGTGAAAGAGGTAAGACAGGAAGGATTGAAGGAGAGAGAGAGGCAGCAAGAAGAGAAGAGATGGAGGAAGGAGAAAGAGGGAAAAAGAGGGGGGAAGAGAGGATGGGGGTAATGGAGGAAGAAAGAGAGGAGATAAGTGGAGGAATGAGGTAAAAGAGGAGGAATGGAAGAAGAGAGAGGGGCAGCAAGAAGGGAGGGAGGAGGGGAGGAAGTGGGAAAGGGAGGGAGGAAGAGGAGATGGGAGGAGAAGTAGAGGAAGGAAGAAAGAGAGAGGTTAGGAAATGTGTAAGAGAGAAGAATGAAAAAGAGGGAAAGGAAAGGAGGA
>NC_134778.1:39723019-39735519 GCF_046742065.1 Oratosquilla oratoria | reverse complement strand
GACAGTGAAATGTGGAAAAGACTTTAAGTGGTAATATACTACTGGATATGACCATTGAATACACAATGACTCAACAATGAAGAACCGTCGAGACTAGATTTAATATTTACGTCAGAGCCTGAAATTGTGGATAAAATGGAATACAAGACACCAATTGGGAAAAGTGACCACATACTAGAGTTCGAACTAAAAGAACTAATTGATTTGAGAAGAAATAAGAAACATAGAAAAGGAAGACTAATGTTCAACAAAACGGATTTTGAGAAACTCAGAAAATCCTTTCAAATGTAAATTGGGAAAATTTCTTAAATGAAGAAAAAATATGGAAGAGAAATGGAACGTATGAAAAGAAATATATAATAAGGGAAAAACAAATACGTACCAAAGCAGAAGCAAGAAAGGATTTACATTAAGTGCTGGTACAACAAAAAGTGTAGTGAGGCCAAACATAGAAGATACAAAGCTTGGAAAAGATGGAAAAATAAGAGAAAAAACGAGTAAGTGGCATATATATATATAAAACTAAGAAATGAATATGCAAAAATAAGCAGGGAAGAAAAGAGAAACTATGAAAAAGACATAATAGAAAAATGCAAAGACCAACCTAAACTATTCTACAAGTATGTGAATAGTAAACTAAAAGATAATCAAGAAATAGTAAAACTGCGTCAAGGGAATAATGAATATATAAAAGATGTAGAAATGGCTGAAATTATGAACAAATATTTTAAATTTATATTCACAATTGAAAGTACACAAAATTGGGAGGAAGGACAGAGAGAAAGAACCCCTCCCCCCCAAGAAAGAAAGAAATGTGACACAGAAGGAAATAAGGGGCCAAATATAAAACCTTGACGTCAGAAAATCACACGGTCCGGATGGAACTGCAAATTGGATATTAAAAGAATGTATAGATGAACTAATGGATGAATTATATAAGATAGCTGATTACTCACTCAAAGAAGGAAAGGTGCCACAAGATTGAAAAAATGCAAATATTGCACCAATATATAAAGGAGGGGACAAGGAAAATCCAACTAACTATAGACCGGTCTCTCTTACAAGCATAAGAGCAAAAATATGTGAAAAAGTTATCAAAAGTAGATGGGTCAAACATTTGGAAGAGTATAATATTCTGAATCCAAAACAATTTGGATTTAGACGCGGATGATCATGTGCCACAAACTTGATTTGCTTTTAATCGAGGCAAATAGAAATAATGCAAGAAAAGGGATGGATGGGCGGATTGTGCTTTCCTGGATCTACAAAAAGCATTTCATAAAGAACCACATAAAAAGCTACTAAGAAAAATTTAAACAATAGGTGGTGTACTAGGAAAGTTATTGAATTGGATGGAAGATTTCTTGAGCGGGAGAAAAATGAGGGTGGTACTTAGACAAAAGCTCGACCTGGGAAGTAATCATAAGTGGAGTCCCATAAGGTTCTGTATTGGCTCCGATCATGTTTGGCATATATATAAATGACATGGATGAAGGTGTGGAATGTTATATAAACTTCTTTGCAGATGATGCAAAACTACTAAAGAAAGTAAGTACAGAGGAAGACTGTTAATCACTACAGAGAGACCTGGATAAAATCTGGGAATGGAGTCAAAAGTAGGAAGTGAATTTCAACATCAAGAAATGTAGTATAATCGAGTTTGGAAAAAGTAAAAATAGAATATCAGGACAATATAAGATTGGTACAAAGGAAGTAAAAAAAGCTAGCTTGGAAAGGCACCTAGGAATAATTATCAGCAAAGACATGTCACCAGACAAGTATATTAAGAAAATACTCGGAGAAACCTTCAATTTACTAAGATCAATGAAAGTGGCCTTTGACTACTTGGATGAGGAAATGGTAAAGAAAATATTAGTTACACTTATAAGACCAAAATTGGAGTACGCTGCGACACTATGGACACCTAGTACTAAAAAGAATATAAAGAAATTAGAAAGAATTCAAAGAGCAACGACAAAGATGGCACTAACACTCTCTAAATTGACATACGAACAAAGATTGTCCAAATTGGACCTACCAACCCTGGAACAAAGAAGAGAGAGGGGGATCTACTGACCATTTACAGAATTATGGAAGGGATGGAAGTCCTCGACAAAGATGACTTATTAAAGTAGGATAAGAGGAAAACAAGAGGACATGAAAAGAAACTCAAAAAGGATAGTTATAGAAGAGATCTGAAAAAGAATAGTTTCCCACATAGAGTGGTGGATATTTGAAACAAATTGGATGAGGCATCAGTGTGTGCAAAAAAAATATAAAAGAATTTAAGAACAAACTTGATGCTGAAAGATATAAAGGCGGGTCACTACGAGCATAGCTCCCTTCCTGTATAATACAACTAGGTAAATAGGTAAATACAACCTCGTGGCACACACACCCATTTTGAGTACAAGTAAAAGACCTAAGGCCGCGTGGTAGCTCAATGGATTTCGTGTCAACCTCTCGAACAGGTGGTCATGAGTTCGATTCCCGGGACCCGTTGCAGATTTCCTGCGTTGGTTCCAGACAGCCTTGGCCAGGCAAGGAGGCGACCCAAACATCGACCAAAAAACCCAGTGGGTTGCCGCAACTGACAGGGATGGCCCAACCAATGGTTTCTCAATTTTCACTTAGTGGGAGTGGGATGGTGAGCCATCCAGCTCTTCTTTGATCACCCCTATCTGTCAGCACTCTTTAGACTCACGCTCTCACCTCCTCGTTTCTCACTCTATCCATCCTCATGACCCCCACCACACTTACACATTTCAACACATTTTAGGCTCCTCCTTTCTGCCTCCCTTGAATTCTAAGTCTGCCCCATACAGTGTCGCGGGTACAGTCTGTTCTTTGTCGTCATCCCAACATACCTATTTTTCATGGCAATTTTTATTCACCCAAGACATTTAGTTGGTTCCCTTACTTTATGGTTTAACACAACCCCCACTCCTTTCCATGCTAGCTGTGATCTTGCATACTTAAAGTTCTTCCTCCAGTCCCTCTCCTTTAAGACCTCCAATTCACTGCCACCTTGTATATCTCATCACCTCACTTTTCCCAAATTTACTTTTAGCCTCCTCCTCTCACATACATTCCTAAACCCTATCACTAGCTTCCTCAGACCCTCCTTTGAATCAGCCATAAGTGCAGTGTCATTCTCAAACAACAACTGGCTCACCTTCCACTTCCTTCCACTTTCACTTTATCAGCTCCAAATCCCACCCATCGACCTTGCGGTTAAATCCCACACCATTCTATCCATATACACATTGAACAACAATGGTGATATCACACAACCCTGGCACACCCGCACCTTACTTTCCCCATTCCCTGTCCTAACATAAGTTCTACTACTCATGCAATTAAGAAATAGATAACAAAACAAACAAACAAATAAGTAAATAGGTAAATAAACAAGTGAATAAATGAATAAGTAAACAAATAGGTAAATATATGAATAGATGAATAAATGAATAACTATATAAATAAGCTAATAAATAAATAGATGAATAGATAAGTAAACAAGTAAATAAACAGATATATAAACAAATAGATAAGTCGAATTAGCCATATGCATCACCACACCTGAAGCGATAAGAGTGTATGTGTGTGTGTGTGTTTGTTGTGTGTGTGTGTGTGTGTGTGTGTGTGTGTGTGTGTGTGTGTGTGTGTGTGTGTGTGTGTGTGTGTGTGTGTGTGTGTGTGTGTGTGTGTGTGTGTGTGTGTGTGTGTGTGTGTTTGTGTTTGTTTGTGGGTGTGTGTGCGTGTGTGATTGTGTATGTTTGTGTGTGTGTGTGTGTGTTTGTGTGTGTGGTTGTGTGTGTGTGTGTGTGTGTGTGTGTGTGTGTGTGTGTGTGTGTGTGTGTGTGTGTGTGTGTGTGTGAATGTGTGTGTGTATGTGTGTGTGTGTGTGAATGTGTGTGTGTATGTGTGTGTGTGTGCTTATATCTGTACACGTACATACGCGCAAATGGAGAGGACATGTAAACAGAAAGACAGACAGACAGACAGACTCACTGCGAGTTATTAGTATTCTGTATTGAAACATTTGCGTTACAAGAAGTATTCCTTTGAAGGGTCGCAATTATCGTGCCTTGCGTTCTCTGCAGATCCTCTCTTTCCTCCTTGGGTATCCTTGACACATTTGCAAAAGTCGTCCCATAAAATCGGAGTGCCATCAGGATGAACAGAATCGCCTGACGGAACCCGGAAGAGTATCACCCGGAACGGAAGGGGCTAATCGAAGTCTGGCGTAGTTCCTTTCCACCAAAGAGGCGCCGTGAACACGAATAAAATCGCCTGGCGGGACTCAGAACAAAAGGATAAATGTCACCAGGTACGAGGGACGTGAAGATGACTTCAGCTGCATAAAATCGCCTGGAGACAACCTGAAAAAATATATAAAGAGACTGTCATCGTTATCTATGGGTGAATAGATAAGGGTCCTTTGACCCAAAGAGATAACGGATTGATTCTCAAGTGAATGAAATCCACTGCGCGGTGGCTAACATTAGATTCGGGAATTCCCGAGGACGAACAAGTTTAAGTCTGTCTCAGTTAACGCGTTCCTACTGACGACGTGCCTCGCACATTGGGCTCGGGTTGACGCCAGGGAATTCTATTCAGTTCAGGGGCGACCGGTGGAAGGAAACGGCAGCTGCAGTCAACATAGTCGAATCGGGCCTGAACGAAGTAGATTGGGGAGACAGGTAGATAGACAACAGTCTTATCAGCGAGAATATTCTCAATGGATAGAAGAAAAATTAGATCGAGAACAAAGTAGTTCAGGAAGCAGACAGGAGGATCAACTGGCAAACAAACAACGAAAAGTAGAAATAAGATAGTTGGGTCCAGGAGGCGAGAAGTGTGATGTGCATGTGCTTGTTTATGTGTGTGCAGGGGGGGGGGGGTTTATGTGTGTGTGTGTGTGTGTGTGTGTGTGTGTGTGTGTGTGTGTGTGTGTGTGTGTGTGTGTGTGTGCGTGTGTGTGTGTGTGTATGTGTGTGTGTGCGTGTGTGTGTGTGTGCGTCTGTATATATGTATACATATACATATACATATACATATAGCCTACATATACATATACATTTATACATATGATTTTTTTATTTATAAGTTATACCTGAGATCTGTTATATTTCCTTGCATAGATATATGCATACCCGAGGAAACACACGCACACATCTTTCGACGTGGGTGGAAGGTGGACTTCGCCAGTCGTCACTATCTAATATATAAAAGTGCAACCCACCGCCTCGTCCTCCCACCCCTCCTCCTCCTTTTCTTTCTACTCCTCTCCTATTCTCTAGACCACCCTCCTCCCCCTCCTCCCATCCAGCTGGTTCTCATGGTTTTCTGTGTGGAAAAAATATATATAATACTAGCGGAATTTGGTCGGGTGCCAGGCTGTCGGTGAGTGGAGATAACTCTCTCCGACGTTCGTCCTACAGATCCCTTGGGTTCAGCAGCCCGCCGTTGGTTCCCATCGCCGCACGAAGACGGTTCCCCACCCCACCCCCAACTCCACCCCACCTCACCTCTCTTCCCGGTACCAGTCAGTTCCCAAGAGACCGATCTCCCCGAAGCTCAAGGGCTCTTGAAGTCAATAAAGATGGCAGTCGAAGAATCGCCATGATACGTTATCAGTCATTACCGATGGTGTGTCGGGGGCCCTTTGCGTGACGTCACATCGCCAGGTAAAAACAGACCTTTCCCTGCTAACGTAACGTCTCGTTCAGCAGGTAGAGCGGCAAGGTTGCAGGGGAAGCCTGTGAGCAGGCTTCAGACTGAGACAAGGTAGGTAGGTGGGCAGATGGGCAAGTATGAATAAAATGTTAAACTCACCTGCTAACGTGAAGCTTTATTGAATGAACAGGTGGAGTCAAGGTAGCTTAGCAGGGGTAGGCTGCAAACATGCCTGAGACAAGCAGATAAGGCAGAGAGGCATTGAGGGAAATGTAAAAATTAGGTCAACAGGCAGGCTGGCTAGGATCTTTCACAGCCAATCCTAACCTGTAATTCATCACTATTTTTTTTTTTATTGTCTTTCTTTTTTCACTCTTTACTTAACTTTTTTCTGTGGGCTACCCACAGATTGGTCAGAATCCATGCCCTCTTGACTGATTTTACTTTAACTAACGTAGGAGTTTGGGGAGTGTCACTGTACCAAAGGAACGAGGAGAGAATTCACTCCGCGGTGTGGAGTGTGATATTTGTTGCGTCAATCGAGCACGCAGCCTTACACAGGACAAATTTTCATCTGTTGTGAATTCGAATTGATAACATCTTCAGTTACAGTATTCTAGACTTTCTGAATATATTTCAAAGAATGTTTTATTTTCACTCTGATATATTACCTAGTTTCTCAGTGTATATACATGCTTGTATATATATATATATATATATATATATATATATATATATATATACTGTATATATATATATATATATATATATATATATATATATATATATATATGCGTGTGTGTGTGGATACAGACATACATACATATATTATACACACACACACGCACACACACACACACACACACACACACACACACATATATATATATATATATATATATATATATATATATATATATATATGTATATATATATATATATACACACACAGTCAGTTACGTAAAAATTTCCAATTCCCAGGATGGAGCAACAGGTAGAACAGTCAGCAGCAGAACATAAGACCAAAGTTTATGTAATGTAATCAACAAAACTAACCGAACAATCTAAAAAGAAGAACAGGCATGAACTGCTGATTAAACCTCTGTTGTAAAGGATTATTCTGTTCGCTACTATACTCTATTCATCATTGTGTGTCCCGTTTCACTGTAAGATGATTATGCTAAAAAAATTGCGTGTGTTTATACATTACACTTGTATTGCTAGGAATACCCGAGCCTGACACATACTACATTAAATCTATACAAAATATACTGTATATTTTGTTTCACCGTACACATATAATTCAATAGCTAGCCGTTGCCTTATGACATTAGAGACGATTTTATCAACAATATTATAGTTATGCCACAAACATAGTTCCTGATCCAGGATGTCCCTGATAGTACTTGCGTGTGTGCCTCCGTTCGCTTGTCAAAGATAATGGAAGATGAAACAGCGCAACGTTAAGGGAGAGGAGAGAGGGAAGGAGCGAAGGAGGGAGAAGAGGGAACGGAGGGGAAAGAGGGAAGGGAGAGAAGGAAAGAGGAAAAGAAAGGTAAGAGGGAAGGAAAGAAGGAAAAGAAAAGACTCCACCAAAACTAGTGTTGCATGAAGGCTTCCAAGACCCGACCTGTGGCGCTAGCACCTCTCCTCGGCTCTCATGCAAGAGGTCTTCATCACTCGCTCTTGCGAAAACCGCCCCGGGCGACCGGATCAACGGGCGAAGCAAAGGGAATTCGAAGGCGCGATGGGGCTCGTCCCCCTTCAAGACTTTTTGTAGAAAAATTGCAAAAATACAAGATGCACTTTCTTGTCCTGTCTTGGACGCAAATGTGATTACAACGCGGCCCCGTTCCAGGGTGATTTATATCCAGTTACGAACGTAACTTAACCTGACCCTAGGTTAACCTAACCCAATTTATCCTAAACCACCTTCTGCTAACCAGACGTTGTCAAGTCAGAAGATAAACTCCCAGTTTACCCTAAACCTATCCTAACATGGTCTAGCCGAAAGCTAACCTAATCCAATTTACCCTAAACCTAACCTAACCTTTGATTAATCGAGCGCAGTCTAGCTTTACGAAACCCACCCTAACCTAATCAAACCCAGTTTATTCTAAATCTAACCTAATCTAGTCTAACGGACCATAACCGAACTTAACCTAATCTAACCAAGTTTAGCCTAAATCTAACCTACCTTAACCTAATCTAACCTACCTTAACTGAACATGACTTGACCTATCCAAAGCTAAACACACCCAACATCACGAGAGTATCAAAACGCCCTATCTGATCTGCATTTCAGAAGCAAGGAGCCATCCTGCGCGGTAAGTGGGTTGTGGGAAAACTGGGTGTATTCCAAGATCCAGTGATGGTACATCTTCCCCTTCCTTCTACTCACTCCTTTCCATTCAATCTTTCGGAGGGGATTTTAACGCTCACCACCCATCTTTGTCATCCACACAGGGCTCCAATGCTGCTGGGAATCACCTACACCTTACATTGAACTCCTCCCCCGACAACGCCTCACTGAACGATGGATCTCCGACCCATGTACAGGGAGGTAGGCTCGATTTAACCCTTGTGACTGCCACTCTCTCCTCCCGCGCGAGATGGGAGATCCACCCCGTTGTCACCAGTGACCACTTTGCCGTATGCGTGTACATACGAGATATGGCTCCGCCACCGGTGGTGCCACACACTCCGCGGTGGAACACATCCAAGGCCAACTGGCCTCTTCTCTCCAACGCCCTGGCATCCTGTGCAACCGAGTACAACCCTTCGGCATAGGACGTCGATAGCTTGGAGGCGGACTTTTCAGCCACCCTCCACGCTGCCGCGAGCGATACGACTCCACTGCAGGGACACCCCACCCTGAGGCATAAGAACCACTGGTACTACAACGAGGAAATGAGAGAGGCTAGCTACAGGGTGTTCTGCCGTGCCCTCCGACGGAACAGGACACAGGTCAATCTTGCCAACCTCCGAGCGGCAGTTCGCGAAGCGCATGCCACGGCTACGCGTGTCAGGATAAACAAATTTCATGAATGGTACGAGGGCTTCAACACCCACACCTCCCTCTCAGAGCTCTGGCGTAAACTTCATGTAGCCACTAATAGGTCTCGCCTACGTCTAACCCATCATGTCCCAACTGAAGAGGCGCAGCGACTGGTAGAGGAATTCGCCTCTCGAACCAGCAGTGCCTTCCTGCCGCAGCGCGCCCAAGAGACGAAGGGAAGAATCCACCACATCGGCTATATGATGGCCTGGACAGACGAGACTGACGAAGATTTCACTCTCGGAGACCTCACGGCCGCCCGCAGACCTGACAAGGACACTGCTCCCGGCGAGGACAGAGTCACCTACTCCATGCTGGCACACCTCGGACCTGCAGGAAACGAGGCTTTTCTCCGCGTAGTCAATCCGTCCTGGAGGACTGACAGACTGCCCAGAGCCTGGAAGACAGCTACAATAATGCCGATTCCCAAACCCAAGGAATCCGGTGCCTACCGACCCATCAACCTGGTCAGTTGCATGGGGAAAACAGCAGAGAGAATTGTACTCAACAGATTGCTATGGAAACTAGGTTCGTTGCATGAACACATCTACGCTTATCGCAAGGCCGCTGGTACGGCCCACAGCATTGCCACCCTTCTCGCTGTAGTGAGCAGCGAACCCTCCATCATTATATTCCTCGATCTAGAAAAGGCCTTCGAGCTAGCCAGTCCTCTGGCTATCCAAGACACTCTCACCCGCAAAGGTGTGAGAGGCAGATTTCTCACCGGGATAGGCGACTACCTGTCGCGTAGATCTGTGCGCGTACGCTTCCAAGGTCACATGTCGGAGCCCAGGGTGCTGGAAAATGGTACACCACAGGGAGGGGTCCTCAGTCTGACTCTTCAACGTGCTGACTTCCAACGTACTGGAGCTCCCCCTACCCCACGGGTGCAAAATCGTTTCATACGCCGATGATCCGGCACTCATCATTGCTGGGAAGCAGCGATACTACGACAGGGCACAACGCTGCCTCGACGCCGTCGCAGCGGAATGCATCAGGATCGGGCTCAAAATCTCCCCCACGGAAGTCCAAAGCCATGGCATTCGGTCTCGGGCGGGGAAAGGAACCCCTCGTTACTCAGGGATTCGTGCTGGACTGGGTTACACATTTCCAGTACCTGGGCGTATGGCTCGACAAGGGACTTACCTTCAACAGGGAAATATCCCACCTCAAGGACAAAATGACAGTCAGAACCACAGTGATGAGGGCCATGTGCGGAAGGACACTTGGTGCCACACATCAAGTTCTACGCACGTACTACGTACAAGCTGTGAGCTCTATTGCCGACTACGCTGCTCCGGCTCTCTTTACTGTGGCCGCGGAAAAACTCCAGCGGCTTGAGCCATGTCAGAATGAAGCAGCTAGAGTCATTCTGGTAGCATAACGGTGGTACAAAGTTCTCAACCTCCAGTGGGAAGCCTCGCTTCCACCTCTCCAACTCAGGATCAGAATGCTCGGAGCGGACTTTGTTGACCGCGCACTCCACCCCCCTGCAATACAGGTCTAAGTCGGGCAATCTACACCTTCCTAGAACGTGTAGACACACTCTTTTACCCCAACACTTGGCTCTCTCACGCGGCCAAGC
Organism: Oratosquilla oratoria; assembly: GCF_046742065.1. NCBI lineage: Eukaryota > Metazoa > Arthropoda > Malacostraca > Stomatopoda > Squillidae > Oratosquilla > Oratosquilla oratoria. Next base: position 39,725,194 of record NC_134778.1, on the reverse strand, counting down.
TTCTGGCTTCCTTCCAACAACGTCAACCTCTAATCGAGAAGGGCATACCAAAATCCCACCCGGAATACGAATACACGTCACCGTGGGCACCGGCTTCTGTGACCTTCAAAATTACGTCACTCCTGGGGAGAAAAAGGTGCATGCCACCCAGACAGTGCACGTCTGTCGGCAGACAACGGCATCCGGGCACTGACGCGACCTGGTTACACGACCTATTACACCGACGGGTCGGTAGAAACAAATAGTCTGCACGCGGCCGGAACTGCCTTCGTCACTAATGGATGTATCTTCGGCAGGAGAGTCAGCGACATCACGTCCTCTCTCCAAGCCGAAGTCAGTACGATGCAGGAGGCCCTAGAACACACCCTCGTATCCCACTCCAATTCCATGGTTATCCACACCAACTCTCTGAATCTGATGAGCTGTTTGCAACAAGCAGAGCCTGGAGACTTTGTCCACCTACTCAACAATATCATTGTGCTCCTGCACAAATTACACCGTGCTGGACGGAATGTCATTATCAACTGGGTGCCAAGTCACGTCGGTGTCCATGGCAACGACCTCGCCGACGCAGCAGCAGAGGCTGCTCACCAGTGCCTCAGGGTCGACGTCCAGGTCCCTCCCAGCAGGAGCCAGCTCAAACTTCGAACCAGGGCATTAGCACGCACACAGTGGCACCTCTAACACAGTCTGGAGGCACAGATTTCCCAAAGGGCGGGGTGGTCCAAGAGGGTGACAGCATATGAACCTCTAGTAATCCCCCGCTCCACTCCCAGACGGGTAGAAAAGCTGATCTTCAGGCTGTGTCTCGAGGACCGTTGCTTCTGGCAACTGAATCTCTGGTGCACCACGGAAGACTGCCGGTGCAACCGCTGTCGTGCCGAAAATGCCGACCTCCTGCACTACCTGAGAGACTGATCCGCCACCTCCTTCCTCAAACGGGGACCACCGGCACCCCCTGAAGGTCTTGTGAGCCGCCTCCAAACCCTCCAAAGCCTCTATGAGCTCCGTCAGCTACTAGAGCGTCCGCCGCCGCTCTAACAGCTGTAGCCTCTCTTTTTCACTGCTCCCCCCCCACCATGCTCCTCTGACTAGCTACACCATCCCACTTCCTCTCTGCATGGTGTGTATTTCATAAACACCACCGCACGGGCTCAAACAAAGCCCGTGGGAGTGACATTTCCCCCCCCCAAAAAAAAATAAATAGATAAATAAATAAATAAATAAATAAAAATAAAATCTCATCACCGACCCACTCCCTTCCACTCACTCCCTTATCTCCTCCCTCTTCCCACTCATTTCCATTCACTCTCGCATCCCCTCCCTCCTACCCACTCCCTTCCACTCCCTCCCTCATCCCCTTCATCCTACCCACTCCCTTCTATTCACTCCCTTATCCCCTCCCTCCTACCTACTCCCCTTCACTCACCTCCTACCTCTCTCTCCCACCCCAGCCATCCCCAGGCGCCGTGCTTCATCGTAGCTTTTCATGCGAAATGCCCTCAGCAAAGTCAGGGAGGGAGAGAGGGAGAGAAGAGAAAAGAGAGAAGAGAGAAGAGAGAACAGGAGAACAAGGGGAAGAAACAGGACAACATTTATAAAGGATCTGTGGTACAAATGCAATCCCTGTAAATTGTTTGTACCACAGATCCTTGTGTGTGTGTGTGTGTGTGTGTGTGTGTGTGTGTGTGTGTGTGTGTGTGTGTGTGTGTGTGTGTGTGTGTGTGTGTCTTTCACAATGGTCTTGGATCACGTGTTGGACTTCTGATCGACAGCTATTTCCCTCTCGGAAGAGAGCTCAGAGCTCGTATATGACCGCTTTATGGGTAATTCTGCGACCTTACACGCACACACACACCAAACTCCCCACTCATGAGAGCTGGAGTAACGACTCACAGCGCAGCGGAACTGAATATTCAGCCCTGGGCAGGATTCGAACCCGGACCGCCTTAGTGGCGGCCGCGATCGCTACCATTGCGCCGTCAAGTATGTGTGTGTGTGTGTGTGTGTGTGTGTGTGTGTGTGTGTGTGTGTGTGTGTGTGTGTGTGTGTGTGCGTGTGTGTGTGTGTGATGTGTGTGTGTGTGTGTGTGTGTGCGCGTGTGTGTGTGTGTGTGTGTGTGTGTGTGTGTGTGTGTGTGTGTGTGTGTGTGTGTGTGTGTGTGTGTGTGTGTGT
>NC_134778.1:39708019-39710519 GCF_046742065.1 Oratosquilla oratoria | reverse complement strand
CTTACTGGATGACAGGGATTAATCTGTCCTTGTACAGTACATGTCGAGGACACTGAGGTCTTGGAAAGATTGGCATACGTTTATTAATGTAATGCAGTGGTGGGTCATGTCAAGAAGTCCTTCGAAGCACTGGGCATGGTGTTACGGACTTGCTCAACTAGAGTATGGCGCCGTCGATATTTAGGCAAGAGGGCGAAGATCCGAATCTTCAAGTCACTTATGCTCCCTTAGGAGGCAGAGCGGTATCTTTGGTGCCAAATGCCTTCAAAGAGTAATGGGGTATCGCTGGAATGACTTTGAAACAAACCTTACGCTCGTTACACACTTGGCGTTTTTTTACCGAGCGTTTTTTTTACCGCTGCCGCCGTACCAGTAGTGGCGCGTAGGAAGCTATTGCGAGGGACACACTGAGCGGCAAAATGGACGAGCGTTTTTTTTTTTTTTTTTTTTACCGCCGACGGCAGCAATGCAGCCGCTCACTGCCACTACATTCGACGTTTTGCACGGTGTTCAGTGATCAAATGAGTGGCGTGGGTGGAAAAAACGCCAAGTGTTTTTCCCGCTACATTATGTTAGAGCGGCAGCGGTAAAAAAACGCTCGTTAAAAAAACGCCAAGTGTGTAACGAGCGAGAGACTGTACTGTGAGACTCAGTCATGGACGCTTTCCAGCATAATTCGTGAACGTCAACTCTGGTACTATGGGCATGTGGCACGTTTCCCTGGTGCTGCTCCCACGTACAGGCTTGTCTTCACAAGAGAGAACTCTCGATTTGAGCAGACATAAGGTGACACCCACAGAACTCAAGGTTTGGGTAGATCGACCGAACCTGCCAAGAGTTGGCTTGAATGGAGAAGGTGAATGCATGGGAACTTGATCATACCAGCCAGTGACATAGAAGCAGATCTACATTAATATAACACAGACAAATTTCCAGTTTTCTTACTGAAGAGGCTTATGAAACTGTTACTGACCGTTGCGGGAATGTGGGTTTCCAGTAGTGAATTTAGACATATATAGATTTCACTTTCTCATTTCATTATTATCATTATCTTAATGATCTTTCAGACGGATTAGAAATATTTCTCACAGAGATTTAAGACAAATCTTAACAATAAAATGATCCACTTCACAGTTGTGGCTACCGATCTGTTTATCAAAAGAAGCACAACGGATTTCCTCATGAAACTAAGATAACTAACTTTTTCTTCTTCTTTCTTCTTTTTCTGTCTTCTTTGTTTAGCTTTTCTTTTATCTATATTTACCCTCTTCCTACTCCTTCTTCTTCTTCGTCTTTCGTCTTATTCTTTCTTCTTTCTTCTTCTTTCTTCTCCTTTGTTTTCGGTACAGAGAAAAGATAATTTTGCATCGCCAAAGTGCATAGAACGACTTCAAAACGTGTGTCTATCTTCTACTTATCTCTAGAAGACTTTCTTTGTTTAGAAATGGCTTCTCGTTTGGTCAAAATTAATAAAAAAAAAAAAAGTGAAAAAGGAGTGAAAAGGGGGAGGGGGAGGAAAAAGGGAAGTGAGAGGGAACAGAGAGGAGGTGAGGGGAAAGGGGAGAGGGGAAGGAACACGATGTTATCTCTTTCCTTCCTGAATGGAGCTGATCCACCTACTCCCAATCCTGCCCTTTAGTGAATGAAAAAGCCTGGAAGGATTATGGTTAGAAAGCTGATCAAAACAAGAAGAAAATAAATTGTCAGAATATTGCCATATTCCACTAATATACATATACATATACTCGTACATATACATAAACATATACATATACATATGCAGATGCATATGCATATTGTCACATATATTCCCATATATGTAAGACGGGAATATTTTATTACTTGGATAACGGCGCCTCGCAATTACGTGGGGTGTCAGATTACAGGGGAGTACTGAGGAGGCGTGGGAAGGAGGTCCATCCATACAATGGAGTATTTGTTCTAACACTCAGCCTAGAACGAAGGAGAACGTTTTAGTTAATTGACCAATCAGGTTCAATCTCCATAGACGCAATTCCTGCGGGCCAATCAGAGGGTTTTTTGTAGAAAGAACCAGAGCGCTTTGAGCGTCAGAAGAGTCAGTTTTAGAGTAGAGGGTACGATGTAAAGGTGTGCTGCCTCGGGGCGGATTATTCGGCTGAAGTAAGTCCTCTGTACTCCCCCTGTATTAGTCGTAAGATAATTAACTCAGCTAGTGTTTCATCTAGTGTTTCATGCAGTGTTGGAAATGTCTATAGTAGTGACTTAGTGTTTTTCGTTGGTAAAGTATTAATATATTTATTTATTTTCTTTCACCCCCGTTAAAAGTTTTACTAACGGGAATCTTCTGTTTTAAAACTTATTTACTCATTTGAATGTAAACTTATTTACTCACTTGAATGTTCAGTGATTGTAATCCTTCATGTAATCCTATTAACTTTAATGAATAGTGTTAAACGTTATCTGTGCGTTTCATTTTTCTTGATTTTTATCAAATCAAGTGGCGGCCTTGAAATTTCTT
>NC_134778.1:39688847-39691347 GCF_046742065.1 Oratosquilla oratoria | reverse complement strand
CTTCTCAGACACCTCATCTCAAACACATTCAAACTCCGTTATCTCTTCTTCTCTTATGTTCCACGTTTCTTCTGCCCCATACAGTGCTGTTGGCACAATCACTCCTTCATACAGTCTCCTCTTCGCATCCATTTCCCAAATGTCTATTCCACCTTACACTCTTTCCTCCCCCCAGGCATTTACTCGCTTCTCTCCCTCTACCTTCTCCCTCCACCTTCACTTCACCTTTTTCCTGCTACAACTCGCACCCAAGTATCTAAAACTATCCACTTCCTCCAGTCGCTCTCCCTTAATGTTCACTTCCAGTCTACTGCCACTTTCACCACTTGTACATCTCATCACCTTACTTTTAACCCACATTTATCTTTAGCTTTCTTCTATCACATACTCTCCCAAACTCTGCCACCAGCTTCCTCAATCCCTCCTCTGACCCTGCCACAAGCGCAGTGTCGTCCGCAAACAACAGCTGGCTCACCTCCCACTTTTCTCCATTTTCTTTAACCATGTCCAATCCCTGACCCACTACCCTAGCATTCACCTCTCGCACCACCCCATCCATGTATAAGTTTGAACAGCCAGGGCGACATAACGCATCCTTGACGAAGTCCCACCTTTACTTCAAACCACTCACTCTCTCCATTTCTAATCCTGACACAACCTCTACTACTCTCATAAAAACTCTTGACAGCTCCCACCATATTTGCCTCCTATCCCATATATCTGCATAACCTCCCACAATGCCTTTCTGTCTACCCTATCATAAGCCTTTTCCAGATCCATAAAAGCCCAAAAAACATCCTTCCCCTTTCCTATAGCTTTCTCACATATCTGTCATACCACAAAGATCTGATCTACACAACCTCTACCTGTCCCTAAAACCACACTGTTCCTCACCAATTACTCCTTCTGTACCTCTCCTAATCCTCTCAATCAAGATCCTCCCATAAGCCTTCCCTACTACACTTAACAGGCTAATCCCTCTGAAACTACTACATTCACACTTGTCCCCTTGTCCCCTTGTAAAGAGGAACTATACAGGCACTTCTCCAGTCCTCCGGTACTCTACCCTCTCTCCAGCAAACATTAAATAACCTCACCAACCAGTCCACCACCACTGAACCTCCCTTTTTCAGACATTCTGCATGGCATCCATCCAGACCAGGTGCCTTACCTGCTTTCATCATCTTTACAACTGCCTTCACCTCATCCTTCCCTATTTCTCCTCCATTCTCCTCACTCATCACTCTCATTTTCTTCGCATTTCCCACTGCAGCTATCTTTCCTTCCCTATCCTCCTTCACATTTAGCAACTCCCTAAAATATTCTGCCCCTCTTCCCCTTACTGCCATCTCTCCCATTATCATCTCTCCATCTGTACCTTTTACCTTTTCTTCCCTACTTGATTCGCCTCCTCTTCCTCTCTTAATTTCTTTCCAAAACATCTTTTTATTACTTTCAAAATTTTCTGTCATACTCCTACCCCATTTCACATCTGCTCTCCTCTTTGCCTCCTTTACCTTTTGCTTTACTTCTCTTTTCTTTTCTTTGTACGTCTCATATGACTCCCCCGTCCTCTTTTGTAACCAATCTGTGAATGCTCGCTTCTTCTCTTCTACAACCTTCTTTGTTTCCTCAATATATATATATAATATATATATATATATATACATATATATATATACATATATATTTATATATATATAATATACATACATATATATATATATATTTATATATATGTATATATATATATACATGTATGTGCGTGTGTATATATATATACATATATATATATGTATATATACATATATTTATATATATATATATATATGTATATATATATTGCAGGTGTGACACATCTGTTACCTAGCCTTATTTTTGTCTACAAAATCAGTTGTTGTTGTTTTATGTTGTTCCTCATTGTAGTGGCTCTAGATATTTGCATAATTTTGTTTTCGTCTTATACATAAATCTACGGTTACCATTTCAATTTGACAATCTAGCTGTTATCAGCAAAATGTATGAATCATTAATTCTTCCACCTTTAGAATGTACCATTTCAAACTGTTCTCGAAGTTTATTTTAAAGGTAATGAAAGATCACAATGTGCTAACTGACCAGCTAGTAAACTGATACCGGATACCAGTAGCAGATTTTCTAAAATAAACCAAAATATATATATTTTCTCTTACATACACAGACCCGGAAATGATGTAGAAAAGGATTTGATACAAACCTTCAAGCTTTTTAAAAGGAATTAATACAATCATAGTTGAAAACATTTCACTCATGTTGCCGTGAGTTTTCCTGACCAAAGCCCCGCTTGCCCAGCAACACCGGGCCTCGGGCATTTTCATATTTCTCTCAGTATAGAAACGTAATACCGCTCTCCGTGCCGTGTAAGGGGGCCTTTCACACGGGCGTTTCTGTGTCGCGTCAGATTTTTGTACACGCGGTCACTGGTTGCCAGCTTTCCTTTTGTGACAAAATAGAAAACAGT
>NC_134778.1:39681347-39683847 GCF_046742065.1 Oratosquilla oratoria | reverse complement strand
ACGTGAAACAGAGGATGACAGTGAATCGTATGTTCACCCAAAAAAGTGGCAAAAATAGACAAAGGAATATGGCTTCTTACAAGATATCCAATTTGATCGCAAAAGCAGGCATACCTCATACTATTGGTGAATCTCTCATCATGCCGGCAGTGGCCATAATGCTTTCAACAGTCATGAACCAAAGTCCACAAGAGATCCCTAGTGTTATTCCGCTGAGCAACTCTTCAGTACTGTGACGCATCGATGAAATGGCTGCTGATGTTGAGAGCCAATTAGTCTAAAACTGCAGGTGAATGAGTTCTCGCTTCAACGTGACGAAACTACTTTACCTGATAATTCTGCCCTTTTGATGGCGTTTGCAAGGTTCCTTGATGTTGATGGAATACGCGAAGAACTGCTCTTTGCACTGAATTAACAACTGACACTAAAGGCGAGTCAATCTTCAAAAAAAATTGAGGCATATTTTGAGGAAAAGAATATTCCACTCAAAAACATCGTGGTTTGTGCAACAGATGGCGCTCCTGCTATGATCGGAAGGTATCGGGGATTCAGTGCGTACTTGAAAAAAGATGTCCCCAACGTCGTTTGTGTGCACTGTGTTGTTCACCGGCAGCACCTGGTCGCCAAAAACTTAGCAGGACGTCTGCATGAAGTACTTGGGCATGTTATCAAAGCTGTTCAACTTGATAAAAAAGAATGCTCTGCAGGATCGCCTTTTTCAGCAACTATGTGTGAAAAATAATGAAGAATTCGAACGACTTGTGTTGCACACGGAAGTAAGATGGCTGTCTAAGGGTAATTGTTTGCAACGTTTTGTTGCACTTTGGGACAGCGTTATCTCTTTCTTGAGTGAGACGGAACATAAGAACATAAGAACATAAGAAATAAAGGAGACTGCAAAAGACCATAAGGCCTACACTAGGCAGCTCCGTATCCATCACCACCTGTCGTCCCCATCCATAAAGTTGTCTAATCGTTTTTTAAAACAACTGATAGTTTCAGCGCTTACTACGTGGTTACTAAGTTTATTCCATTCATCGACCACCCTATTTGTAAACCAATTCTTGCCTATTTCCTTCTTAAATCTAAATTTGTCCAGTTTATACCCATTACTGCGAGTCCTGCCCTGTTGTTTTATTATGATGACCTTGTTTGCATCACCCTTGTTATAGCCTTTGATCCACTTGAACACTTCTATTAGATCACTCCGCACTCTGCGTCTTTCCAGAGAGTGTAAGTTTAGGTGCCTAAGCCTCTCTTCGTAAGGCAAATTTCCGAGTCCTTGTATCATTTTGGTCATTCTTCTCTGTACTGATTCTAGTGAATTTATGTCCATTCTGTAGGACGGAGACCAAAACTGTACCGCATAGTCAAGGATGGGTCTAACTATCGCTAGATAGAGTTTAAGAATTACCTCATCACTTCTATTCGTTACCGTCCTAGCAATGAAGCCTAATGCGCTGTTTGTTTTATTTCTGGCGCTAATGCACTGCTTCCTGGTTTTAAGGTCCGGACTCACCAGAACTCCCAAGTCCCTCTCGCACTCAGATTTTTCTAAAAACGTGTCATCTAAGTTGTATCTATTTTCGGGGTTGTGTAGCCCTACGTTTAACACGCTACACTTAGAGATATTGAAGTTCATTTGCCATTTCACCGACCATGTTAACAGTTTATTAAGATCATCCTGCAGAATCTGGGCGTCTTCTCCTGACCTAATTAGGCGTCCTATTTTAGTGTCGTCCGCAAACTTACTAACATCACTATTTAACCCATCGTCTAAGTCGTTTATATACATAATGAACAATAAGGGACCCAAAACCGAGCCCTGGGGGACCCCGCTAGTAACATTGCCCCACCTAGATTTTATTCCATTTATGGTGACCCGCTGTTTTCTGTTACTCGGACAACAGGTTGTTGATGCAAAGAGTGATATACTCTACCTGTAAGATATATTTGAAAATCTAAATGTTCTGAACAAAGAGCTTCAAGGAAATGACTCCACCTTGTTTTCATGCAAGGAGGCGATCACTGTATTTATAGGGAAACTCAAGCTGTTCTGGCTGAACCTTGGGAGACGGGAGTTTGCCCAGTTTCCATCCTTAGCAAGTATATCCACCGAGCTGCTTGAGGCTGACCTAGCAGTGTATGTCGAACATCTGAAGCAGCTGCATAATGATATGGAAACTCGCTTTTCTGACCTACTTCAAATGACCGTGCCTGACTGTTTTGTGGACCCGTTCATTGCTGCTGCATCTGAAATTGATGTCACCCTACAAGAAAGTGCCATTGAACTGCAGAATGACACAACAGCTCGAGCAAGGTTCAAGCGTGGAGGGCGCCATAAGTTGTGGATAAATCAAAATGTGTATGAAAAGTACCCACTGCTCTGGAAGGAAGTGAAGTTGCTTCTACTTGCTTTTCCCATGTCGTACTTAGTTGAGACTGGTTTCAGTCAGGTGATGCATTTGCTGTCAAAGACTCAAAACCGCCTTGATATAGA
>NC_134778.1:39663847-39666347 GCF_046742065.1 Oratosquilla oratoria | reverse complement strand
CGAAGAGGATTTATCTTCTTTCCCTGTGCCACCCTCAAATATGGCTAAAATGGCTACATCTGGTGGCCAACGGCGGTCCTCCCTACCTCCGAAGATAACCACTCGTCCACGACTAACCACGCCTACCAACAATATTCCAATGGCATCTGGTGGCAGCGGTGTCACTCCTGTCTTCTCCCTTCCTTGCTCAACAAACATTCCCCTCTTGCTCAACGCCCCTTTCACCCCATTCATCCATCTCATCCTCGGTCTTTCCCTCAAATTCACTCCCTCTTCCTCTGCCTTCCACACCTCTTCTAAATCTTTCTTCATTCTTTCCATGTGTCCAAACCATCCCAATACCCTTTCAGCATTATCTGTCATCTCCATAATAATGATGATAATTAGTAATAATAATAATAAGAATAATAATAATAATAATAATAATAATAATAATAATAATAATAATAATAATAATGATAATAATAATAATAATAATAATAATGATAATAATAATAATAATGATAATAATAATAATGGTAATAATAATAATAATAATAATAATAATATAATAATAATAATAATAATAATAATATAATAATAATGATTAATGATAATAATTAATGATAGTAATAATAATAACAATTATAATAATAATAATAATAATAATAATAGTAATAATAATAATGATAATAACAATAACAATAATAATAATAACAATAATAGTAACAATAACAACAATAACAACAACAACAATAATAACAATAGTAATACTGTAGTAATAATAATAGTGATAATAATAATAGGGGTGAATGCATAGTAGAGGATGGGTTTAAATTTAAGATCCAGCAGAGCAGTGTTTTTATTTTTTCAACATAAATACACCGTGGGAGTACGGGAAAGTATGTTGTGGGAGGGAATTCAGGAGATCTTGAGTAACAGTCTTCTTGTGAGAATTTCCACCATTGAGGAGCACATACCCATCTCTTCGTTTCGACTTTTGCCCTTCACTTTTTCTCTTTAATACTTCCATTAATCGGTTTCCAACCTGTATTCACTTTAAGTTCAGAATAACACAATAAGTATAGACCTGAGTCTCAGTAGTTACCAGTGTCATGGATTTTATGACTTTGTATTACAGGAACTAAACGTTGAATAAGTCTTGACCACATCTGAAATATTCCTGGGCCTGTTTCTTCCTTCAAGGTAGATCAAACACCTAGATTCCCGAAGTCGTAAGGTTTTCTCAGTCAAAGGCCTTCCTCCTCCCCTCTCCACTCCTACCCGCTCCCTTTCCCTCCCTTCCTCTTCTACCCCCCTCCTACTCCCCATCTAGTACCTCATCTCCTCCAAGGGAACCTCATACCTGCAATCGAGCTGTCGTTCTGCTTCCTAGGGCACTTCCAACCCTCTTCCACCTTCTGAAGAGACTTTTATAGTAAAATGTACATCATAAAAAAAGAAAACAAAAATTAAAAAGGGGAATGTGTACTCAGGGCCACTAATGACAGAAAAAAAAAATCCAGAGAAAATTCTATCGTCGAGTTTACGATCACTTTCAAAATATTGACCTCTTCCCCCGCACCATTTATTCATCTTTTCCCGCCATGTCTGCTCCTGGGGCCAGCGAGGTGTAATGCTCCTTCAGGGTCCGTGCCGGCGGGCGTCCTTAGAGGTGAAAAACACGCTTGCCCATCATTCCATCTAGTTACTTACGCGTACTGAAGTACACAGGATAAGCATATATGCACACTGTAGACGGGCGGGGCACTGCATCCCTCTAATTATACATCTGGCCGATCAAAAGAAACGCATTATGGTACTAATTCCTTATTTGCAGCCTCGTTATTCACGAAAGGACGCGTAAGGCGATGTTGCAGCTGTCGTCTCTTTCCCTCTCTTCGCTCTGAGACTCTTCCGCTGCCAGAGGGGTGTCACGCACAGCTGAATAAAACCACCTGGCGATTCCCTTCATAAATAGAATCTTCTGGCATTAGCCAAAATAAAAGGAAAAGTTGCCAATGTATCATGCAACTTCTGTGAATTACTCTGGCTACCGCCGGGCGATTCTATTCAGAGGAAAGCCCATTGACGCTAGCCACTTTAAGACGTTGGTATATGATATAGATTATGTTTTGGTTGAAGTCAGACGGTGCTAGAAGTGTTAGAAATATGTCGATAAAGAAAGCGGTTGGTGCTGAAGTCAATGGGATCATACTCCTGCAACACCTACAAGATGAGACCTCTTGGTCCATAGCGAAATGGAATGCAGAAAAAATATATAAAGCACAGAAGATATCAAACACCCAAATAGGCAAAAATCAAATAAACAAACGCCAGTTGGTTTTACTCAACTGAAGGGTGGACCTTACCATGATATGGGTCTCGATCATTCATTCTACCAATCAGACAGGGGAGCTTCCTAGCCCCAAGCTTAACGTCTGCTTCACTCATTAAACTCCTCGGAAACCATTAACTTTTCTAGTCAGTCATTCAACCAACCCACTCATCTATGATCTTG
>NC_134778.1:39656347-39661347 GCF_046742065.1 Oratosquilla oratoria | reverse complement strand
CCCCTATCCCCCACCCACTAACCCTCATGCATCACAGCATCATCCATACACAACCCTTCTCCTTTCACCCCTATCTTCTGTCCTCTCCCGTCCTTCCTCAACAAACATTCCTCTCTTTCGCAATGCCCCTCTTTACCCCATCCATCCATCTCATCTTAGGATGCCCCCTCATATTCACTCCTTCCACCTCTGCCTTCCACACCTCTTTTACTAATCTTTCTTCAACATTCTTTCCATGTGTCCAAACCATCCTAATACTCTTTTTTCAACTCTATCTCCCAACTCTCTTTCCACCCCTGTTCTCCTCCTCATCTCCTCATTTCTCACTCTATCTAGCCTACTAACCCCTATCATACTTCTCAAGCATTTCATCTCAAGCACATTCAAAATCTTCCTCTCTTCCTCTCTTATGTTCCATGTTTCTGCCCCGTACAGTGCTGTCGGCACAATCACTCCTTCATACAATCTCCTCTTAGCATCCGTTCCTAGATGTCTATTTCTCATTACACTTTTTAATCCCCCAAGGCATTCACTCGCATCTCTCAATCTACATTCTACCTCCACCCCATTCCTCTCTTTCCTACCACAGTCGCACCCAAGTACCTAAAACTATCCACTTCCTCCAGTCTCTTTCCCTTAATACTCACTTCCAGTTTGCTGCCACTCTCTCTCCTTGTACATCTCATCACCTTACTTTTGCCCACATTTATCTTCAACTTCCTTCTTTCACACACCCTCTCAAACTCTGTCACTAACTTTCTCAATCCCTCCTCTGATCCTGATGCAAGCATAGTGTCGTCAGTAAACAACAACAGGCTTATCTCCCACTTTTCTCCATTTTCTTTAACCATCTCCAACCCCTGACCCATTACCCTTGCATTCACCTCTCGCACCACCCCATCCATGTATAAGTTGAACAGCCAGGGTGACATAACACATCCCTGACGAAGTCCCACCTTTACCTCAAACCATTCACTCTCTCTATTTCTAATCCTAACACAAGCTCTACTACTCTCGTAAAGACTCTTGACTGCTCTTAACAGCTTTCCTCCTATCCTATATATCTGCAGTACCTCCCACAGTGCCTTCCTGTCTACCCTGTCATAAGCCTTTTCCAAATCCATAAGATTCTCCCAAAACATCCTTACCTTTTCCTATAGCTTTTTCACATATCTGTCTTACCACAAAAATCTGATCTACACAACCCCTTCTTGTCCTAAAACCACACTGTTCCTTACCAATTACTCCCTCTGTTCATCTCCTAATCCTCTCAATCAAGACCCTCCCATAACTCTTCCCAATTACACTCAATAGACTCTTCCCTCTGAACTACTACACTCACACTTATCCCCCTTTCCCTTGTAAAGTGGAACTATAAAGGCACTCCTCCAGTCCTCCGGCACTATACCCTCTCTTAAACAAATATTAAACAACCTCACCAGCCAGTCTACCGTAACTGTACCTCCTTTCTTCAGACATTCTGCATGGCATCCATCCAACCCAGGTGCCTTACCTGCTCTCATCATCTTTACAGCTGCTTTCAATTCATCCTTCCTTATTTCTCCTCCATTTTCCTCACTCATCACGGTCATTTTCTTAGCGCTTCCCACTGTAACTACCTTTCCCTCCCTATCCTCCTTCACATTTAGAAACTCCCTAAAACACTCTGCCCACCTTCCTCTCACTACCTTCTCTTCCATTATTATCTCTCCATCTGCACCTTTTACCTTTTCTTCTCTACTTGATTTGCCTCCTCTTCCTCTTTTAATTTCTTTCCAAAACATTATTACTTTCAAAATTTTCTGTCATACTCTTACCCCATTTCACATCTGCTCTCCTCTTTGCCTCTTTTATCTTATGCTTTACTTCTCTTCTCTTTACTTTGTACCTCTCATACGATTCCCTCGTCCTAATTTGTAACCAATCTATGAAAGCCTGCTTCTTCTCTTCTACACCCTTCTTTGCTTCCTCATCCCACCACTCACTATCCTTCCTTCTATTTCCTCCCGCCCTCCTTGTTCCACACACCATCTTTACACACCTTGTGACTCCCTCCTTGAACCATCCCCATTCCTCCTCCAGTCCTAGTTATACTCTATTCTTCACTCCCTCCCACTCCTCTCTCAGCTTCTTTTACTCCTTCTCCTTTTCTTCCTCATTTAAGCAGTTCACTCTAAGTACCTCTCTACCTTCTGCCCTTTTCCTCTTTCTCCACCTATTCTCCACTCTCAACTTACCTTTCACCAGAAAATGACCTGATATTCCCCAACTCTCTCCCCTTAGAACATGTACATCCTTAACTCTTCCTACCATACTCCTGGTCACCACTACATAATTCATTAACGCTCTATCTGCCACCCTTCCATCCACCACCCTCTCCCATGTGTACTTATGCTTAACTTTCTTCCTAAGCACCGTATTTGCTATCATCAACTCTCTTTCGATATATATCTCCACCATCAATTCTCCACTACGATTTTTCCCTGGAACTCCATACTTCCCAATCACTCCGTCTATTGGTTCATTTTTTACCCTAGTATTAAGGTCTCCCAATACAACTACATTGATATTTCTCCCCAATCCCTCTATGCACTCATTTAAATCTATCCAAAAAGCCTCCCTTTCCTCTACGTTCTTCTCACCACCAGGCCCATACCCATTATTACAAAAACCTACATCTCCCTTCCCAGCTTCACCTTCATCCTCATCAACCTTGAAGAAACCTCCTTCCACTCCATTACACGCTTACCCATCTTTACTTACTAGTATAGCCACCCCTTCTCTCCTTTGTCCCCTCTTCACTCCTGAGAACCTCCCAACTGCACTCCCAAACTCACACTCGCCCCTCCCTTTCAGCTTAGATTCACTCAATGCCAACACATCCATCTTTGTTCTCACAAACATAATGCCTATCTCATCCCCTTTACTCTCATCTGTACCACATCCACACACAAAGACCCAAGCCTTAAGGTACTGGTTGGAAAACTCCCAGACCGTCTTATGCCTTTATTTTTTTTTAGGAATGTCCCCTTTTGGAGCTACAGGTAGCATGACTCCTAGTCCTATCCCCCGTCACGTTTTAAGTGGCCTCTTACGATTCAAGTGGGAAGACATGGTGGCAGCATTCTTTTCCCCCACCACAGGGTAGGGGAATTAGGAAATGAATGTTACGAGAAATGGTGCAAGACAGTAACAAGGGGTTGGGGGACAGCATAACAGATAGACAGTCATAGTATAATAAAAGTGTCATCATTTCTCTATGAACAGAGTCTTTCTCTATCACAGACAAAATGATGTGTGACTCTGGTCCGTAGGGGTGACCCATATATCAACTGCATGCTACTTTGACAAAAAAGCATACAGCCAATACCCCGTGTATATATATATATATATATGTATATATATATATATATACAACCATATAAGTATATATACATATATGCATATATACGTATATATATACATATATGCATATATACGTATATATATATATACATATATATATTGCAAAAATAATCACAATAACGCGTGACGAAAAGATATTGCAGAAACCACAGGGAAATTAAAGTCGGAATACTGAACGTTTTCGTCTATTACGACATCCTCAGAGTACAAAGAAAGAAAAAATAGAACACAATATTTATACAGAAGAAAGAAAACTGGGAGAGGTCATAGCACAATAAAACCTTCGGACATTATTACAAAGGATTACAAAGGCGGAGCATGCCGACAGGAGACCTTTTGGTCCATATCTAGGTCGGATGCGAGAAAAAAAATCATAATAATAAAATAATAAATAAGAAGTATGATAATGTAAATAACAAATAAAATACATGAATAGATGCATAGGTATAGTTGAATAATAAACAAACAGGTAAATAGTAAATAATAATAAATTGACATATAACTAATAATAAATAAAAATCAGACAGACAAATGATAACAAAACAAAAACAAATAATATAAGATAAATTATAATCATTACAGCATCTTACTTTGGTATTTATCTAAATGATTCTTAAAGCTTCGAACTGAACTACATTGCACTACCTGTGCAGGAAGTTTATTCCATTCATTAACTACACGGTTGGCAAAGTTGTTTCTACCTACTTCCAAATTGAATCTATTTCCGGACAGTTTGAGACCATTGTTTCTTGTCGGATTCTCATTCAATGTAAAAATTTGGTCACTTTTGATGTTGTCAATTCCCTTTAGAATTTTAAAGACCTGTATCAAGTCACCTCTGAGTCTACGCTTTTTTAGTCGATTTTCGTATGATTTATTTTTGATATTTGGAATCAGTTTTGTGGCTCGCCGTTGTACTTTTTCCAGTCTGTCAATGTCTTTAATGAGATTCGGTGACCATACGGAAACAGCATATTCCAAATGTGGACGAACTAACGATTTATATAGCTTGTTAATGAGTGATGGACTTTTAAAATCAAAAGATCGCGCAATCAGTCCTAGAATCTTATTTGCTTTCTCAGAGGCTGAAATACACTGCTTGGATGATTTGAGGTCGTTACTGATAATTACGCCGAGATCTTTTTCACTATCCACTTTTGTTAACGAATTTCCAAATAACTTGTAATCGTACTTACTGTTATTTTTACCTATGTGCATTACCATGCATTTACTTGTGTTAAATTTCATTAGCCACTTTTCAGACCATTGCTGTAATTTATCTAAATCTTCTTGAATATCTAATTGGTTTGAGTGATCATTTGCCATTCCGCACAGTTTTGTATCATCAGCAAATTTGGAAACAGTAGATTTTAGTCCATGGTCTATATCATTTATATATACTATGAATAGAAGTGGCCCAAGAACGGAACCCTGAGGAACTCCACTTGCAACACTTTTCCATCCAGAAGTTTTTCCATTTAAAACAACTCTCTGTTTTCGACCATTCAACCAATTACTAGTCCAACCTAATAGGCTACCACTTATTCCATGCAAAGCTAATTTAGTAAGTAGTCTTTCGTGTGGGACGGTATCAA
>NC_134778.1:39646347-39648847 GCF_046742065.1 Oratosquilla oratoria | reverse complement strand
CCTCATGTTATAGCTCTCTGCAAAATTGACTAACATCTCGCCTCTGTCATCTCTTTCGCCTACTCCAAACTTCCCAATGCACGACTCGTCTCCCATCTTCATTCCAACATTAGCAATAAAGTCGCCTATTACCAACGTGTACTTACTTTTTTCTTGATCCATTACCTGACTTAAATTATCATAGAAGGATTCAATTTCGTCGTCTGTACTCTGTGAAGTTGGTGTATAAATATATATATATATATATATATATATATATATATGTATATATATATATATATATATATATATATATATATATACATATGTATATATATATATATGTGTGTGTGTGTGTGTGTGTGTGTGTGTGTGTGTGTGTGTGTGTGTGTGTGTGTGTGTGTGTGTGTGTGTGTGTGTGTGTGTGTGTGTGTGTGTGTCTGTGTGTGTGTGTAAGTAAAGATTGATAATTATAGAGGTGATGTGGCAAAATGAAAAGTTAAGGATAGAGTTGTGAGTTTATTCAGAACCAGACGTTTCCATCACAAGGGTCTTCTTCAGTGGACTATGGACTAGCTAGGACAGACCACCCGCTCGCGCGGGATCGGTTTTTGTGGGAGGGGAAGAATGTCTGTAAGAAAATTCAAAGATAGTAGTGTATAAAAGGGGGCTATTGCCAATGAGCACTTTTTGTGTGGGCGATTAACTAAGGGCGGTTGGTGGTGGTGGCTCGTGAGAAACGGGCAGGGAACTTGGACGGCGGTGCCGACGCCTTCGATTAAAATCACCAAAAGTTGAGAAAATGGTAGGAGGCGTAGTAGTAGAGAAAGGCTGAAAAATGGAAAGATATTTAGTGGGAGGTAAACTGAAATGAGAAGATGTAGTATAAGAGAAAGTTAGAAGAAATCGAATTTTAGTCGAAGAAAAAGTACGTGTAGATGTTTGTGCGTGGGGCGTGGTTATGTTCGTGAGAGATGTGCGTATGTATCTTACGAGAAGTGAGTAGAGTTCACTTTCTGCGTGTGGCGTTGCTGATTAATCCCAAGCTAGGTAGCGCGTTCCTGATTAACCCCAGGTGAGGCTTGAGCGTTCCTGATTAACCCCAGGTGAGGCTTGAGCGTTCCTGATTAACCCCAGGTGAGGCTTGAGCGTTCCTGATTAACCCCAGGTGAGGCTTGAGCGTTCCTGATTAACCCCAGGTGAGGCTTGAGCGTTCCTGATTAACCCCAGGTGAGGCTTGAGCGTTCCTGATTAACCCCAGGTGAGGCTTGAGCGTTCCTGATTAACCCCAGGTGAGGCTTGAGAGTTCCTGATTAACCCCAGGTGAGGCTTGAGAGTTCCTGATTAACCCCAGGTGAGGCTTGGGAGTTCCTGATTAACCCCATGTGAGGCTTGAGCGTTCCTGATTAACCCCATGTGAGGCTTGAGCGTTCCTGATTAACCCCAGGTGAGCCTTGAGCGTTCCTGATTAACCCCAGGTGAGGCTTGAGCGTTCATGATTAACCCTAGGTGACTGAAAACAGGAGAAGAATCAAAATCCATCAACAGCATTCATTATGATCTGACGACCCTGCATGACCTCGCCCTGGTCTCATATTCTCACATTCGCCAACCGCCAGCTGTGCGGACGTTTGAGACCAGGACATAAATCCCCCACGAGAATTAGTGTTGTTTTCGTTGGCAATGTATGCCACCTCCAAAGCCTTCCTCCTCCTTTTTTTTCCAGTTTCCTATGTATTACGTGAGCTTCTTTTCAATTCGGCAGATGTGAACTACTAGCGCATTTGATGTTCTATTGTATCTCACATCCTTATTGTATTCTTCAAGTCTCTTGTCCGGGCCGCGTCCGGTCTTACAATGCTTAAATGTTTTGAGGCTGCTACTGATAATCACACCAAGATACTTTTCATCTTCTTTAGTTAAGGGTTTCCCGAATAACATATAATTAGGATTATCTATATATTTGCGATCATAGCTTTACACCTACTTGGGTCAAATTTCACCAGCCATTTTTTGGAACATAATTTTGCCTAAACCTCCTGGAATATCCATTTGCTGTTTCGCATAGTTTGGTATTATCAGCGAATTTGGAAACTACAGACGAATGAAGTTGTCTAACATTAGTCTTTAGATGTGCCTAATCCGCTGTCTTTGGGCAGTCAAAGGTAAGCACTGGTTCCCAGTCACTGTTTTCATATTTCATCCATTCCTGTTCGATGGTTACAATTTCCTCCTTCAACAGAGCGACGAAGAGTTAAGAAAACCAGTTTTTGACACGTTCTGTTGCGTAGTTTTGGTATCAAAGACGCAGAAATCTGGCGCATAGTAATTCGACATACATGAACAACTGTATCCATTACATATCCTACCCCCACTTCAATTTTACTAACTAATGATAAGCAATCTATCTATCTATCTATCTATCTATCTATCTATCTATCTATCTATCTATCTATCTATCTATCTATCTATCTATCTATCTATCTATCTATCTATCTATCTATCTGTCTGTCTATCTATC
>NC_134778.1:39638847-39641347 GCF_046742065.1 Oratosquilla oratoria | reverse complement strand
CACCCCTCCTCCCCGTCCTACTCACCCTCATCCTCACCCTCATCCTCACCCTCATCCTCATCTTCATCCTCACTCACTAGCTCACCCTTCTCTTTACCCCGACCCTCGCCCTCCTCTCCACCTTCCTCCTCACTGTGCTCCTCATCCCCGGTGAAGGGGATCTGTCTAGCTTTTGTTTTATGGCTGAAAAACGCCTCCTCCGCCATTTGTTTTGCTGGCGTGTACATCGTAGATAGAATTACTGACATTCCGTCGCTAACGCGCGCACGCTGTCAAACCCCGTTGAGATTTTGTTTGGGCTGAACCCGGGCAAGGCAGACAGACCTCAAAGCCCAAGCGAGCGCCCTCTCTTGAGTCCTCCTGTTCTGGCCAACGCCAATTGATTTTATTCAGCGTCGAGTAACTCCTCTGGCCGCTTACAGGGGTGTAAAAATAAGCCTCAATGAATGGACCCTCTCAAAGCCATCCAGCTTCCTCTTTCCAGTTCTTGCTCTGACACCAGGCGATTTTGATTAGTTTAGAATGGGCACTAACGAGGTCATTCGACTACAGGAGGTTAAACTAATCTTGATTACTTGATTCTATCGGATCGATAGTGCCCCCTTCCCAAATATATATATATATATATATATATATATATATATATATATATATATATATATATATATATATATATATTATATATATATATATATATATGTATGTATGTTTGTTATATATACATATATATATGTATATACTGTACATGTGTCATACATGTGTGTGTGTGTGTGTGTGTGTGTGTGTGTGTGTGTGTGTGTGTGTGTGTGTGTGTGTGTGTGTGCTTTGTCTATTTCGACACAAGACCATTTGATTTTTGGCTGAAAATCGGAACTGTAGCCCATTTGTACCGATGTTGCAAGTTAGATTTTATTGTATAGCTGCCGCCTGGTGGATTTTTTGAGTGGGTGAAGGCTCTTAGATAACTCTGCTTCTCGTGGCTTTGTTTGCTGATTGTGCCTGCCGCCGCCAGGCGATTTAATTCAACTGAGTTGAAGTCCCATAGCCTGTCACGACGGCAAAGTCGTCACGACCACAACTTTTTTTTTTTTTCGTTTTTCTTGTTTCTATTCTATTGTCTTTTTTCTTTCTTTTTTCTTTTTTCTTCTTGTTGCTTTTCCCTTTCTTTCTTTTTTCTTCCCTTTTTTCTCTTTCTTTCATTCTTTTTTTTTTTTCCTTTCTTAAATGTTTATCTTAGCTGCTGCCAGTCGATCCATTTCAGCTGACAGGAAAAAAACTCGAAGTGCGACAGTGGTTACTCTAAATTGAATACAATCGTCTGACGTTAACCAGAGTAAGATCATTAAAGTTGAACGAATTTGTTCTTTTGGTCAGTAAAGGGACATCACCAGTGCACATTACCTGTGTTAAAAACTCATCACCTCACAAGGCAAAGCACATTAACACAGAATTGCTGTAGATTACTATCAGCTAAACACCGTGCAACATGCTGTAAATGCATCAGTGTCACATCACATGGACACACACACACACACACACACACACACACACACACACACACACACACACACACACACACTCACACATACACACACACACATACACACACACATATACACACACACACACACACGCGCGCATACATATATATCCCAACTTGCCATTAAGGCTCAGTCAGTATCACCCAAAGTATCACATCACACGCAGCGCTATCACGCCATAC
This sequence comes from Oratosquilla oratoria, assembly GCF_046742065.1. NCBI lineage: Eukaryota > Metazoa > Arthropoda > Malacostraca > Stomatopoda > Squillidae > Oratosquilla > Oratosquilla oratoria. Next base: position 39,639,624 of record NC_134778.1, on the reverse strand, counting down.
ACCTGCCTTTTACACCACAGAGCCTGGTATCACACGCTTAATACCACTATCACACCGGTAATACCTTTGCATCACACTTCCATATGTTTTTCATGGGCTTCGCAACCGCACAGTCACTCATATAAATACCACGTGACCTTCCGTTTCGCCAAGTTGCATTTCGCAAATGCCCTTATATTACGTTAGGTTAGGTGAGACTGGGTTAGGTTAAAGCAGATGAGGTTAGATTAGGTTAAGTTAGATTAGGTTAGATTAGGTTAAGTTGGGTTACGTTATGTTACATTACGACACGTTCTGTTAATTCAGGTTAAATCAGGGCAGAAAGTCTGTCGAAGTGAGAATTTGGTAAAACACATCTTTTTATGATTTCTAATGTCATTCTACATTTTTTCAACATTTTTAGCCAATTATTCGTAGGTTCCATTATTTCTTCCTTCTGGGTTGCCTGATGCCACTTGTGCATGCACAGAGTCTTGTAACTTCTTCAGCATCCTTCCTCTTGTGTGTGTGTGTGTGTGTGTGTGTCTGTGTGTCTGTGTGTGTGTGTGTGTGTGTGTGTGTGTGTGTGTGTGTGTGTGTGCGTGTGTGTGTGTGTCTGTGTGTGTGTGTGTGTGTGTGTGTGTGTGTGTGTGTGTGTGTGTGTGTGTGTGTGTGTGTGTGTGTGTGTGTGTGTGTGTGTGTGTGTGTGTGTGTGTGTGTGTCTGTGTGTATGTGCGTGCGTGCGTGTGCGCGACGAAGCGGTAAAAGGAAAGACTGGAGTCTTAATCTCAGTTTATT
>NC_134778.1:39633847-39636347 GCF_046742065.1 Oratosquilla oratoria | reverse complement strand
AGACCACCGTCACAGCGGGAGGGGAGGGGAGGGGAGGAGAGGGGAAGGGGAGGTAAGGAAGCCGTGGAGGGGGAAGGGAAGAGGGGAGAAAAGGAATGGAGAGGAAGAGAAAGGGGAAAGGAAAGGAGCGAAGGAAATAGAATGAGGTGGCGAAAGGGAAGAATAGAGATGGTAGAGAGAAAATGAAAAATTTAGGATAGGAAGTGATGGAAGAAGGGAAGAGGGCAGGGAAGAAAAGGGGAAAAAGAGAAAGGAGAGAGAGAAGAGGAAGGAAGGACAGGAGAAGGAATCAGCGGATAGGGGAAGGAAGAGGCAATAGGAGAAAAGGATAGGGATAGAAAATAGAGGAGAGTAAAGTAGAGGAAAGAAAAGAAGTAGCGGAAGGGGAATGGGGAGAGGAGGAGGCGGAGGAGGGGAGGAGGGGAAGTAGGAGAAAGTGTTGGGAAGGAAAAGGAAGAAAAAACATCGATGGAAGACAAAGGGAAGGGAAGGGAAAATAGGGGAGAGGAGAATGAGAAAGAAAACATATAGAAAGGAATGGGAAAAGGGAAAGAACAGGAAAGAAGATGAAAGAGGAGAATTGAAGAGGACGGTAAAATAAAGGAAATAGGGAGGGAAAGAGAGATGGTAAGGATAAAAGAGACAAGAGAAATAAGCGTAGGAAAGGACAGTGGACAGGAGAGGTGAGGAGAAGAGGGGAGTGGAGACAAGGGGAGAGGGGAGTGGAGAGGGTGAGTAGACGAAAGGCGGAAATGAAGGAAGGAGAGGAAATGAAGAAGGGGAGGAGGAGGAGGATAGGGCCGAGCGGAAGGGACACAGAGGGGAGAAGGGGGAATAGATAGGATAGGAAGGAGGCGAAGAGAGAGTGGAGAGAGCAACGAGAAGAGGGAAGTGAGGAAAAGCGAAGAAGAGGAAGGAAAATAATGCAAGAAGAAAAGATAGGATAATTAGAGAGACGCTGAGAAAGGGAAAGAGCTTGTCAAAGAAGTGGTTAACGAAAAGAAAAAAATCAAAACAAGATAAGAAGTAAAAGGAACGCGGATAAAAGGAGATAGAAATAGTAAAAATACACACAGTCGATACGGAGATCATAAAAAAGGGAAGAAAAGAGGAGAAGGAAAGAGGGTAAGGAAGACAACATGAGAGAAAATGGGAATGGGAGTGTGTATGAAGCCACACGGTGTGAGAGAAGAGGAAAGTGATGATGAAGACAACAAAGATGGGAGGAGATGAAAAGAACAAGAAAATGAAAGAAAATGAAGGAGAAAGAGGAGGAAAACAGAGATGGACATAAAGGAAAAAGAGAAAGAACAAGAGGAGAAGAATCTGAAGAGTGGAAAGAAGAGGAGGGGAGGGGGAAAAGAGAGTAAGATAGGAATGAAGATTTAAAAGAAGAGAATGGGAAGATGAGAGAAGAATAGAGAAGAGAAACAGGGGAAAGAGGAGAAAAAGAGAAAGAGGAATAAGGTCAGGATTAGTAAAAAAAAAAAAAAGGAGCAAGGGGAGGAGAAGGGTAAAGGGCCATTTACACTGTAAAACGATTTGTCAAACCCGGTTTGTCAAACAAATGTTAAAAGTGATGTTTGACCGTGTGAATGGGGTATTGGGTTATCAAACACGTTTGTCAAACGTGTTTGACAACCAAATGGCCCATTCGCACGGTCAAACATCACTTCAAACTCTTGTTTAACAAACCGGATTTGATAAACCGTTTGACTGTGTAAATGGCCCTATAGGCTGAAAGATAAAATAGTGAGAGGAGAGTGAGTGGGAGGAGAATGATGAGGAAGAGAAAGAAACGTAGGTGGAGAAGAAAAAGAAAAAAGGGGAAGAAGAGAAGAAAGGTACAAGAAGGATGATAAGTAGAAGGAGAAGGGAAAGAAAAAGAAAAGAGGAAGAGGAGGAAGAAGCGCTCAAGGAGGAAGGGAATGAGGAGGAAGAGAAGGAAGAAAAGGAGGAGAGTGGGGAGGGAGAGGAGGAAGAGAAGAAAGAGAGTGGGGAGGAGGAGGAGGAGGAAGAGCAGGATGGAAGCGTTAGGTGGGAGTAAGAGAGAATATACGTGAGGGAGGAAGGGAGAGAGTGTGGGAGAGAGGGAGTGAGAGAGGGAGGGTGTGGGTCCGAGAGTAACTGGATTAGGGTAAATAGGGATGAAACGAAAGCAGGGACGAACTGATTAGGGCGGGAATGGGGGAGGGCGGACGCCACAGCCACCACCCAACCGCCTCGCAGCCGCCGCCAGCACCACACCACGCCGCCCATCAGGAGGAGGGAAAGGAGAAGGACAAAGAGGATCATTTGGAAGAAGTAGGAGAAGAGGGAGAGCAAGAGATGAAAAGAAGAGGAAGGAGGAGGAGGAGATGGAGCAGGAGTAGAGAAGGGTGAAGAGGAGAAGGAGGAGGAGGAAGTGAAAGAGGAGGAGGAGTAGGACAAGGAAGAGGAGGAGAAGGGGAATGAGAAGGATAAGGAATTGAAAGTAAGGACGAGAAGAGGAAGGACGATG
>NC_134778.1:39613847-39621347 GCF_046742065.1 Oratosquilla oratoria | reverse complement strand
AGTAGGGGAGAGAATTGGAGGAATCAGCGTAATTGAAAGATGAGATGAAAGGAGCAAAGCGATAGATTAAGATAAAAGTGTACCAAGAAACGCAGAAAGGAAAGGAGAAAATAATGAAGAAGTGATGAAAGAGAAGAGCGAGGGGGTGGAGGAGGAAGAGGAGGAGGAGAAGGACAGGAAAGGAAGATTAAAAAGAGACTAAGTGGAGACGGGGAGAATGGGAGAGGAAACAGAAACGGGGTATGAGAGAGGGAGAGAGGGAAAGATGAGGTAGGAAAGGATGAGAAGAACAAGATGAAAGGACGATAAAGGTTTAGCAAAATAAGGGAAGAAAGAGAATGGGGGACACGGTGTGGGGGAGGGTAAAGGAGAGGAGGGAGGGGGGAGGAGGGAGGAGGGAGGGAAGCAATAGGACAAGGAGATGAAAGAGGAGTAAAGGTTAGGCAAAATAGGAGAAGAAAAGGTGGGGGAGAGAGGTGGAGAGGGGAGGAGAAGGGGAGACTGAAAGGTAAGGAAGATCAAAGCGAAGCAACAGTAAACATGGCCAGAAGGAGAAAGAAGAGGAAGAGGTGGAAGCCGCCAAGGACCGAGTCATTGTCAGCAACGACGGACGGCCGGACGGCCGGACGGACGGACGGATATGCAAAAGACCCGTCGCGGCACATTGTGTCGTGTCGTCAGCATGCTAGGGTCGCCGTGGGTACCACAGACCTGCACGAGGCTCCATGATTGTGCAACAGGATCCCTCCTTCCACTAGATACAATTTGCACATCTTCTTTGCGTTAATTCTTTGCTCCCTCTCTCACTCTTTCGCTCTCGCTCTCGCTCCTGCTCCCGCTCTCTCATATTCTTTCTCTTTCCATCCTTCTCCCTCTCTCTCTCTCTCTCTCTCTCTCTCTCTCTCTCTCTCTCTCTCTCTCTCTCTCTCTCTCTCTCTCTCTCTCTCTCTCTCTCTCTCTCTCTCGCTCGCTCTCTTTCTATCTATCTATCTATATCTCTCTAGTTCTCTCTCTACCATCTCTCTCTCTTTCTCTCTCCACCGTCTCTCTCTCTCTCTCTCTCTCTCTCTCTCTCTCTCTCTCTCTCTCTCTCTCTCTCTCTCTCTCTCTCTCTCTCTCTCTCTCTCTCTCTCTCTCTCTCTCTCTCTCTCTCTCTCTCTTTCTCTCTCCACCGTCTCTCTCTCTCTTTCTCTCTCTCTCTCTCTCTCTCTCTCTCTCTCTCTCTCTCTCTCTCTCTCTCTCTCTCTCTCTCTCTCTCTCTCTCTCTCTCTCTCTCTCTCTCTCTCTCTCTCTCTCCCCCCTTCTTCCCTTTCTCTCTTCTCTTTCTTTGTATCTGTCTCTATCTATTCTTTTCTCTCTCTTTCTCCCTCCCTCCTCCCTCCTTCTCTCTCTTATATACAAGTGAAAATCAACCGTAAGAACTCAAAAATAATAATACACTGGCCGAACAATCTAGCCCTTGGACCCCTCCTTTATGGGGGTAGGGGTGGATATCAGTGGGGGGAGGGGGTCAGGAAGGGGAAGGGGGGGACAGTTGGGGGAATGGGGGCATGAGGGGGAACTCGTAACAACATGTGAATTAAGAATGTATCGCTGGCAATGAAAGTAATTGAAATGTTTGAGGATTGTCGGAACACAACAGTATCGTAAACACTACCCACCATCGCCGCTACTAGTACCTATACCTAGGAGGATCTGATGGTGTAGTGATGGGACCACTCAAGTGGTGGCCTGCAAGTCACAGTTCGAATCCTTCCCAATACAGAATGTTTTCTTTGTATCTTTCTAAGAGTCCCAAGTGAAAGAAATTAGTCCAGAAGCCGGAATAGGTATTAAGGACAACATTGATTCAACCTAGTTAGGTTTCAATCTCTGGCGTAGAGCAATGGCTCCCAAACTATCTTACCTGACGCCCCCTTTTTGCTTCCAGTAGACCCGCACGCCCCCACTCCCTATTTTGTTCATGTGAAACGATTCTTGCATTTATTTCTTAGCATTGTTCAGGAAAACAGATTTCTGTTTGCATTAAATTTTAATAATGAAAGCCGCTCAAACAAATAATAGTACATTCCAGAGACATTTTTCTAAGTAACTAAAAACGGATCATTTGGTTCAAAGGGAGCGAAAAAAAAAAAGTTTGAACATTAGCAAATTGGCAAAATTGACTTGCAATTTTAAGACTAGATCATTTGAAAACATGGCATATAATATTCGGAAAGACTCATGAGACTAAGGCACAATTTATGAAATAATTTAGTGAGATGGATGCTGCTGCTTCTTCCTCACAAGATTAGAAATTCTAGGATTGAAGTATTGGGAGTTTGTGACGCGTCCCTCAGTGGCGTCAGTGTTGTTGGTATCGGTGACGTGTCCAAAACGTGTAAGGAGAAACTAGCTTAGTAGAAAATGGGTTGGAGTGACTGCTATAATTATACTTTGCATGTATGTAATGGCAGATATTTGTTCTTTGAATGATTTTATTATTCTAATTAAACAAATCTTTTTGAGCAGATGACTTCACGCCCCCCTTGTATCCTCCTCACGCCTCTCTAGGGGGGCGCGCCCCCTAGTTTGGGAACCACTGGCGTAGAGGGTCTTGTAGTCAGAAGGCCCAGTAGTCAGAAAGCCATCCAGTCAATAGGCCCGCTAGTCAAAAATTTGGTGAAAGATGTTGTTGCCAAACAAAAGATTTGCTGAGAAAAATGTTCAGAGTCTGAGCCCTAGAGCTCTAGAAATATAGGAGAAAGCGTAGTTGAGCACGTTGAGATTCCAAGCAGAATATGGATGGTCTCTGACTTCATTGAACCACTTTCTATATATAAATAGAAATTATTAGCTTATTGTATACCCTGAACGCCATTTGAATTATAAGATATACTTCATCGTGGTAACCAATACGTAAATTAGTAAAGAGAGGAGGGTGGTTCTCTGTCGAGTTGTTTGCTCCACCCAGATAAACATCGCTATACACACTACTATCCATCCACGTACTATCACTCTCATACACCCTACCCATTCCCCCACCAACAACAACCACCACCAGCGCTGCCCCACGGTAAGCCAGTCATTATAATTTCTTTTGCGTCGCTCCGTGACATCCAGGTGTCGATAATATCCTGACGCCATCTGATGGATGAACGCCGTCGGAGGTGGTCGTCGTTCAGAAGCCCTCCCTTCGTTACCGTAACACATTGTACAGCTTTTGTTGTACCTGTCGCCAAACGATTCTATTCAGCTTAATGGTTAACCGCGACTATACAGGTCTGGTTAGCTGAGTTGGTTGGAGGTTCTGTGGTCACTTGTGTCTGCCTACCAGTCTATCTGTCTATATCTCAGTCTGTTTCTATCTCTCAGTCTGTCTGCCTGTCTGTCTATCTAACTATCTGCCTCTGCTAGTCAGTCTGTCTGTCTGTCTGTCTGTCTGTCTGTCTGTCTGTCTGTCTGTCTGTCTGTCTGTCTGTCTGTCTGTCTGTCTGTCTGTCTGTCTACAAAATATAAAGAATTACTGTCGGGTTAATGCCGGCCAGAATGAAACAAAAATCATGTCCCAAATCGCAGCGAGAGGACCAAGACACGTTTCACATGATCATCACTTCAATTAGCCAATGTTGCGATCTCATTCGGAATCGACCCTGGTCCTTTTGAACCGTGGAGTGGTTGTTTGTAAAAGACGGCAGGCCAGTTTTATTTTGGTCCAGGAAATAGAATTTTCCTGACTCAATTATTAACAAAAAAGGACATCACAAAGACCAAGAACGCCGAGCAGAACTACATCAAACCCTGTAATTCGACCCTCATTTTTATTCCGGCTGGTACCAAAGGGTTTTATTCAACTGAGGAAGACTTCTGTAGATATCACAGAATCAAACCTATCTTGAATATTCCTTTCGGTATCTCCAGTATATTCAACGCTTCTGTGTATTCTGGCTGATGCCATATGACTTTATTCAGCTGACTGAAACCCATATAGGCCTCGAAGGGTTTTATTTGCTGGAACGGTACGACGCAGCTGAATAGAATGGCCTGGAATTAGCCAAGATGAAATTGTAAGTACTCCTCCGTATCAATCAATTTAATTTCCCGGTTTTCTCTACCTGGAGAACCGCGGCCCCTAAGAAACCGGTCACAGTCACCAGTTCAGCCCGTAAGTCACTTAGTGAAGAGATTTTGCGCTTCTTTCTGGAAAGAGTGAGTGTAAAGCAGTGTAGTATAGTGTTCTGGGTCTTCTGTGTTTTGAATGCATCTGCGGCAAGTGGATGTTGTCAGGTCGATCCTATGTTGGTACTCTTTTGATGTAGTGTTGTGACCTGAACGTAGACGTGCCAGTATAATTCTTGCTTGTATTGGGAGTGATTTCTGTACAGGGTTAATTCCAAGGGGTGTTTGGTGAAATGACGTCTTACAGTCTACAGTGAAGTGTTTGCCTGATGATCTAAATATGCATGTGTCTTTTGTATAGACATATTGTAGGATACTGGATGTAGGTTATTACAGACGTATGAGTGGATTGCTGCTGGATTTGTTTTGTATGCTGTGTTCAATGAGCTCTCTTTATGTGGCATAGTGGCAGGAGTGGAAATTTTCGAGGACAACTGTGTGCCTGTCAATCTCAGGTGCAGATTAATAAGAAAGATTTTTATTTCTGTGTGTAGATGTTCAATTAGTGGTTTTACGCATTGAGTTATTATTCTGAGTGTTTTGTTTTGTTTTCATAACTGTTGGTATAGCTTGTCGATGCATAGTTAAGCTCAATTTTCATGAGTTGTTTGAACAGTAATAAGTGTTTCTTTCTGCTGTCCAAGTCCTATACCTGCATTCGTTCTCAGCATGATATATACATATATATATATATATATATATATATATATATATATATATATATATATATATATATATATATACATATATTTATGTATATTTATTTATTTATACATATATATATGTACATGTATATATATATATATATATATATATATATATATATATATATATATATATATATATATTCACTTTGAGGTCTTTAATGTGTGGAGCGAAGGTCATGTGTGTAAGGCCAAGTAACTAAGCTTTTTTGTCCAGTGAGATAGGTTGACCATTTCCTCTGAACAAGTGAATGTTTTAAAATTCATGGTAGTTAGGGACAAGTAGCACCAATAAGGATTTCTGAGAGGATGTTTTGTGTCAGCTAGAATTCTATCTTGAGGTAAATTTGTATGTTTTTTTTTTTCTCATAATATGTAGTTGCAGTGATGGGCTATTATTACCATCGAAATTGTATCCCACAACTGAATAATATCGTTTAAATCTAGCCAGAATAAAAAGGAAAATATTCCTCGGTACGAAATGAACTAGTCACTAAAACAATCGTACTAAATGAATACTATAGTCTATTGAGTTTCTCTGTTGATTGCAGTACTTACTGGGTCGCCAATAACCAGCGCTTCTATCCATAGGGGACAGTTTGGCGCCGTAAAGTTTGAGTGATAGAGATGGTCAAGAAAAAAAAATGAAGGGTAGCGTAAAGGTAGAATAGCTAAAAAAAATACTCAGTCTCTCTCTCTCTCTCTCTCCTCTCTCTCTCTCTCTCTCTCTCTCTCTCTCTCTCTCTCTCTCTCTCTCTCTCTCTCTCTCTCTCTCTCTCTCTCTCTCTCTCTCTCTCTCTCTGTGTGTGTGTGTAACCAACCCCCCTGGGGTTACAAATCACAATCTTCAGTTTCACTTTATTTACACAGTTCACGCACAGTTCTGTACACTATGATACACAGGGCACGTCAGACACCGACGGCTCCTGGATCTCTGCACTCTGTATTTGTGGGAGGAAGTGCTGAGTCTCTAAAATTCTGAGGTGCTCTTTAGTCACCTTGAAAACAATTTTAATAGGAAAATCCGGCCCTTTACATGGTTGTTGTTAGTTCATAAATTATTTCTTATATCCCTTTTTATAGTGTATAATATATCCAGGGGGCAAGGGTTGATTACTACTGTGTTGTCGTGTGTTATTCGGAATTGGCGATTGACCGCATTTATGTGTGCGTTCGTATGTCTGTGTGTGTATCTTGGTTCCGAGTGCTCGATAAGTGCTGGGTCAGCTTGTCAGAGCGGATGGTCTGGCGACAGAATGTCTGGGTGATGATTGTGACACCGCTCACATGATTTATGGGAATGGTGATGTGGTTATAGTGATATATACATCTCTCTCTCTCTCTCTCTCTCTCTCTCTCTCCTCTCTCTCTCTCTCTCTCTCTCTCTCTCTCTTTCTCTCTCTCTCTCTCTCTCCATTTCTTTCTCACTTTCGCTCTCTCTCTCTCTCCAATAAACTCTTAGTAAACTCACAACACGGCTTCCGTTCAAAGCTCTCTACAGAAACAGCTCTCCTGAAAGTTACCGATACTCTTTTCCATAACATTGACAACAAACAAATCTCCCTCCTTATTCTTCTTGATCTATCTAAAGCTTTTGACAGCGTACATCACGATACTTTGCTTAGGAAATGTGTGGAAGTTAGTATAGACCCTACTTGGATAGATAATTATTTATCTAATAGATTGCAAGCAGTTCGTTTAGGAAAAGTCACATCAAATTTACAAAGCATAAACTTTGGTGTCCCACAAGGGTCTATCCTGGGACCAATTTTATTCTCTATTTATGTAAACGATCTCTCCAAATCACTTCCTAACACTTTAGTTTTTCAATACGCTGACGATACGCAAATCATAATGACAGGAAATATTGAAGGCTTAGACGAGTTGATAAGAAAAGCTGAAAATATACTGCTAAGGGTTAAAACCTATTTCCAAATTAACGGACTGCTATTAAACGAAAAGAAAACTCAATGTATGTTTGTAGGTTCTAGGCAGTATATATCAAGAATACCAGAAGACACGATCATAAATTTTAACGGCTCAGTCATTAAACCTGTAAAAGTAGTTAAGAATCTGGGGGTGTATATGGACCAATATTTGTCTTTCGATAGTCACATAGATCATATACATAAGAAAGTCACGGGGATACTTATGTACCTCACACGAATAAAGGATTGTCTTGATTATGAAACGCGAGTTATGGTAATTGACGCACTGGTACTCAGCATAATAAATTATTGCTCAAATGTATGGGGCTCAGCTAATAAAACCCAGATTGAAAGAGTACAAAAATTACAAAACTTTGCTGCTAGAGTTGCTGTAGGGGGAATAGGTAAATACGACCACGTCTCACCCGCGATTAAACGTTTGAATTGGCTCAAAATAGAAAATAAGTGTTCATTTGATATATGTATGTTTATATTTAAAATATTAAAAAAGAGATTCCCCGAATGGTTGTATAGAAATATCTTCGACATCAGTATAACAAGAGATAGGCCATCAAGGCAAAGACAGAATCTCTATGTTCATCGGGTTAATACTGAAATAGGCACAAGAATGATACCTGTAAGAGGGCCTAAGACATGGAATAAACTCCCTATCGCTATTAGAGACATAACATCAATAAATGTGTTCAAAG
>NC_134778.1:39606347-39608847 GCF_046742065.1 Oratosquilla oratoria | reverse complement strand
TATCAGTTGTTTTAAGAAACGATTAGACAACTTTATGGATGGGGATGGCAGGTGGTGATGGATACGGAGCTACCTAGTGTAGGCCTTATGGTCTCTTGCAGTCTCCTTCATTCTTATGTTCTTAATCAATCAATCAAATCAGCCATCCTGAGTCCACTGCTGAACAAATGCCTCCTTCATAGCATTCCATGATTCACACGACCGCGCCAACCTCTTTCACGTCGCTCCCGCAAACTTCTCAATCTCGTTTCTCCACCTCCTGTCTGGTCTCCCTCTTCCACGCCTCCCATCTCGCGGCGTCTACTCAGTAACACACTTGCTCCATCGCTCATCAGTCGTTCGCACTAACTTACCTACCCATTTCCACTTCCTCTCTTTTACCGCCTCCACAATATCTTTCACTCTAGTCTGCTTTCTTACCCATCTTGCTTGCTTTCGGTCTCTCAGCGTTATTCCTATCATTGATCTCACCATTTTCCTCTGTGCAGTCCTTAGCTTTGTTTCCATCACCTTCGTCAGTTTCCAAGTCTCACACCCGTAGATTATTGCTGGCAGAATGCATTGATTGTAAACTTTACGTTTCAAACATAAAGGTAGAGAGCCTCTCAGGATTTTGTTATACTTACCAAACATTTTCCAACCAATTGTAATATGTCTTTTTATTTCATTATCATATTTTGTCACTTTTACCGTCTGGGCTGAATAGTTATATTTTGCAACTTCTTTAAGACTCTCGCCATCGATTATAGTCTCTTTATTTTGAACTTTCGTGTTGGACATTACTTTGGTTTTGGTCTTATTTATTTTTAAACCTACTTTGAGACTTTCCTTCTTCAGATCACTCAGCATATCTTGCAAGTCTCCTGCTCTCTCTGAAATAAGAATAATGTCATCAGCAAATCTTAGGTGGTTCAAATATTCGCCATTAATCTTCAAACTTTTCTCTTCCCAACTCAACCTTCTGAAAATCTCTTCCAAGCAAGCTGTAAATAATTTGGGTGAAATTGTATCGCCTTGCCGTACTCTTGATCTTGATCTTTTCTGTATCTTTATGTAGTCGAATTATAGCGGTACCTTTCGCATAAATCTTTTCTAAAACCCTTACGATCTGTTCGTTTGTACCCTGCTTGCGTAGCGAGTTTAGTATTGCTATTTGTTCTACCGAGTCAAAGGCCTTCTCGTAATCTACAAAAGCTAAACAGAGAGGTATATTGTATTCTGTCGTTTTCTCGATTAGTTGGTTCATCGCCTGCAAATGGTCTAGAGTCGAGTATTCGCTCCTAAAGCCTGCTTGTTCTCTCGGTTGGTTTCCATCTAAAACTTGACTTAGTCTATTTGTAAGGATCTTGGAGAATATTTTATATGCACTTGATAGCAAGCTAATCGGTTGATAGTTACTAAGGTCGTTCTGATCTCCTTTTTTATGAAGCAAAATCACTATAGCATTGCACCTCGATTCAGGAACGCTTTCCTGACGTAAGTACTGGGTGTACAGTTGAGCTAACTTAATATGAACTTCTTTCCCTGCGTCTTTCAAGAGATCTATCGATATACTATCTTCCCCAGGTGCTTTTCCTCGTTTCATATTTTTTAGAGCAAGTTCTACTCCCTCCTTTGTAATCTCTGGTACACTACTAACGTCTACAGATGAACTTACTGACTCAACTACGGTCTTCGACGAGTAAAGTTCTTGGTAGAAATATTCTACTCTTTTTTACCATTCTGTCCCTGCATTTAATGATTTCTCCATTTCTGTCTTTCAAACATATCATTTGCTGTCTTCTTAAAGCATGTCCGTTCTCGGTCCCTTTAATACTTTTACATTTCCGAATATTTTCCTGTATTTCATCCATGTTTCTTTTTCTTTTCTCTGATCTCTGCCTTTTGTTGATAAGCTTGTTTAGTTCTACTCTTTCTATTTCGTCTCTCCTGCTTTTAACCTGCATGGTCCTTCTTCTTTTAATTAGGTCATTTGTAGCTTTGGAGTATTTGTTTTCTCTAATACTTTTTGTACTTCCTACTTTCTCTGCCGATTCCCTAATGATATTCACTAAATTCAAATTCATATCTTCGACGATGCCTTCGCTAGTTCTTAGGCTTCGTCTCTCCATCTCAGTCTAGTCTCCTTCCACGCTTCTCATCTCACGGAATCCATTCAATTACACACTTGCTCTATCTCTCATCCTCCTTCCTGGTTACCTAACCTCTCCAATTCCATTTCCGTTCCTTTGTCGCATCCACAGGATCATTCGTTCATGCCAGCTCTCTTAATCTGCTCACTTCCTGTCTCTAAGTATTATTCCCAGCATTGAAATTTCCATTATTCTCTTTACATTCCTCAGTTTTGTCTCCATTGCCTTCGGTTATTTCTAAGTTTCACATCCGTTGGCCAAAAACACTATTTTTAGAAATTACAAACTTTTAGAAATTGAAGAATTTAAAAGAGAAGCCTTCATGTCATGATATTATGCATCTTATCAAAACATGTATATTTTACTAT
>NC_134778.1:39591347-39596347 GCF_046742065.1 Oratosquilla oratoria | reverse complement strand
TCTCTCTCTCTCTCTCTCTCTCTCTCTCTCTCTCTCTCTCTCTCTCTCTCTCTCTCTCTCTCTCTATCTATCTATCTATCTCTGCTCTTTAGTGTTGTGTGTGTGTGTGTGTGTGTGTGTGTGTGTGTGTGTGTGTGTGTGTGTGTGTGTGTGTGTGTGTGTGTGTGTGTGTGTGTGTGTGTGTGTGTGTGTGTGTGTGTGTGCGTGCGTGTGTGGAGGAAGACCAGAAGCTATGACCACGGATAGTTCTGAAGAACAAACCCCTCCCCACACCAACCTTCTTTCCTTCGCTTTCTTTCCGTCTTAATCAAAACAGTTTTTAAATATATTGCTATTCCCGAAGACGTTTTGAGTCTTGCCTCATTTACAAGTCCTTAATAAACCCGTGTACATTCTATCCATCACTTTTAAAGATCCTCAAAGGAATAAAAAGAAAAAGTGCGTAATTTTGGGTGAGGGGCCAGGTCAGCTTTTCCGCAATTTTCTGAAATCCAATCTAAAACATTCATTAATATTTTCATTTGGCATTTTGTACTGGACAGAACCAATGAAATTGTATCCACCGCATCATGCCTGACCTCATGTCCGCATCAGGTCTAACTATTGGCCATTCAATTAGAATATGAAAATTAAGGAATGCGAGGATATATACGAAATAAGTCCAGGAAGTGGAGCGAAAAGTCAAATCAGCGTCCACAAGAGCCCCCGGTCGCCGAAAGCAGGGGGCCGCTGGTGCAACGCTATCACGGATTCATATTACAGTGTTTTGCTGCACATGCAGAATTGATTGCCATCATTTTTGTCACCTTTTTCCCCGTCCTTCTTGTTGCGGCCGTGTTCAATCTTTTTCGCCTCACTCAGAGTTAATGACATTATATCAAAATGGAAAACATGATACGTGTTAGCTGTAAATTTCCTGATTTTGAATATTCAGATTTTAGTTTGTTTAAGTGTTGTCCAAGAAGTGTTTGTCAGAGTGAAACTATAGAATCGTCACTTGTTTTTCAGACTTTTCCGCCACAAAACTAGTCACACTATCTGTATCACAGAATATGAATTCAAAGGTTCCTGTAGCCATTTCTCTGACAACCATGGTGCGATTTTAAAACTGTGATTCATATGACATATTAGCCAAAAAGCCTGCTCTACGGCCCAACAAGATCGTGAAACTGGAAAACTCACAAAAACAAAGACGTGAGATAACATCAGTATTTCTTGTCATGCGAATTATGTAACTAACTTTAGAGGTACATTATACTAAGCAGACTTTTTGCTGCAATCTAACAAGATAAGTAGCGTTTATTTCGAGTAAGAATAAAGAGGCTATTTTTATTTCTGTGTCTTGAACAGCCAACATAGAACTGATCACGAGAAAAGTAAGGCTTTAGGAGATAAGGTCGGGTAATTTTCCGTGACCGGTCTTGTGTTATGTTGAAAAACTCGCCATGAACCGGAATTTGTTTCCGCTAGAGGTCGTAAGGCGCATCTGAATCAAGGTAGATCAGAAAGACTCCCGGAACTGCCCTAATTCCAAACACATGCCATAGACTCTCAGGAGGTGGAATCCATAAACCACAAAGCCATGCTAACACACGCACAGAAATTCCCATCTATTACTATGAATATATTGTATGATAACTTCTGTATTGGGCAGAAATTGTTCTGTTCACACTTCCAAAAGATATCCATCCTTTTCTAAAACTTTCAGTTTATATATATATATGTATATATATATATATGTATATATATATATATGTGTATATATGTATATGTATATATATATATATATATATATATATATATATATATATATATATATATGTGTATATATATATATATATATATATATATATATATATATATATACAGTATATATTGATACACGAGGTACGAGCTATGTTCAATAGGTAATGAGAAAATGTCAGGAGAGACACTATTTATTTTCATAAGCTTACAAAAATTTTGTCTCCTTCAAAATAATTGCCTCTCGCATCTACACACTTCTGCATGTGTCCCTCCCAATCCTGGAAGACCTCTTCAAAGTCCTTTTTCAGTAGTCCCTTCAGGTAACTTTCCGATGCCTCTTTCAGCTCCTCTGTTGACTGGAATCTGGTTCCCCTGAGGCTGTCTTCCATGCGTTGGAACAGGAAGAAGTCGCAAGGGGCTAAGTCAGGGTCTAGGGTGGGTGTTGTACCACTTTCATTCCTCTGTCGGCCACCCAGGTGGTCACCAGCATTGACTGACCACTCCTCCACTACTGAGGCCTCTTCTTCCTCATCTTCTCACTGAACCTTTTCAGAACAGTAGGATAATATTCCTTATTGACGGTTTGACCCTGAGGAACCCATTCAACGTGAATGAGCCCCTGGGAGTCAAAGAAAGGAATGACCATGGCCTTCTCTTGCGACCTGCTCATCTTTGCCTTTTTGGGTCTGGGGAGGTCGCGTGCTTCCACTGAGCACTCTGACGTTTGCTCTCAGGGTCCTAGGGTCGCAAGTCACTACCTTATTCAGGAAACCTGAATCAGCCTCTATCATTTCGAGAATGTCAGTGCAACATTCCACACGAAACTGCCTCTGGTCGTCGGAGAGGATCTTTGGCACGAACTTGGCACAGACTTTGTGGAGCTTCAGGTCTTCGGTCAGAACTGTCTCTACTGTGCCAATACTAATACCAACAGCTTCAGATATCATCCTCACAGATATTCGACGGTCTTGCATCACTAACCTTTGCACTTCCTCAATGTTTTCCTCCTTGCGTGCACTTTTCGGTGCTCCAGATCTGGGTTCATTCTCAACCTGTTCATTTCTTTCAGAAAATTTGTTAAACCACCGATAGAAACTTGCTTGGCTCATCTGTTCATCCCCATAGGCCTCCTTTAACATTCCATAAGCTTCTTGTTTGGTTTTCTTAAGTTTAACACAAAATTTGATGGCGTAACGTTGCTCCATGTTTCCCTGCATCTTGACAAGTGTTCACAGATCGGCAAACCTAATCAGACTGGTTCCACCACGTTCACCGCTGCACTCAGACCTACAAATATAGAAAGTTGCCAGTTAGTCGTTTTATAGAATATATGTATATGTACTTCACCATGAAGTAGTATTTTGATCAAATCATATTTCATGTCTCGCCTGACATTTTCTCATTACTTATTGTATATAGGAGTGCATATATATATATATATATATACAAATATATGTATATATATATATACAAATGTATATGTATGTATGCATATATATATATATATATACATATATATATATTATATATATACATATATATATATATATATATATATATATATATGTATATACAATGATGCCTCTTACGAATGGGTAAGCAGTTCTTTTCACTTCGTAAGAGTTCCTCCAGATCTCTGCCGTCATTCTCATATCCCATTTCACGTTTATTTGTGTTCCATCAATTAGCCTGTCATTCTGATATCCCATCTCTTCTCCATTTATGCTCCATCAATTACTTCCTCTCACGAGTAGCACCCCAAAGGACTGGGATTTTTTTTTTTTTTTTTTTTTTTTTTTTTATCGTATGCATCCTGGACGTGTTATTAGCAAATTTAGTTCACTTGATTTTCTTTTTCTTCTGATAGTTCTTGGTATTAGGAGGCTCTCAGACTTCAAGAAAAGGAATTCGTTAGGAGAACTTTGATGTTTCACAGTTCGCTCTCAGCCCTTCGCGGTTACAGAGTCGCTTGGCGTCGGTCGAGCCTTCATCAGCTGTTATGAATTGTTTACGGTTCTCGTGTCGCCTTCTTAGCTGCAGACTGATTGATCGATGATTGTTTACCCGCGCTTAGGCTCCGCTTGCATATTTCCCTCTCTGCATATGTATATAAGGACATACGTACGCAGGAAAAACTACGTACATTATATACATATATATATAAATGTATGGATATATTCATATATGTATATATATATATATATATATATATATATATATATATATATATATATGTATATATACAGTATATCCATATACATACATATATATATATATATATATATACATATATACAGTATATCCATATACATATATATATATATATATATATATATATATATATGTATATATATATGTATATGCATATTTGTTTATATATATGCACACATGTATATATATATATATGTATATACATATATATGTATATATATATATATATATGTGTGTGTGTGTATATACATATATATGTATATGATATATAATATGTAATATGTATATATATATATATATATATATATATATGTGTGTGTGTGTGTGTGTGTGTGTGTGTGTGTGTGTGTGTGTGTGTGTGTGTGTGTGTGTGTGTGTGTGCGTGCGTGTGTGTGTGTGTGTGCGTGCGTGTGTGTGTGTATGTGTGTGTGTGTGTGTGTGTGTGTGTGTGTGTGTGTGTGTGTGTGTGTGTGTGTGTGTGTGTGTGTGTGTGTGTGTGTGTGTGTGTGCATGTGTGTGTGTGTGTGTGCGTGTGTGTATTTACCTAGTTGTATTTTACGGGAAGGGGAACTATGCTCGTGGTGACCCGTTTTTGTATCTCGCAAGATCAAGTTTATTATCAATTCTTGTATGGTGTTTGCACACGTTATTTTTTCGTCCAGTTTCTTCCAGATATCTATCACTCTGTATAGGGAAGCTATTCTTTTTCAGGTCTCTTCTGTAGCTGTCCTTTTTAAGTTTCTCTGTACGTCCTCTTGTTTTTCCTCTGTCCCACTTTAATAAGTCCTCTCTATCAAGGAGTTCCTTGCCTTTCATAATCCTGTAGATGGCTAGTAGGTCCCCTCGTTCTCTTCTTTGTTCCAGGGTCAGCAATTCCAGTTCGGCCAATCTTTGTTCACATGTTAAGTTTGAAAGTGTTGGGGCCATCTTTGTCGTTGTTCTTTGTATTCTTTCTCATTTTCTTATATTCTTTTTTGTACTGGGTGACCATATCTTGTCTGTATATTCTAGTTTTAGCCTTATCAGTGTTAGTAATATTTTTT
>NC_134778.1:39571347-39578847 GCF_046742065.1 Oratosquilla oratoria | reverse complement strand
ATATTTATATATTAATATATGTCTGTATATATATATATATATATATATTTATATATTAATATATGTCTGTATATATATATATATATATATATATATACATATATATATATACATGTATGTATATATATTTGTAAAAGTGGGCAGTAGTTCTTCTTTTATACATGTTCATCTAAATTTGACCGCAGCTTGGGCTAGAGTCTTGTTGTTGTTAGATTCGAGCTTTCTTATCAAAGATCTCGGCTCATCGGGGAGGCGGAATAAAATGCTACCGTACGACGTTTCGCTCATCTTAGAGCATTTTCAAGTACAAAATATTTTTGGTACAAAGCAGTTACAAGTTAAGTACAAACTAAAGTAAGGATTGGGAGAGTTTTTTTTTTATCATTTTATTACGCTCAAAGAGCGGCAAGCCTAGTACATAGGTAATTAACTATTTACATGAGGATCGTGACTCATAGGACACGCTGTTCGACTGAGGTGGCAATTCGTAGTTAAGTACAAATTTTCAGAGGTTGGGACACAGTGGTGGAGGACACGGTATATAATCAGTGGCAATAACAGCATGTATAAAACAATCACAGTCAACAGTATATACAAAACAAATGTATGTACAATATCACAGTCATGATATAAGAGACATTAACATAATTGAGACAGTCGTGGACAAGATCATAATTGGGAGAGGTTACAAAAAGTTTGTGGGATTTTGTTCTTGAGTGGACTGAGTATGAATATGTTCCCAGTTCTTCTGGTGATGTTTGTAGTGTGGGCCTGATGTCAGTGGGATGACCTGGTGATATTCTGTCCGTTTTTTTTCTGGAACCTTCTCTCTCCCTTCACTCCCAGTACCTGGTTGCCCAAATCCCCTTAAGAGTTTATTGATTTACTCCACAGCAAAGAACCCACAGGCCTTTTTACTAACGTCACCGTTGATGAGACAGTAGACTTCATCTTGGACGAGGTCTACCGTTCCCACCATCAACACTTGGACGTCCCGGAAAATCTGCTGCGTCTTCTACTTGAAGCCTGCATCAAAGAATCCCCTTTCCGTGGACCGGATTGAAAAATGTATAGACAGATGGACGGTGTGGCGATGGAGTCCCCACTTGAGGTCCTCTTTGCCAACGTTTATATGGGTCTAGTGGAAAGAAAAGTTGTATCTGTTCCACATCTTCGTTCTCTTACGATTGATATGTGGACGACATTTTTGTGGAGGTTAGAGACCAGAAACATCTCCAGGATCTAAGTGAGGAGTTTACTAGTAGCTCTTGCCTCAATTTCACTCTCGAGTTGCATGATGATGGGTCCTTGCCATTCTTGGACGTGTTTGTAAAGCCAGTTAAGAACAATTCGTGACTTCACTTCACGTCAAAGAAACAAATTAAGGAAGATGCCTGAACGCTGAAGGAGAATGTCCCACCTCTTATAAAAGAAGTGTCATGGGCTCATACGTCAACAGAGCATTCACTCATTGTTCTACATGTCCCCTACTCCATCAAAAGCTTCAACGCCTACAGCAAGTTCTAGTGAACAATGGTTTTTCTAACAAGGACGTCCAGTCTATTATCATGCAAAACATGGACGCATATTTGAGTTGTGACAGCCTCCGCCATGAGAAACGCCCTCAATCCTTCTATATTATAGATCTTTTATGAGTACAGCATACCGTACTGATGAAAGAGTCTTGAAGGGAGTAGTTGAACACGGAACCCGTCCCATAGACCCTGAGGATAAGTTGGAGCTCCGCATTTTCTATTAAAACCTCAAAACCTCTAACCTCATCTTAGAAAATAACCCTTTCCGTCCCCAAAACCCACTCAAAAGAAGTAAAGTCATGTACGAATTTATCTGTCCGCGCGAAGACTGTAAGCTTCGTCCTTCTTCCTACATGGGAATGACGACAACTTCTCTTTCCCGACTCTTCATTTGCCATTTACAGAACGGAGCCCCAAAGAATTTTTTTTTTTTTTTTTTATACACACTCTACCCTTTTGTCCAGACAGATCCTAGTCGACAACACTCAGAACCTCGACTCTCGGCTATAGATTCTAGAAGCCCTTTATATTAAAGAGAAAGACCCCACCACGAATATATAAAATGGAATTACTTCACTGGTTCTGGCTACTCTACATGGACACTCGGTCACCACCACACATAGCCCAAGAAGAAGAACGAACAATTATCACCAAGTCAGCCCACGGACATTAGGCTCACACCCCAAAAAAAAAAAACACCAAAAGAACAAGGAACATATTCCCACTCAATCCATCCAAGGACAAAATCTCCCCAAACTTTTTGTAACCTTTCCCAAGTCTTACTTTAGGTTTTATTTAACTTGCAACTGCTTTGTACCAAATATATACTTGACAATGATCTAAGATGGAGAAATGTCGTACGGTAGCATTTTATTCCATCTCCCCGATGAGCCGAGATCTTTGATAGGAAAACTTGAGTCTATCAACAAGAAGTTGATTCTAGAACTCAATAAGTATATTGCGCTGTAAGGAGAGATAGAGCAATCGGTTAAGTCACTATCACTTGTTACGTGCTAGCTAAGATTCAAGTCCTTAGCTGTACCACGTATCAATTTCTGCATGTATGCCCCCTCGAGTTTCTCAATGTTGATGGCTTAGAAATAAAGTGAATCGTGGTTGATATATATATATATATATATATATATATATATATATATATATATATATATATATATACACACACACACACTGTGTGTGTGTGTGTGTGTGTGTGTGTGTGTGTGTGTGTGTGTGTGTGTGTGTGTGTGTGTGTGTGTGTGTGTGTGTGTGTGTGTGTGTGTGTGTGTGCAAGAGGCCGGTAGATAGAGGGGTAGGTGGAGAGGTATGCTAATGTTATAGGTTTAAAAACAACGGCCGACAGGAAGGGCTTAGTCATCCACGCGCTTGCTCGCGCCTTGTATATATAAACAATGCTGAGTTGCAGAGTGACGGAGAGTGTCGCCTGGTGTTTGTAATATAGATTGCATATTGATAAACAGAGGTAACTAATTATGATAACGTTAATGTAGCAAAAATTGTAAGCGTACAAGCCATTTCCGTTGCGACATAATGCTTACGTGGTGGTATTGTTTGAAACAGTATAACATCCTCTATGATTGGAGAAAAAGGTGGAGGAGAAGAAAAATTATTGGCGCAGGGAGGTAAAAGTCACGCCCTTAAGGAGTGGCACTTGTTTGAGAAGTAAAAGGATATTGGATGAATGAAATAGTGACGTCAGAACGAAGGTGGCTTGACGTATTGTAGAGGGATTCCAACGGGACTCTCTGGGTGTAGATCACAAGACCAAGTTGCCAAATGAAGAGATCAAAAATCAAACTCATTTAATTGACCCCTCAAGCTGTGAGTAAAGGACTAGGCATGGGGCCTAAAGAAGAATGAAAATTTGCTAAGAAAATCTTTGGAGATTATTGCAACCGTCAGTGACAGCGGTGACGGTTATGGCAGTGGTGGGATGCGAGGGACGAAACGAAGAGACTGGAGATAGTGCACACCACAACCACGCGGTGCACAACTGGTGCACAACCAACCACAACCACACGACGCGACCACAACCAAAAGTAGGTCTTCAAGGCGATCGACTACGGAACAACAACCTTCAAGACGATCTTCAAGACGAGAGACGACGAGGCTGATGAGCGACGAGGCAGAGAAACGTCGACACTGACGAGAGACATCGAGAGTGACGTAAGCAAGGAAGACTACGTGGAGACAGTCAAGTCAAATCAACTACTAAAGGTATGAACAATTCAATATTAAGACATGAGGTTCATACCTCCAATATTAATATTCCCAAATTCACAAGGGAAGTTAACACCGTAGGAGTTAATAAGTTCCTTGCCCAAATAGATACTTTAATTGTGAGCAAAAATATAACAGATGAAAAAAGGAAAATAGAAATTTTAAAGGAACATATAGATCCTGAGAAGGGTAGAGCTAGGTTTATCATAAATTTCCAGCAAATGGAAGATATCAACCAATATGAAGCTTACAAGAAAGCATTTATTAAACATTTTATGTCCAAATGTGATCAGGATCCTATCAGGTCTTTAGTAAAAATTATCAAAGAAGTTAGAACAAGTGAATCAGACACAGAATACTTAGCTAGATTAGATAGATGGTCAAAAGACATGAAATCTATCTTGAAAGATTCAGATTGGATAGAAAGTTCTAGTGATAAAATGGAAGTTTCTCAGGTAATAAAATTGATCACATTTGGGCTGTTAACCAAAAATTCAGATGATTTAACGGCAGAAAAGCTGTATAAAGATTTAAAGTCAAATTTGAATTTAGGGGAAGTAGATTATCTTCTTCAAGGGTACAGTGAGACCAGAATAATAAACCCATATGTAATGACAGTGGGCCAACATAGGAACTCTAGAGAGTTTAAGAAAACAGAAGTAGGACATAGACGGAATGTTAGAAGTCCATCCAGGGATGCTAGAATCCTATGTTTTAATTGTAATACCTGGGGACACAAAGCACAAGACTGTTTTTATGGAATTATTTGTAGAAATTGCAAATATGAGGGTCATGATGAATATCAGTGTAGAAACCCACCATTCTGTATGTATCACCAAAGAATAGGCCATAAAACTCATGAATGTAGAAATTTTCGTGTGCACCCGGAGTTAAGAGGAAAACCCCCAGACACAGAATAAATCAATATTTTAGAACTCCCCACATATATACCGATAGACGGTATTGTGTTAAATATGGGAATAAAAGGAGGGTGAAAGAAACTGACACACTGATAATTACTATTGGAAGAACTATGTAGGACCTCTCATTGCTGGTAGAGTGTTCAATAAGCTTATTCAAATATCTATTGATACAGGATCTGTAGTTAATGTAATTACCAGTAAAGTTTTAAACCAGTTGAAACCAGGAGTGAAAATATTGGAACCAATCTGTTACTCATTGCAAGGAGTGACTGGAAATCATTAAAAAAATTAGGTAAGGTTGAAGTAGAAATTATCTTATATACAAATGAACATTTGCACATTCCAGTGATAGTTGTAGAAGAGTCTGCTTTTCCAGTGACAGCGGTGACAACGGTGACAATATATATATATATATATATATATATATATATACATATATATTATATATGTATGTATGTATATATATATACATATATATATATATATATATATGTGTGTGTGTGTGTGTGTGTGTGTGTGTGTGTGTGTGTGTGTGTATGTATGTATGTATGTATGTATGTATGTATGACGTAAGTGGAGTAGAAAACACAGTCTTAGTCTGAGTTTATTCCTGACTAGTTTCGCATACCTTTTTCAAAGCATATCTGCGAAACTAGTCAGGAATTAACTCAGACTAAGACTCCTGTGTTAACTACTCCACTTACGTCAACCTGTCAGAATGTCTCAAAATGTGTATGTATGTATGCATGGATGTACAGTATATGTCATATAAGATCTGACTCCAGGATGAAAAGAGCTGAATCATTTCAAATAGCGGAAGGGTCGGAGGCGCCTTGGCACGGAGGCGGCCCCGGCGGACACGAGTGGCGTAAGTTTCGTCACCCCTCACCGCGTACCCGACCTCTACAGCGGGAGGAACCAAAGGCCCATTTCTCTGGGTTGTGGTTCCCCCGCTTGACGTGAGTTTCGTCCCGTGTGTAGTGCGAAAAGTATTCCAGCCCTTATGGTGTAGCCCGTTAGTGGTTGAAATTGAAATATGTTAAGTTTTACGACACTTAATGCGCATGCGCAGAGCATTAGTTCCCGGCGCCTGCGTTGTTCTCGCACCGGCGTAAATGGTAAATGGCGCCCGACGTGTGAAAAGACTGGAGCCGATGACTGTGCCCGGCCATCTATTACGAGTTCAGAGCATAGGAATCCCCCTCTATTTCACACGTGCAACCTGTACTTACAGATGCAGCGGTAGACACAGCTACAGACGGGGCAGTTTCTGTGGTGCCCCTAAGCGATTTCCAAAAACGTCCAGGTGCCTTTTTTTTTTTTTTTTTAAAGCGTACACTTGTAATTAGGCGACCTCTCTCCCGCATTCACGTGCATGTACACACGCACACACACGCTCAAACACATACAAATACACATACACATACATGAGCTCTGAGCTCTCCTTTGGGAGGGAAATAGCTGTCGATAACGAGTCCAACACGTGATCCAAAACCATGGTGAATCACATACAAATGTACACATACACGCATGCACACAACGCTCATGTATTCCGGACCAAAATTGGCAAATGATACCTCGAGCTGAGATTCGAAGTGCATCGTGTGAATGGCACCCGTATGTCTTATTCTGCAAATGAAAACCCATACAAACACATACACACAAAACACACACACACACACACACACACACACACACACACACACAACTCGCGACGCAGTGGTAGAGGTCCTGCCTGCCACTACGGCGGTCCAGGTTCGAATCCCGCCCAGGGCTGAAATAATTTCAGTATCACTGCGCTGCGAGTCGTTACTCCAACTCTCGTGTGCTGGGAGTTGCGTGTGTGTGTGTGTGTGTGTGTGTGTGTGTGTGTGTGTGTGTGTGTGTGTGTGTGTGTGTGTGTGTGTGTGTGTGTGTGTGTGTGTGTGTGTGTGTGTGTGTGTGTAAGGTCACAGCATTACCCATAGATCGGTCATATATGAGCTATGAGCTCTCTTTATATGTACACACGCACACACACGCTCAAACATATGCAAATACACATACACATATATGAGCTCTGAGCTCTCCTTCGGGAGGGAAATAGCTGTCGATCACGAGTCCAACATGTGATCCAAGACCATGGTGAGTCACGCATAGAGTGGTTGTCGTCACGGATTTTCACGCTGCAGACCCGAGATCGGGACCCGCTTAAGGGGTTATCAGACTGGGCTAATTTTCCCCCAACCCCTGATTCATCGGCGGTACCGCCCACGTCCAGAACTTTTTCCGCCGTAAAATCACTCTCTGGCAAACTATTTTGTTTTCTCAACAAATACACAGAATGTCATTTGATATTATGGAGGAGAAACATTTCCCTTCACCATATCATATTCCTTCCCGAAAACTGCGGGCTGCAAAGTTGCTTTAACAATCAAAGGAAAATAGCCCAGTGTGATAAACTGTTACTGTTACCCTGGGGAAGGAAAATGGGTTTGTAAGTTCATACTATTACCCATAGATTACTCTATCTGAGTTCTGATTCGTAATTTTAGGTAATGGCTGTCAATCATAAGTCCAGCACATGATCCAAAACCGTGGTGAATCACACATATACACACCCTATCCAAAAAATTTAAAGAGAAAATGTATCAACTCGGTATTAATTGCCGAATTAATACTCATAATAATAATAATTCCTACTCATTTGAGAGAGTATAAGTTTTATGTATATTCAAATATGTTTAAAGTGAATGTTTTATAGCCTTCCATTTACAAGAATGTATGATGCGTGGAAAAGGTATTTTGATCAAAAAGAAAGAAAA
>NC_134778.1:39536347-39548847 GCF_046742065.1 Oratosquilla oratoria | reverse complement strand
GTCGTATGCTGTCTCTCTGACGTCACGCAACGTTGCACGATCTGTTTCTACCCTTGCGGACAACCGAAAATGATCCATTAACCTTTGAACTTTTGTAAATAAATGCTTAGTTGATGTTGTACTAACAAAGTTTTGTTCACAGAAAAAACAGTTATTATTAAAGAACTGCTGTATATAGATATGTCGATTTTGACATTATGTTACGAGACATTGTGTGATGTGTTTATGACATATTTCAAGAATGCTGTTTGATATTCATATGATATATTGCAAGTATATTTTTGTAACGTCATGATTATTCTCTCATTGGTTGAATCCTGTCATAGAAATACTATACAATTTATTTGTCCTTCAGTTATCAGAGGTAGAAGGTGCTGGACGACCACAAACCTCCAAACCTTCTTAGGGGTTTTTGTTCAACAGATATTTACGGGTAATTTTCAAGTATTATCCGTGCAATATTAACCCAGTTTGGTTGGTGCTAAGTATTCCTGTAGTTGTTATATACAGTGAATATTTAGGGACTTGAGATATATCCCTACAGACTAGAGTTACACAGTGTTTGTCTATGTCAAAGATATATCTTCATTCACAGAGGAATGCTGGCCCGCTTTTCTTATTTTTGTTGTCCTTCTTTTCTGTTGGCTCCCTTTGAATCTATTCTTCCTAAGTCTCCTCTTTATTTCTATATGCTCTTGTGGTGGAGGAATACGAATGCCACTGCCGTGTTCCCATGAGTATCGTAAAAAGTGGCTTCCTAGGACAGCGTGAGTGGATGGGAATCCCTCTCTCTATAAGTTTCCCCTGCGAGTAAACTCAAGGCGAAAGCGGACCTGGAAAGAAGACTCCAGCCATATCTCGTAACTGTGTCTTTGAATGTGCATGGATATTGTATAGGGTGGCTTAATTAATACGAATTAAAAAAAATTTAACATTATGTTAATCACAAACAAGCGTGCTTACTCTTCGGAAGTTATACCAAGACTGAACTCACGAGAATACAAAAGAGGATATTAGTGGTATGTTTGTGAGAAGAAATATGTATGTTATAGCGTTATAGCACTCAGTGAAGCTAAACTGAAAGTGAAAGGAGTGTTTGGGTTCAGGAGTGTAATAGGCAGAATGTCGTGAATGGAATGAGGGCGGGTGAAAAGATGCGAATGTGCTGGAATGGAAGAAAGTGTCACAAGAACATAATAATAGAGTAGACTACAAGAGACCATAAGGCCTACACTAGGTAGTTCCATCTCCCTTATCACCTGTCATCCCTATCCATAAAGATATCAAGGATGATGTAGTTTGAAATAGGTATAGGTTGATAAGTACGGCCCTGATAGTGAGAAAATTGAGGGAAAAAAAGAATTTTTTAATGATTTAGTTTGCGATGAGTTTTGGAATGAATGTGAATATAGTGATGTCGGGGAATCTTAATGTTCGAGAATGGGAGGAAGCAGTGGATGCAGTAATAGTATGGTGTGTCGGGGTTGAAAGAAAGCGAAGAGAGAATGGTTGAGATTTGTATTAAAAGAGAACTGATGGTGGCAAATACAGCGTTTAGGAAGAAAGATGTACATACTCATACATGATCCGGGGTTATCAATGGGAGGGTAGTAGAGAAACAATTAATAGATTATGTAGTGGTGGCTAAGAGGGATAATTGAAAGAGTTATGGACGTGAAACATCTGATCATCTACTCGTAGTGGGAGAGAGATTGAGAGTAAATTAAGTTGGAGAAATAATGGAAGGGAGGCATAGTAGCCCTAGAAATAAATGAGTTGCATGGAAATGAAAAAAAGATCAATACTAGGCGAAACTAAGAAATATATGGAATGTAGCGAAAGAGAGGAACTGATAGTAGAGTTAGGCCCAACCTAAAAATAAAAACAGAAGACTTGAAGGACCTCTCAAGCATGCGACAAAAAGTCATTAACTGAGGTCAAAGAAGCCCCGGTGACTTACCTCAGTAAGGAACAAAGTACAAACACAAACATATGAAATGAAACACCGTCACACCATTCACCAGAAACATGCTCACCCTAACCATAGAGAAAGAAGAATCCAAGCTACTGAAGAAGGGTCTCGTACCCGAAGTCATGATCTAGCAAAAATGACTAGCTATAGTGAAGTTAGAAACATTCTTTCAAAAGAAAATAAAACCATACTATAGCATATGAAAAATACATGTAATAGAATAATAAATGCACAACTATCTATTACTTTCAATGAAGTATACATAAAAGAAAATCAACCCATATTCACTCTTGATATACATATATATATATATATATATATATATATATATATATATATATACATTTATACACACACACACACACACACACACACACACATATATATATATATATATATATATACATATATATACATATATATGTATATACATATATATATATATATATATATACATATATATATATACATACATATATATATACATATATATATGTATATATATATACATATATATATATATATATATATATATATATATATATATATAATGTATATATACTCGCATATATACACTAAAGATCGTAAGAAGAGTCTTTAACCTTTGGTTGGTATTGAAAGCTCAGGAAAAGTCATCCTTGTCATTGATAATAATATTGACAATGTCTCTTATTGTCAATAAGCAACTACAGCCCTCTCACCAGTCGGAATGAACCCTAGGAAGCCCAGCCGCCACCCAAAGCCCGTCGCCGTCTCCTCCCAAAACCCGCAAGAGGGCCCAAGCGGCCCGCCGCCCCCTTGCACAGGGAGCGGCTGCAACATCAAACGGAATGATAAAACAAACACAGCAGTTCCCGTGAAAACGACAAGCAGAAGATTAAAAAAGGGAAAGGAAAAAGACTTGCAATAGATATCACAACTAGAATGGTAGCAACTGATACCTGTCCTTCCAGGACATGTACATGCAGTAGGAATAATTGCCATGCTTTAAACACAGCTTATAACCTAACTGGATATAAGTGTGATTTTCTCTCTCTACAAAGCAACTGTAGCAAAAAGAAATGACATATTGCATTGAATATACCCATAACATAATCTCTTTTGATAAATACAGCAAACAAATCCAACCCTGCAACTACAACCAGATTTGCAAATACATTCAGCACAGATTATCCAATACAACAACAGTTTATCAAGAGCACATACAATAACAATACGACTAATGTAGCAATAAAAGTGATAAATAAAACAAATCCCACGCTGGTTGCACGGTCTGAAGAACATAGGAAAAACAAAACGAAAAATGGTAGTGTAGAATATATAGCAAATGCTTCCAGTGAACATTAGCAAACGTGAGGAAAACAGAGACAGTAGCAGAAGCGAAACAGGAGCCACAAACGACGCCACAATAGTGCAGCACACACCCGACACAACTGTTATGACAAAACACAATCAAGATATATCCACCTGAAATGCGACTAATCAATTTGCACAACTGAAACAAAACACACACAACCGATACAAACGGTGCAACAAATGCAATTAATACCCAACCAGTGTAACAAAGGGAAGAGCAACTAGAAACAAACGGGGAGCGGGAGGAGGAGGAGGAGGAGGAGGAAGAGCAGGAGGAGGAGGAGTAGCAGCAGCAGGAGAAAGGCTAAAAGGGAGGAAGGGGACGATAGATTTTTTTCAGACGTTCTCCCGTTGTGACGGCTATGTAGCCATTGTCTTGTGCGGCACTCATACGAGTGTCATTATTTGCTGTCTGTATGCCTTATATTTATCTTTTTTCTTTCATCTACCCAGACTGACAGGAGGCATTATTCAGGCTCACAGGAGAAGTGCCACTTAATACGGAAGAGGTCAATCAAGACAGGTGCCTCGGAGATGAATGAAATAGCATGGCGGCAGACGGAATATGGGGGGAAAGTGCCACCCGGAAAGGAAGGGAGGTACAACACTGGAACTTCGGATAACAAATTTTATCCGTTCCATGACTTTGTTCTTAAACCGAAACGTTCATTATCCGATATAATTACTTCAAACGCGCCAAAGAACAACTGATTCGGTGGGATTGTGTGTATGGGTGTATACGTATGTTCGTACCCCGAAGTAATGTTCGTTAACAGAGACAAAATTTGTATACAAAACTTATTCGATAACCGATTTGTTCGTTAAATGGGGCGTTCGTTATCCGAGGTTTAGCTATACTTAGTGTGTTACGAGAGCAAGCTCACAGACTTGCAACGGTGAAGAAATTCTTTACAGAATCCACTGGACGCAGGTCACCGGCTATAACCTACGGACCAGAACGTCCTCTATTGAGAAGGGAAGAGAGGCGGTGGCACCAGGATGATCAAATGCATGACTGTTTTCAGTCATGTCCGTTTGCACGCTAACCAACGATGGGCGGCACCGTGTGTCAAGAAAGTTGGTAGGCCTGCATGCCAAGGAAAATGGCAGCCCTGGGTTCACAAAGGCTTTCAAACGAACCCGAATGGCGACTTTGAAAATGGCTAAAACATTCTCTACATTTATATATAAAAAGAGAATATTCAGCATTTAATTGCCATGGTCAAATTATTGGTTTTAATTTGTCTGTCGTGAGTCGAATGTATTCAGATGAGGAAAGTCTCCAGCATTTAAGGGGGTAAGGAGGAGACAGGAAATAAGGAGAATGTGGAGGAGGAGAGAATAAAAAAACAATAAAGAAAAAGGGGTGGGAGGGACGAAAATGAGAGAAGTATAAAGACAAATGAAGATAAAATGATCCAAAATAAAAGAAGGAGGAAAAAGAGGAAAGTCAAATACAGTACAAGAAAGGACGATAGATACGGAGGACGAGAGGGGAGGGGAGGAGGGGGGGGCAAAGGAGGGGAGGGAGAGAAGATGAAGAAGGCGTAGGAGAAGAGGAAACAACGGGAAGGGGAGGGAGAAGAGAAAGGGGAAAGAGAGAGACAAAGGAAAGGGCAAAGGGATAAAGGGAGACAGAGGAACACATAAAGGAGAAGAGGGGAAGAGAAGAAAAGGATAAAGATGAGGGGAGTCGAAAGGTGCTGAGGGGAAAAGAAGAGAGGGAGAAAGAGAGAGAGAGAGAGAGAGAGAGAGAGAGAGAGAGGTGGGGGTGAGAGCAGCTGGAGAAAGACAAGGAAGAGAGGGAATAGAGAGACAAAGCGCTTAGAGAGGGGAAAAAATAAGTGATGGAGGAACCAAGGAAGTGGGTGAGAAGGCGCAAATAAATGAAGAAGAAAAGTTACGAAATGAAGACACAGAAAATGAGATAAGTTGTAAATGGGGAGGAAATGGCAAAAGAAGAGGAGAGAGAAAGAGAGAGAGAGAGAGAGAGAGAGAGAGAGAGAGAGAGAGAGAGAGAGAGAGAGAGAGAGAGAGAGAGAGAGAGACTTATTTTTTTGAGATTTTTTTTTCACTTATTCATGCATATATATTTTCAAACACACTTTCCCGCCCTGTGTCCTTTGCCGCTGATTGGCTGACCAAAGCCAAAGCATGTCCCAATAACATCATTGCATTGCAAATAAATATATTTGTAGTTGCAATGTTATAATGTTATTCGGACATGCTTTGGCCAGCCAATCAGGGGTAAAGTGTGCAGTGCAAGCGAAGTGCATTTTCTCCCGTTCGCAAAACAAATACGGATTATATGTACATGGTCGTCTCTCCGGTGGGTAAGGGGCTCTCTTTTACGTGAATGAAATCGTCTGGTGTTAGCCAGAATAAATGCATAAGACGACAGCACTCCAGAACGCGTTAAATGTTTATAGTCGAGACAGGTCTTCGCCCTTTAGGACTTTACCTCGTACAAATGAAATTGTCTGGGGGGGCTGGCAGCCACTAAAGAAGGAGGTAGAGGAAAACTGTTTACTGGTGATGAGATGAAGAGAATTATCCCGAAAATAAAGTAAACAATATATATATATATATATATATATATATATATATATATATATATATATATATATATATATATATATATATATATATATATATATATATACATATCAGGTCTCTTATTGCGACGCCAGCGTCACAACCGTTCGCGTAATGGGGGCCAGGTCATGGAGAGGAAGAGATCTGCCACCGAAGGAGTGTGAGATGAGTTTTTTTTTTTTTTTTAAGACGAGTAAAGAGCGAGAAGGAGAGAAATGAGATGGGAGTCAGTGTCTTCGAGGGTGTTGTGGTGAGTCTGTGGTTACAGGACTTGACTCATGACCGTAGTTTTGCGAGTTCGACTCTTGCCACGGCTTCAATGAACGGAATCATCGCCCTTGTACTTCCTCCTGGATCCTCCCCCGTCCTTGCCTGAAGTTCCTGGGCAGAGAGAATTCATAAAAGATATAAAAAAAAATCAAAACAAAAAACATCTTTGGAGAACGTGGCAAAAGGAAGGTCGAGGAAGCTAAAAGAGAAAGAAGAAGACGAAGAGAAGAAAATAGATAAGGAAAGAAGGAAGGAAGGTGAGAGGTGAGAAAAAGATGAACCTGGAGCTGTGAGGAGAAGCGCGGAGCCGTGTAGGGCAGTGCTTCTCCTCAAAGTGGTGGTTTGCGGACTGTTCCGGTACTTCGCGAGCCTTCAGCTACCGATACGCGGCTCTGAGTGTCCAGGATATGATGCTAAGGAGTCACCATTTGAGGAATTGGTAGAATCCAAGGAATTTCAAGGAAATTCTAGGATGTGATAAATTATTGGAGCTGGCCGCTGACGGAGGATTGAAGAGGGGTTTCGAAACTACAACATCACTTGGTTCATTTTGGATAAAGGTGAAAGCAGAATATCCTGAACTTAATGAAATTGGTCTGAAACTCTTCTCCCGTTTCCTTCAACATACCTCTGCGAGACTGGCTTCTCAACCATGAATGTTATCAAGACAAAGTACAGGAATAACATGGATATTCATTCTCCTTTGAGCGTAGCACTGTCCTCAATTGACCCACGACTGGATAAACTGACAAAGAAGAAGAAACAGGCTCACCTATCACACAGGTAAAGATTAGGGTTATACAATGTTTATCATTGTGTTAATAAAATGCTGGTTATTTCTTACTACTTTTTAATATGTTTTGATATTGTATTGTTTACAAAATGAATAGAAGATACAAAAAAATTGTCAACTTTTATCGTACTCATTATATATATCGTTTCCGAAATATTACCGGTACGTGCCACATTGAAAAAAATACCGGTCCGCCACATCAGATAGTCTGAGAAGCACTGGTGTAGGGGACATTTTCCTACACAAATGGCGTAGAGGGTAGAGGAGGTGGAGGAGGAAGGGAGGAAGAAGAGGGGGATGTGGGACGGGGAAAGTCGGGTAGGAAACTGGACAGGGAGGACAGAGGAGTGGGGTGGAAGGGTCGCGGTAAGGGTGGGGGTCAAAGCGATGGGGGGGGATGGAAATATAACTCCATGAGAAAGAAGATGGGTGGGGGAGAGGAGGGGGGGTAGAAGAATGTACCAAAGGAAGGAAGGGGCCGAAAATAATGAACGTGAATGGAAAATAGGGAGAGAGGGGAAGTAAGCTAAAGGAAGACGTCAAAGGAGAAGGAGAAGGAAAAATTGGTAAAGGTGAGAAAAAACGAGTAAAAAAAAAGGATCAAGTAAGAAGAACCTAGAAAAACAAAGGTAAAAGGGATAGAAGATGAAGAAGAAGAAAACAAGTAGAAGAAATGGAAGGAGGGATATTAGTAAAATGGAAAAATCCTTAAAAGTAAAATGAATATTAAAAATAAATAGATAAATGAAAAACAGAAATCAGGTGGATTTTGGTGACGAGGCGGTAGAAAGAGAGGTAGATCAAGAAAATGTAGATCAAAGAGTGTCAAGAAAGAGGAACGGACAAGAGACAAAGGGAGGTAAAGGAAATGAAGTTTTGTTAAGGTGACACCTCAGTTGAACAGTATCGTCTGTCATTAGCCTAGGGTAATATGAGGCAGGAAGAGGCAAAAAAAAAAAAAATCTTGCGAGAGGTAGCAGAAGGGAGGTTGTGGAGGTAGGAGGCCTGGGATAAGCTATTGTATGTGAGGAAGGGTGTGGAGGCAGAGTGGCCAGAGGTAGCAAAATGCCGAAGGAAATGTAGAAACAGGAGGTTTGGAACAGGTTAATCAGGGAGAAACAAATGAAGAAGCGCTAGGCAGGGAGAGAGACAGGTTGGATTGAAGGGAAGAGGAGTGAAAAGCGAAGACTAAAGTATCTATGGAAATATGAAGGTAGATAGCTCCTGTAGAAAATTTTGTCTGGCTAGCGCCAGGCGAATTTATTCATCCTCAGGCGAGATCCCTGTGCTAAAAGGAAAGGGACCCCTTGGGCCCTTGGAGATACCCTTACAGCTGAGCAAAATCGCAGGGTGGTAGAATGAATAAACACGCAGGTCGAATTAGATAATCAAGAGGATGTGAGAGAAGGAAGAGGAGGCGCCAAACAGGAAGAGAGGTAGAAAGAGGCTGCATCAAAGAGGGGAGTGAGTAGGAGGAGGAGGCAGCGGAGGTGAGTGAGGTGGGTGGAGGTGGCTATGGGCCAGGCCAGCCCCGAGTCGGGAGTATGCGAGAAGCGAGGATCCGACCTCAGCTCAGTAGTGGATAGACCGCCCAGCAGTGTACAGTGAACACGCGCGACAGCGAGCCGAAGCGGCCAGGCCATGTGTACACCCGTCCGCAGTGTACAACAACACGTGTGAGGCCTGCCCCTTGTGTAGGCCCGCGTTTTAAGTGCAGGTCCGTGGTCAGTCCGTTGTGGTCTAACGAGAACTTGGTGGCCTGCGTCCTTCCAACCAGAAGAAACTTTCTTTGGATTATTTGACAGGGGAGATGGACATTATGGAAGACATGCCGCTCGTCTAGAGCATACCCCGAAGTTGCTATTTAGTGGCCATAGTGTTACTGGCTTCAAAGGAACTCATGGTGTTTGCGGTGATGACTCTAAAATCGTGTTGGTGGTGCCGATGATGAAAAAAAAATAGGGCAAGAGGTGGTAAATGGATTTTTGGCCCGGGAGGTGCCTCCGAGACTGAGTGACGTTTGTGTACAAATTGTGTATCAGTAGACAAGCAGCTTTAGAGACAGTGGCTTAAATAACGCCAACAAAAACGCCGGGAAGACCAAAGAATGGCGTAATAACATACAAATGGCGGAGAGCTTTGATGGAGCTAAAATTATAGGAGACAGGGTGGAGCAAAGTAAGTGTTGACGCCGATGGTGACACTGGTGGTGGTGATGGCTCCGGCACTGGTGCCATTATGGTGGTGAACGAAGTGATAACCCGTTGGTGGCTTGTGAGTGACATTAGCGAAGTCGACCACGTTGGCAGAAACTGTCGATCTCAAGTCAAAGAACGTGTAAACCCATGAGGTGATGGACCAAGTCCTCGAGGTCTTTCTTTGATCAAAGACGAACTCTCAAAGCTGTTGATGATGAAGAATTCAACCTGTGACTGTCGGTGATGAAGACGAGCTCGGTGTTGACGGTTGGAAGGGACCGCGAACTGAACGGTAACGGTCTTCGGTGACCGTGAGCTCGCATTAATAGTTTCAATGTATTTTGTGGTGACGGTGGAAGCAACAGTTACAAACTATCATAAATCTACTGTTTACTCCGTTCTGTTTACACCCAAAGATGACATTTCTTTAAGAACATGAGAGTGTAGCAGCTTTTGACATTAGCTTGCGGCAATTGTTGACTGAAGTTAGCGAAAGCATTACTTGTAAATTCAGTGTTTCCGGCACAGGACCATTAACCGGCATTTG
Organism: Oratosquilla oratoria; assembly: GCF_046742065.1. Lineage (NCBI taxonomy): Eukaryota > Metazoa > Arthropoda > Malacostraca > Stomatopoda > Squillidae > Oratosquilla > Oratosquilla oratoria. The sequence continues at coordinate 39,539,116 of NC_134778.1, read as the reverse complement.
ACATTTTCCCCCAAGGCACGGAGGCCGTTGGACTAACCGTTATATTTTGAACCTTGATCTTTATCGTTGTCCATTACGGTGACCGTTGGTAACAGATAAGCTGCGGAGAGATCAGTGACCTTGAGACTGAGGATGGATGACGGCGATGACGATCGCAAGAAGAGTGATGACAGTAACTGGGGCGCCTCTCCGGCTCCTCCACCTCCTCCTCACCACCACCTCCCTCGTGATGGTGTCCCCCGCCATGAAGAGAATGTTCTCTCCTGAAGGATGCACGTGATAAACTGTGATAAACTGGTGGTGAAAACGGGTTCGTAACTGTCCTCGTAGTCGGACGGGGATCATGATGGTGCAAATTTGGTGTTCTTGCCTATCCCCCGACCCTCTTTCGCTCTCCCTCTCCCCCCTCCCTCCCTCTTTCCCTCCCTCTCTCTCTCTCCTTATGTTGTATTATTGGCATTTTTTATGTAGTCAATATTTTAGAAGATTCAGTAACATCCCTACAGGCACGAGTCACACAATATTCTTTTACGACTGAAGAATGACTAATCTCCACTCAAAGAAAAATTCTGATCACTTTGAACTTCTTTCCCTCCTTTCCGTTACTCTCACTAAATCTCTACTCTCTACGATTCAATGCCGTTGTGATGTTGTCCACAAGGACGTTGGTTCTCCTTCCCTCTCTCCCGCTTTCCTGTAATGGTATAACTTGTTCTTTTAATACCAGATGATTTCATTCAGTTAACGGGGGGATTCTGTTTAATCCTAATCCTCAGTTGAATAAAAATCATCATGTATTTGCAAGATCAAAGTTTACAAAGTGTATTATCGTAGCAACTTTTTTTTTACTATCTCCACCCACCGTCTGACATTCTTTGTGACGTAATGTCGTCACAGACATAATGTCGCCATCAGTTTAGAATTTCATATCTTGTGACTAAGCCAGCAGATTTTACTCAAATGAGGGCCGAACCGAGGATAATTTCGATTTGTCGAAGCCCCATTTGGTCTTCATCTGCCCTCAATCGAGTAAAATGTCTGCTATTACATACAGAATAAGTATCTGCCGTTACAGATGGGAGTTTTACTTCCTCCGTGCTCTTGTCGGACACGGGAGAAATGAATTATAATAGTATGATCATGTGATTTAATATCATATACTTGTGTGGCTAATGAATTTATCAATGTTCTCAGTTTTCTCCAAAGATTAAGTTTGTTGCAATTATTATTATTATTATTATTATTATTTTTTTTTTTATTTTTTTTTTTTTTTTTTTTTTTTTTTTTTTTTTTTTTTTAATTGGTTGCTCCTCAAAATGGAACACTGGTTTCGTACATGCCCGCTGTACTGGGCAGAAAATGTGCGAATGACCATTCGCGTAGAGCCTATTCAAACAAAGCCTATTCAACCGACCTTCAGTTGTTTCATAACTAAACTTTCTATGTTATTCAAATGCCAACGTCATTATCACTTTCGAACACGAGGAATCCCCTTTGGGTTGAATAAAAGTGCTCATTTAAGGGCCCATTCGATGACGCTCTTTATAGATTTAGTTTTGTTTAAAACCAGACGATTTACTCGTATTAGACGGCATCGCTAGGATGACTGTTGGACCTCACCTTGCAGGACGACCCTCCCTCGTCTCATTGCTCGAATTGTCCCTGAAGTTGCAATATAATATTTTCTGTATTTTGAACGCTGTCAACACCATTCCTTGCGATGGAAGCCGGGATGGTCCGGTGTTTAGCGTGCTCGGCCCGTGATCTTAATTTTGCAGGGATTTAGGTGGACTTTCGTCAGAACCCTTCATCGTCGTTAAGTTGTATATCACCAGGCGATTTTGTTCAGTTGAAAGAAACCCCTTAAGGACTCTAAAGGGTGTATTAGTGATGAACTCGCCCCAAGAGGTGCATACTCCAACCGAGGTCGACTTTTTCCCAATGTACTCGGAAGTCCAGGGCAACTTGGAGTCTCCAGTAGGAACTCGAACGCGGGTTCGCCTCTTACGAAGAACGATGGAAACCAGCCGGCCACTCGGCGCGCACTGTAACCGTTGAAGTGATTTGGAGCAAAGGGGGCGGTGGGGGGGGGGAGCACCCTTCGCTTGAGTGGTCGTGACTCCGACGTTACAACGAAAGAAATGACAAGAATGAAGTTGTCATCAAAGACTGTTGAAATAGCAACTTATAAACCGTAGTCATTAGGATTTTGATCTATGGGCATTTGTAGGTTATATACTGATATATTATCATTGTTCCAAAACAGTTGCTAACTTTTATTTATCTAATTATTTCAATTAATCATTTGCATACAGAATTTTACATTTACACACTTTCAGTTACATGACAACTTCAAATTTGATAGTAATAAAGATCTATATCCCATTCACTCAACTTTCGCATTACAATTTATATGACAAATAATTAACAGGTACAACGACTTCTAGAACTCTGGAACTCACGCTAAAGCACGCACGCACGCACACACGTACACAGAAACTACGCATTTATCTAATTCTACACGTAGTTTAATTTCTAACCAATACATGCATACAATATTATCATTATCATTACCATTATTATAGTCATTTTTATTATTGTTATTGTTATTACGATTATTATTATTATTATTGTTATTATTATTACCATTATTTTCGAGCATTCCTTTAGTAATTGGACATCTGGTTATTTCTATAGAGATCTCTTAGTATCAGGGCATTTTTGTAATGATCTGGTATCCAAGCATTTCTATACCTATCTGACAGCGGA
>NC_134778.1:39516347-39528847 GCF_046742065.1 Oratosquilla oratoria | reverse complement strand
GAGAGAGATGTTTTCTTGTGTTATGACCCATCAGAGAAATGAATGGAAGGTGTCAAACCCATTCGCTCCCGATGGGACGCCACGGAAATTAATCAAGTAGTCTGGCGCCAGCCAGAATAAAATTAAAATCATCACGTGGATACAGAAGTGGTTCTTCGAGATGGAGTGTCAGCTTTTCGTTATCAAAGGGTGCCACGGAAATGAATCGAATAGTCTAGCAGCAGCCTGGGTGTAAAGGGGAAAGGGTCACCCGGAGTGGAAGGGGTTGATATCCGGATGTTGCTCTTGCATTGTCTCGTTGGCGCCCACGAGATCCAGAGCCCCGGACGGTGTCGATATGCACGTCATCTTCCAATTACTTTGTCTTCCTGTATCACTTTTTTCATTCTCTCTCTCGCTCTCCCGCTCTCTTTCTATCTCTCTCTCTCTCTCTTTTGCTGTCTTTCTCTGTCTCTCTCTCTCTCTCTCTCTTTCTCTCTTACACACACACACACACACACATGAATCACACACGCATTCTCTCTCTCTCTCTCTCTCTCTCTCTCTCTCTCTCTCTCCTTCTCTCTCTCTTCTTCTTCTTCTTCTTCTTTTTCTTGTTCTTCTCTTTTCTTCTCCTTATTTTCCTCTGCTCCCGCCCGCACCTTAAGTACGTACCTTTTGGCTTGCCCCGGAGAGTGCATTAGTCATCCATCTCCGCCTTTCATCCACACGTCAACCGGCCTTTGTTCATCCATCCATCAATTTTCCACTCAATTAAGGGTGCGCCTGCTCATTTTTTTCGCTGTCATTCCATTGGCAGCGTCCATCCATCCATCCATCCATCCATCTATCTATCTATCGGTTCCCAACCCGAGAGGTGGAGGCACACAATGGCGTCCCTGGTAGTGCGTCCGCTCGCCAAAGTAATTCTACCCTCCTTTCCCCTTCTCTCCTCTCCTCCTCCTTCTCTTCATTCTTCTCTTCTCCTTTCATCCCCTTTCCACTCTTCTCCCCTCCTGCTCACTTCTTCCCTTTCCTTTCCTTTCCTTTTCTTCCTTTTTTTTTGCCTTCTCTTTTCTTCCCTCTTCACTCCACTCTTTTTCCTCTCCTCTCCTAGCCTCATATCTCTCCTCTCTTTTCTTTGTTCCTCTCCCATTTCCTCTCCTCTTCTCTCTTTTCCTTTACTTCTCCTACCCTCCTTTTCTCTCTAATCCTCTCCTTTCCTGTTCCCTCCTCTCCTCTCTCCTCCTCTCTCCTTCCCTCCCTTTACCTGTCCTCTCCTTTCCTCTCCTCTCTTCTGCTTTCGTCTTCTCTCCTCTGCTCTTGTATGATCTTTCTCTCTCTCGCTCATTTTTTTTTTTTTGTCAGCCATAAACAGCGCATTTATTTTTCTGGACAACGTAACGTTGAAGAGTCGTAGGCATAGCAATGGTAAAGATCTAAGGAGGGCAGCGGAAATGAGGGATAGATGAAGCTATATGCGATCAAATTTTTTTTTCCCGCGGAGATTAGTGTCTAATTACAAAATACTGACTCTAGTCCGTAAGGATGTGTGTGTGTCACTAAGATTTGAACTGCATAAAATTTATGCAGTCAGTCAATACTTCATACAGGATAACTCCTACTCTTCCTCACCTCATCCTCTTCCTTCTAATTTTTTTCTTCCTCCTCCTCCTCCTCCTCGTCGTCGTCGTCGTGTTTTTCCTCCTCTTCTTTTTCCTCTTCCTCTTGCTCCTCTTCCTCTCTTCTTTTTCCCCCTCCTCTTGTTCCTCCTCCTCCTCCTCCTCTATCTCCTCTTCATCTTCCTCCTCTTCCCTCTCCTCCTCCTTTTGTGCCTTCTCCTTCTCCCCCCCCCTTCTTACTCTCCCTCCTTTTACTTCTACTCCTCTTCCTCTTCCCTCTGCTCCTATCCTTCATTTACTTTTTTTTTCCTCTTCTTTCTGGGCGAAACTTCTTCAGTTCCGCTATGTCATGTTTTGTTTTCACTTGTTATCATCCTATTTTTACAATCCATCTGTCTCTCCTGCTTTCCCTTTTCCCTCCTGGGCCGATTATGCCTGGTCCTCTGCCAGCCCTCTCTCACTTCATAACGCATGGATCATTTTCTTCTTATTTCTTTTCTTCCAAACTCTCCTGGTCTCTCTCTTCTCTTCCTTTTGGAGGACGAAATTGGAGCAAGAGTCCTCCACGTGGTCAATCCGAGGATGGTTGAGGTTCAGAGGTCGGGGAGGGGGGGGGGCGGTCAAGACTTCGGTAAGTTGAAGGACACCACGTCGAGGATGACACAAGATTAATCTATTGTTTTACTAAGTGGCCCCCAAAATGTGATAACTGGTGCGGTTCGGTCGGGAGTTTAGAGATAAGAAGTCTTCTGGCAATTTGCCGTAGTACCGCTGCTTCGTCAGCAGAGGGGGATGAGTACAAACACAGCCGCACGTAAGTTGTATCCTGCAAGTAAGTAGCGAAAGATTCTGTTTACGTCGTGTACTTGCGATATGAATGGGTTTCTTGGGTCACAGTAACCTCATTCATATCGTAAATATACGACGTAAACAGACCCCTTTACTACGAAGACCTAGTGGCACCAGCCACTGCGTTTTTACGGGCGACTTGTGTGGTGATCGGTGGCCACAGAGCACGACAACATCGCGACTCGAGACTGAGAGTGACACCCGTTGCACCGGGAGGAGAGCTTTCGGAAGGGCCAAGCGGTACACCTCCTCTTCCTCCTCTTCCTCGTCTTCTTCTTCCTCCTTCTTCAAGAGGCCCCGGGCGCCGCGCAAGGTCACTGGCATTGGCACTGACTGGCATTGCGACTTGGCACGCTTTCATTTGTCTGGTGGTATCGTGAGGTGGTTTCTGGCACGCGTGAGTGCTTGTGTATATATATGTGTGATCGTGTGTGTGTGTGTGTGTGTGTGTGTGTATGTATGTGTGTGTGCGTGCGTGTGTGATTTGCGATCAACTAAGCCTGAGTCAGAATCTCTATTAAAATTCTTCAGCTCAATGACATACTTGGAAGAATGTGTTGTGTCCAACGCCAGGCGAATGATTCATCTTAGGGGATACAAAAATAAGTTTACAAATAATCAAGACCTATTTTTGTCTGGGCCCCGAACTTCTGGTCAGATATGACAAAAAGTACTATTCTTTCGAGAGTTCGTGTATTTGTATTGGCGAGCTTGTGTTGGCTTCCTTAACGCTTCTGTAAGAAAAAATCGCACCCAAGTCAGACGTGCTGGCATAGACTTGATTATTTACACACACACACACACACATGTATATATATATATATATATGTATATATATATATATATATATGTGTGTGTGTATATATGCATATATATATGTAATATATATATATATATACTGTGTATACACACACACACACATATATATATATGTATATATATATATATATATATGTATATATATATATATATGTATATATATATGTACATATATATACATATATGTATATATATATTGCTGTTGACGTTTCCCATTTTCATATGGGGTCGCCGTTCCTCGCTAGTCGTTTCCACTGGTTTCGGTCCATCACCTGCTCCTCCTCCAGCTGTTTCTCCTTAAGGTCCTCTCTCAGTCTGTCCTTCCAGCGCAGCTTGGGTCTCCCTCGCCTGCGTCTGCCCTGTACCTCCATCTCCATCACTCTCCTTCCCACGTAGTCTTCATCTCTTCTCTTCACATGGCCGAACCAATGTAATCTCCTTTCCTGCGCTTTCGCCGACGCCTCCACTACTTTCACAGTACCGCGGATCCTATCATTCTTTATCCTATCCAACCTCGTCACTCCGCCATATATATATATATATATATATATATATATATATATATATATATATATATATATATATATATATATATATATATATATATATATGAGGGCAATCACTGATCAGATTCAAGAATCCATAGGGCAAAAATCTGATCCTCCAGTTAAACATAATCCCCTGACGCCAGCTATAAATAACCCACAAATCATACTGTATTGAAGGGGCATCCGAGCGGATGAATGTTGCGTGCATAGTATCGGCAGTGATGTAAGGTCCATCCACGGGACGACGCGCAGGGTGACGTTCTTGAGCATGTGCAGTGGGGGGTTTCAGGTGAATGGGTGTAGGAACGTAGGTTAAGGATAAGGCTTGGCAAAGGGCTGGGGCGGGGTAGCAGGAGGTACCCGGGTGTGAATGTGCAATGATAGGCACATAATTGTATGTATATATATATATATATATATATATATATATATATATATATATATATATATATATATATATGTGTGTGTGTGTGTGTATGTGTGTGTGTGTACGTATATGTGTATATATATGTATATATATACATATGTATATATATATATATATACATATACATATATGTATACACGTGTATATATATATACATATGTATATATATATATACATATATGTATACACATATGTGTATATATATACATATACATTTATATGTATGTATATATATATATACATACATATGTTCATATATATATATATGTTTATATATATATATATGCATATATATATGTTTATATATATGTATATATATATACATACATATAAATGTATATTATATATATGTATGTATATATATATATATATATATATGTATATACATATATATATATGTATGTATATGTGTGTATATATGTGTATGCATGTTTGCATGTAAAACACCGTTTTTGTGGGCCAGATATGAATGTATATGGACGGAGGCGATAAGGACAATATCTAGGAAGATACGAAGGGGAATGATGCATTTGTGGCTGAGGTTGGGAGGGGGGTGAGGGGTTTGTGAGGGAAGACTAAGATGCGGGCGTGCGACAAGGGGCTGCCCATTACCTACTAGTTTTTGGAGCTCAGTAAGCCATTACGCTTAAGTGATAAGTGGGCCGAATGGGTTACTGACCAAGGATGGAGACAGGCCCCTGTACTACCACCAGCAACATCACCACCACATCACCACCACGGCCAGCATCACCAATATCAAAAGTATATCTGAGCAGTACCTCCAGTGCCCTGTCATCCTTGATTTTTTTTTTTTTTTTTTCATTGTTTTCCATCAATGTCATATCACCACCTTCAGCTTTGTTTTCTTCATGGTCTATGTTTTTCCCATTTTCTTTTATATGTTTCATCTTCATAGTTGGCTTTTAGACCGATGTATCTACAAGAGATATACTAAATTTCAGAGAAGATATCCCCACGAGGAAACAAATCTTTGCCCCCCACCTCCCACTCCCGTTGGCATTTGGCGTCATTTGGAGGCGTCATACTGTCAGCCAGCTAGTTGAATGCCTTCTAGTTAGCGGGGGGAGAGGGAGGGGGAGTTCATTATAGAGTAAAGCCCAATAAGGGATTGCATCCCCTCTTCATTGATCATTTCTGTTACGTCGTCATCCTCAAGGGAGAAACACTGATATAAAAATTAATTTTTTGCAGCGTTCTTGTGGTGTGCACGAAACACGATGCCGGTCGACCTTGTGGCACCTGTCGTGTCACTTTGCGAAAGAGAGAAGGAGGGCGTTAAGTCGATGCAAGGACCCCAGCAACGACTTATTATATTTCGTTCTGGTTATTCAAAGGCTGAGACTCTCCCCTTACCAGTAGTGACCTTAGAGACTTTGTTCTGGGTGTATTCAGACGCTTTTGTTCAATTTAGAGTACCCTCTGCGCTTCAGAGGCGAGGCCCGTCTCGGGAAAATTTCAGAACTCGCTTGAAGTGCCGGTTGCCCAGAGGCTCTTGCCGATTTCAGGACTCTGGCTCGTCTTCAAGTTAACCCAGTACAACGTGTCCGCCTGTCTTCTTTGGGTCTCCGTTGTCAAAGAAAAAGAACTGTGACATACCTCGACTTCCGTGAAAAATGCAATGACGTGAGACTTTTATTCTCTCTTTCTTTTTTTGAGAGAGAAAAAATCGATTTGGAAACTCATGCATTTTGGTTTTCCTTTGTCGCTTGTTCTATATGACTCCTGCCGGCGGTTCCGTTATCTGGGACAATGAGTGACCGGCTCGAACCGGAGCGACCGGCCCAAAGTGCGCCAGTGTCCTCAAAAGAAGACGACGCGTCCGAGACACACTCGAGTGGTTTAGCCTCTTCACCGCGGTGACACGGTTTAACGGTTTTTGGTCTTTGGTCTCACCAAGTTTCACAAAATCTCCTCGCCTCTGATGCAGACTCAAGGCCCCCATATGCACACACACACACACACACACACACACACACACACACACACACACACACACACACACTCACACACACACACACACACACACACACACACATATATATATATGTATATGTATATATATATCTATATATACATATATATGTATATATATACATATATGTATATATATATATATATATATATACATATATAATATATATGTATGTACGTATATTAGTAATTTACATCCTCAGCTATACGAAATCGTCTGGTGTAAGTTAGAACAAAGTTATCAAAGTAAATCTTCGTCACATCAAAAGCTCAATTGCAGTGTGACAGATGGACAAACGCGTGTACATATGTGCTAATACACATACGTAATCTGCACGCGCATATACATCCATATTTACATGAAAGATAAGAAGATATTATCATAGACTGTACATATATTTCCAAATGAACATGAGATATATTTATATATGAACACAATTTATTCATAAAGATATGAATATATGCATACATATAAAACGTGTGCATATGTAGCACACTGTACGTGCCTGTGTATCTGTATGTTCCTAGGTGAATCCAAGTATACTTACTTATCCATGTAGATGTTTAGTGCATATGTGTGTGTGTGTGTGTGAGACGTGCCCAAGTCCTTGTCTTCCTCAAACCTTCATCTACCTCCTGCTCCTCCTCCTCCTCCTCCTCCTCTTCCTGCTCCTCCTCCTCCTCCTCCCTCTTCTTCCACTTCTTCCCTCCTGCCTGTATCGGAGACCGAATGGTGGCGGTCCTGGTCTTGGTCTCCTTGATGATAAGACATCGATAGCACCGATAAAGATTACGGCAAACGGTGATAAAAGAACATTAAAGCTAAACCGCTCCTGGAGCACAGATCACCGTTAACGCACGCACGCACGCACACGTACAAACACACACACACACACACACACACACACACACACACACACACACACACACACACACACACACACACATACATACACACACACACACATACATACACACATACGCACAGACACCTATGTAACTCTAGGTGGCCCAAAACCATTGAGGCACTTGGGCATTTTGAGAGCTCTAAGGTTGATGTCTTTTTCATATAAAGAGGTCCCGAGATACGGGATTCTCTAAATCAATCCCATAGACCATAAGTCCACACACACACACACACACACACACACACACACACACACACACACACACACACACACACACACACACACACACACACACACACACACCACACACACACACACCACACACACACACACCACACACACACACACCACACACACACACACACACACACACACATACACACACACATACCACACACACACACGCACACACACACACACATATATATATATATATATATATATATATATATATATATATATAATCTGCCATATACATGATCTGTGATAGTATCGGTAGCCTCGACTTTCATTACCTGAAAGCCCAGTTCCACAGCATCTTGTAACAGTCCTCGAAGCTCCATAGATCTCTTTAGTAAGAAACACTGAAATGATGTCCGCGTTGCATTAGCGTGGGAATATTTCCTATGGCACCGGCTTGTAGTTGTAGGAGGAGGGGAGCAGTCGCCGGTTCTGAGCTCTCTTCATATGGACGAAATAGAGTCGAAATTAGGTTCAACCTGAAAACCGAGTATCAGCCCCTCGGGGACGCACCTCTAGATGGAAGTGAAGATGATGAAGGGCTTTGGAGTTGGGCGTCAAGGAGATGATTGTTTTTGACGTCCAGCTCGCAAGACCACCTCGTGTATGTACCCGTTATCAGTCCTTACGTGATCTTCGATGTAGGTATGCACAAAACTATACCACAGATACTGCATTGCGGTGCAATAAAGTAATGACCACGTACAACAAAGTCTTTAACATGAATTCCTGTGTGTCACACAGGCTTGTCGTGGCTCACGGTTCTGTGGATGACGATTGCTCGGTCGAAGGGGATTGGCACCCAGAGGCTCAGCCGTGGGCGCAAGCAGACGGGGCGGGCAGTTCGGTGGCAGCGGGCACTCCACCGTGTCACTCTGCGTGAGTGCCAAAGGTTTCGCGTAGGTTTGCGCCGCGCCCCGGGACGGAGTGCGCAGTCGCGCGCGGGCGGTACGCGCGTGCGGTCAAAGGAGTGGTGAGTTTGCGTGCGCAGGGAGCGTTGATAGGGGACTCAGTCGTGGGTTTGCGTGCGCAGGACGCGGGCGGTGCGTGAACGGGGGGAGGGGGTGTGGCGTGTGCTCACTCGGGTTGGCATTTACTCCCCCTTCCCCCACCCGCACCGTGTGCGTGTGCGTGTGTGGTAGTGGTGGGTGGGGGAGGGAGGGGCAGGGGGCCACAGAGCCGTGGCGCCCGCCTGGTGTGTTCGTGTTTGCGTTGCCAGTGCAGATGTGTGAACGAGTGTGTAGACAGACTATTTGTGCACAAACTTGCAAACACACGTGCTTATGAGCACACTCAGGTATGAACATATGAAATATATATATGTATGTATATATATATATATATATATATATATATATATATATATAACATATATATATATTTGTATATATATATGTGTATATATTCGCATGATTTGCTTATTAGTGTATCTGTCCAAGTACTTGTTGTTTTATATGATACGGAGCCAACGCTAGGATCTCTTAGTTGTTCCTGAAGAAACTTTCACCTTTGCCCTGTTTCACTGAACAGTCGGACATGGGACAGCTATGTGTCAAGTGGAATTTTTCTCTGACCCTATGTTCACGAGTTACTGGCGTCGGTATATGTATAGATGTACTATTCATGTGTGCATATATATATATATATATATTTGTGTGTGTGTGTGTATGTATATATGCATGTATGTATCCCCTAATGCAGTGCTGGTCTACCTGTCCTCGTGAGTAAGACCGACTCGTCGAAGGGCCCGGCAGGATGTTGACTCAACTGTTCTTCACGTTTGCCATTCGCGGTTTCCCCACGTCAGAAATGTCGAGAGCACGGCAACAGCAGATCAGCATTCCTCTACTTAGGCTCCTATATTTTTAGAAAAGAAAGTTCAAGGTGAATGTCAACAGGAGCTAGATGATGAGAATGGCGGGAGGCAGAAGAGGTCATTCTATATCGAAGTAAAATGTGAATTGGAAGGAGTTAGTGGTTTTAAGATAGTTGAGGGCGCATAGGGAATAGAATCCTCAGAGCTCTCTTCCCCTTGATGCCTCTCCAGCTGTCTATGACTTAGATTCTTTCCAAAAGGTCATTTCGAGACACTTTCCCTTCCCTGGCATCTGACTTCGATTTTTTTTTTTTTTTTCTACGACCATTTTATCTTTGTCTTTTTTCGCTCTTCTGCCGTTCTTTGATATATTTAGATGAAAAACGTGGACTGCCGGATACAAGAAGGAGAGCTCTTGTACTTACAGTATGCCATAAAAGACGGCAATCGTTCCTATGGAGTATTTGGTTGCCGTCAAACGATTTTATTCAACAGAGGGTAGCCCATCGCTGTTTTAGGAATACAGCGTCTGTCAACCCATAGTCGGAAGTGAAGGTATTTGTGTGTGTGTGTGTGTGTGTGTGTGTGTGTGTGTGTGTGTGTGTGTGTGTGTGTGTGTGTGTGCGTTCTCAGCTGGGACCCCATTCTATTTTGAAGGTCAAGGCGCAGAACAAAAGTTGCTCTGAGAAGTGTTCAAGAATCGAGGTGAATCGGATAAGAAAGTGAATCGTGATGCATGTGGAGAGTTCGCGTGAATGAAGACACAAGTAAAGCCATCAACTTCATCGTTACCGAGAAAGTGACATGGATTTCTTTTCGGGGTGAGGGTGGCGGGTGGAGGGTATTTTACTTGTCATCCTGCATTTAATGGCTGAGACTACGTAGCTCCTGCAGAGGGTCACCATCTGCTGCCCTGGGTGTAGAGCCGCAATGGCGCGGCCATACATCACCGGTGCCATTGCGTGGCGACTGCATCGTCATGAATGCAATTCACGGAAGCCATTGGGAAGTCACTCCTCTGTGCACCACTAACATGTCGACGGGGAGCTGCTTCGACCGTAGGTCACGTGCACGGACATTTATCTCTCTCGCCCTCTCTATCTATCTATTTCTGGCAAAACCGATAGAAACTGGAATCGTGCATCACTTGGAATGGTTATACAAACAGAAGAATCCCCGAAATCCTAGTTGGGGTTACCCAGGGATCGTCCGTCACTGAATACTTGAATACTCTGAGGATAAATGATTAGCGTGTTTACTGTGTTGCATAGGGGATGGGGGTGGGGGTGGGGGGTTCGCCATGGCGCGGGTCACCCCCCTGACACTGAAGTAAGAAGTCATGAACCCCTAAAGAGTTTGGTAACACCAACACAGGATAGGAATTGTCTACCAGGGTCCGTGTAGCAACAATCAATAGATTGAAAAATAGTTAAGCAAATAAGCAGATAGATGAATATACAAATCAGTAGTTTCATAGATAAATCGATTACATGAATGTATGTAATCGTCTGTATAATTCAGTGATTTTGTAATGACGTTAACCCAATGACGTCTCTCTGTTCCTCCAGATGAATAAAATTGCCTGATAGAAACGCCAAACGGACTATATCCGTCCAATCTAGTGGTACACTTTTTTTTTTTTTTTTTTTTTTTTTTTGTTCTTGTGAGTGTCGACTCCGGGATCTTAAACGGACAAGTCCATCTGAGTTACCCGTGTTGTTGCGTTTCAAAAAATGCACTGATAGATCACAGCTGCCGACAGACAATTTTACTCAGCTTTGGGGAATAAAGTGACAGACTTCAAACTGTCCGTAACCGTGGTTGGGGGGGGGGGGTCAAGTACATGAATAAAGTCAGCTAGCAGCAGCCGAACTAAGGTAATAATTACCACCCGTTCCGTAAGGGTCTTAGGCTCATTTAGTTAACACCAGTTTAACTGAGTTAAGGGGTAAAAAAAAATAACCCTCTTAGTATCATGACACACTGTATGAATTTTGTTGCGTCAGACGGCATACTATTGTGTTTATTTGAGAGGGTTTCCATACAATGAATACAATCACCTGTCGTCAACCAGAACACTATTTTCAATAAACACTATGATGAAACGGGGCACTGACTAACGGAAGCTCCTTTCACGTTGGGCCTCGCCTCTTGAGCTGAATAAAAACGTTTAGAATCGTCCAGAACGATGGCTGGACACTGCGGCACTTGACTGAGCGGGCCAACAGTGCCGGGTGAGTCACTGCTGCAGTCTCACTAAGGACACCCGAATCTGACCCACAGGGCTTCACAATTCTATAAATATACATTTCCTTGTTCATTCTTTAGTGTTTCTGCTTATATTGTTTAAACCCATAAAGAAAATTAAATCAACGCAATAACGAGAGATACACTTGCATACTACTAATTTACATGGATTATCCTCTGATGGTCGTAATAGTATCTATACATTCACACTCACACACACACGCTTACTTTACCCTGTTGCGTGTCTTTTCTTAACACAAACGTTTCCTAGTCCATTGCGCGTGTTTGTGTGTTCGCCCCGCACACTCAAGATTAAACAGTCGGGGCCAATCTTTAATCAGCAATCGAGGCAGGGGACCTTCAAGTGCCTGGCCCTAGCACGCACACGCACACTTTCCCTTGTACCGCCAACCCCCAACCACCACCACCACCAACTGTCTTGGGACGGAAGATGGTTCTTGGTAAAGTATTCGTTCCCGCGTGTCGCCTACACGTAATAATACGCAACGAGGAAGCGTGACCAGTGATGGGAATGGGTTTACTTTTTGGGGGGGACTAGTTGACCGCCAAGGATCTCTCAAGAAAATTCATGTTTGGAAGTTATAAACAATGCCTCCTTGAGCACTGGTATCGAGGTACAAAAAAAGTAGAAATTAAACAAGTAAATGAATATATAGATAGATAAATGAATGAATTAATAAAGTTATTAGATTATCAAATAAACAAGGAGGTGCGCTCCGTACTTCAGCCCTCCCTTTTCCCCCTCACCGTCAAGGTCCAAACAAAAACAAAAGAAAATTGGACGATGTGCGTGGGTCCTTGAGGAGGCGTGCATGGTGCCTCGGGTCACGAGGCGGAGACAGAATGAATATAAAAGTCGAGTCACTCGATTGTCGCAACTCCTCATGACTTCATAGCTTTAGTTTTCCTTGCGAAGTGAACTGACCTGACCTATTATGACCTTGTAAACTATTTCAGACTATGGATTCTTTACATAATAGAAGTTGGTTAGATGTGACAAGGTTAGGCTAGATTAGTTCACGTTAGATTCGA
>NC_134778.1:39496347-39501347 GCF_046742065.1 Oratosquilla oratoria | reverse complement strand
AGGCGCCGGGCTCCAGTCTTATTCGTCACCTTTGCCTTGTGTGTTAGGACTTCCAGAACAAGTAAAAGTTGCCGACGATTACTGAATTTGAATGCAGTATTTTGTCGTTCGACAATAATCTTGAATTTCTTTTCCACTTTTACTCTCTTTCTCTCTCTCTCTGTGCGTGTGTGTGTGTGTGTGTGCGTGTGTGTGTGTGTGTGTGCGTGTGTATATATATTTGTGTAAGAACCGTTTCTATATGCGCTTGGATCTGTTGGGCATGGCTACAAAAAGATAGTTCTGGTGATGCCCCGTTCAGAACTTTGATGTCAGAACGCTGACGGCCCACAGTACACCGAAGTGAAGAGGGTTCGGTGCTTGAAGCCAGATTACGTCACGCAGGAAGAGGGCAACCTGCGCGTGCTCGCCTCAGTACGAGTTTACCTGGGAGTCGAGCCGCGGACCACGCGGACAGAGGCCGGGGGGTAACTGCAGCACGAATGTGGAATGACAACGAGGAACAGAATTGGGGCTTTAGAAAAGGGACAAGAGAGTAGTTAGGGGTCGAGAAGGGGGAAGGAGTAAGGAAAGGAGGAGGGTGAATAGGAGGAGAGGAGGAGGGGAGAGAGAAGAATAGCTGGAGAAGAGGGTAAAAGGGGTGATGTGAGGGAGGAGGAAAACAAGGAATAGGAAGAGACGGAGGAGAACGAATAGGAGGAGGAGGAGGAGGAAGAGAGGGAAGGGATCAGGTGACTGTCAGAGAGAAAAATAGGTGGATATGAATTGGATGGGTGGGGGAGGGGGAGACATCCATACGAAAGAAAAGGAGAGCGAGAGAGGGAGAGAGAGAAAGGAAGGAAAGGGAGGGGGCGGTTGGACGGGGAGGAGAGGGAGGGGGAAGGAGGAAATGAAGCGAGGAATGGGATGATGGAGTGGTTCCCCGCGGACGTGGACGGGGACGGAGAGGCGGAGAGGCGGAGGGGAAAGGGAGACGGGGGAGAGGATCTGATGTACGGTTAGGGGGGAAATGAGTAACAGGCTTTAGGTGGTTAGTGGTGGAGGTGGGGATGGAGGATGATTTAGACTAGAGGGATAGTAGATATGGGAGATATTATGTAAGATCAGGCCCGTAGCCAAGACTTGAAATTCGGGATGGAGGGTTGGGGATATTCCTATTATAGAGAAGGGAGAATGAATTTTCATATTTTTTCTTCTACAGTATGTATATCTCTGCTAGAACGTCTTATGTGAACGTGGTTGTGGATAAGGCCTTATAATTCAAGGTACGATAGTAACTATAAGTCTAATATTGATAACATTATATTATAAAAAAAAATCCTGTTAGGCTAAGGACTTGTGTGAGATGGACTTTCACAGTTGGATTGAGAAGGACGTACTCGTAGAGTGGGAGAAGAGGAAGTAAGAAGGCGAAGAAAGCTAAGATGATTATTGATAAAGATGGAAGGAAAGAAGAGAGGAAGGAAAGGGAATAGGGGGGAAGAAGGACGGATTTTGGAGAAAACGGAAGGAGGAGATGAGGGAGTGGGTGTTGGGGGGCGCAGTGAACCACCACCAGTAGAAGCAGCAAAACAGGCGGAACAGCTGTGCGGGCGAAAGGAGTTGGGTGATTAGGAACGAAGGTAGTATGTATGTATGTGTGTGTGTGGGGGGGAGGCTGTTCATGTATGTATGTATTTATACATGTACGTGTGTATGTATATGTACTTACTGTGTACACATTTGTATATATATATATGCATATATATATATATATATATATATATACATATATATATATATATATACATATATATATATATATACATATATGTATATATATATATATACATATGTATATATATATACATATATATATATATATATATATATATACATATATAGTATGTACACGACAGTGCAGTTTTGCATATGCAAAAATACACACTTCATTAAGTACGCACGCACGAATACAAACGCAGTCGTTAGGAAAGTACGCGCGCACACACGCATGCACATACACACGCACGCACAAACACACACACACACACATGTACGCATCCATCATATCATGCACGGTGGGTGTGGTGTGTTGGGGGACGGCGGAACACCTGGTGTCATGACGTCACAGGTCATTCATGCGAAAGGACAACCACCAGGAGGAGGAGGAGGAGGAGGAGGAGGAGGAGGAGTAACAGAAGCACCTGCGCCCATTGACCGCCGGGCCGCTTTGTCCTGCGTCATCGATGTCGTCATTCACAGTGCGTCTGGGCCCGGATTCATTAGTCTGGCTCAGGTAGATGCGGGGCGGGACACTATGGGGGCGGGACAGAGGACCTCACACTTCTCACCACCTGTCGCCCTCCTACAGATCTCACACACATACGCACACACACACACACACACACACACACACACACACACACACACACACACACACACACACACACACACACACACACACACACACAAAAGGATTACAAAGGATTACAAAGGCGGAGCATGCCGACAGGAGACCTTTTGATCCATATCTAGGTCGGATGCAAAAAAACAAAAACAAAAAAACACACACACACACACACACACACACACACACACACACACACACACACACACACACACACACACACACACACACACACACACACACACACACACACACAAATTTGCAAATGATGAAACAAAGGCGGAAGAGAAATGGAACATTTTTAAAGAAATATATAAGGAGGGAACAGACAAACATGTGCCTAAACAGAAACAGAAAAGGGAGTACATAAAGTGCTGGTATAATAAAAAGTGTAGGGTTGCTAAAGATAGAAGAGACAAAGCTTGGAAAAGTTGGAAAAGAGACAAAAAAAGATTAAATGGCAAACATACATCAAACTGAGAAATGAATACGTAGACATACGAAGAGAGGAAAAAAGAAACTATGAAAAAGATATAATAGCAAAATGCAAAGATCAACCTAAACTATTTTACAGATATGTAAATGACAAACTAAAAGACAAACATGAAATAGTGAAACTGCGTGAAGGAAATAAAGAATACACAGAAGATGTAGAAATGGCTGAAGTAATGACCAGACACTTTAAGTCTGTATTTACAATTGAAAGCTCACAATTGTGGAATGATAGTCACAAAGAAGGATCCCCTAAAATGAAAGAAACAACGGTGACGCAGAAAGAAATAAGGGACCAAATAAGGAAACTCGATGTCAGAAAGTCACATGGGCCAGACGGAATAGCGAACTGGATAAAGAATGCATAGATGAACTCACAGATAAAATACACAAGATAATTGACTTCTCACTCAAAGAAGGAAACGTACCACAAGACTGGAAAAATGCTAATACTGTACCAATATATAAGGAAGGAAATAAAGAAAATCCAACAAATTATAGACCGGTATCCCTTACAAGCACAATTGCAAAAATATGTGAAAGAGTTATCAAAAATAAATGGACTAAACGCTTGGACGAGAACGAAATATTAAACCCCAACCAATTTGGATTTAGAAGTGGTAGATCATATATTACAAACTTAATATGCTTTTACTCAAGATTGGTAGATATGATACAAGAAAGAGATGTCTGAGCAGACTGTGCCTTCCTGGACCTACAAAAGGCTTTTGACAAAGTACCACACAAAGAACTACTAAGAAAAATTGAAACAATAGGTGGAATATAAGGAAAATGATTGGAATGGATGAAAGACTTCTTGGAAGGAAGAAAAAGGAGAGTGATACTTAGAGAAAAGAACTCAAATCGGGTAAACATGATAAGTGGAGTCCCCCAAGGCTCTGTGTTGGCTCCAATAATGTTTGCTCTTTATATAAACGACATGGATGAAGGAATTGAATGTTATATAAACTTATTTGCAGATGATGCGAAACTATTGAAGAAAGTGAGTAACGAAGAAGATTGCAAATCTTTTCAGGAAGACCTGGACAAAGCCTGGAATTGAAGTAAAAAGAACAAAGTGAATTTCAACATTAAAAATGTAGTATAATGGAATTTGGAAAAAGTAGAAATATAATACCCAGCCAATACAAAATTGAAGCAAAAGAAGTTACAAAAGTAAACTCAGAAAGAGACCTAGGAGTAATTATTTCAAATGACATGATACCAGACAAACATGTAAACAAAATAGTTGGAGAAAGCTACAATTTAATAAGATCAGTGAAAGAGCCCTTTGGACGAGGAAATGGTAAAGACAATACTAGTTATACTGATAAGACCAAAATTGGAGTATGCAGCGTCACTATGGACACCCAGTACTATAAAAAACATAAAGAAACTAGAAAGTTCAAAGAGCACTAACAAAGATGGCACCAACATTCAACATGTTGACATACGAACAAAGACTGGACAAACTAAACTTATTAACTCTGGAGCAAAGAAGAGAAAGAGGCGGTTTGATAACCACCTGTAGAATTATGAAAGGGATGGAAATCCTTGATAGGGATGATCTACTTAAATGGGACAGAAGAAATACAAGAGGACACAAGAAGAAACTTAAGAAGGACAGTTACAGAAGAGATCTGAAAAAGAACAGCTTTCCACACAGAGTAATAGATACATGGAATAAATTGAAAGAGAAAACAGTGAGTGCTAAAACTATACATGACTTTAAGAAAGAACTGGATGCGGAGAGATACAACTGCGGGTCTCTACGAGCATAGCTCTTCTCCCGCAAAATACAACTAGGTAAACACACACACACACACACACACACACACACACACACACACACACACACACATGCACACACAGTTGGTAGAGTTCCCGGCTGCCACTACGGAGGTCTGGGTTCGAATCCCACCCAGGGCTGAAATAAATTCAGTATCGCTGCGCTGTGGGTTGTTACTCCAACTATCGTGGGCGGGGGCGAGGAATTGGGGTTGTGTGTTTGTGTAAGGTCACAGTATTAGCCATAGATCGATCATATACGAGCTCTGAGCTCTCTTCAGAGAAGGAAATAGCTGTCAATCACGAGTCCAACACGTGATCCAAAGACCATGGT
>NC_134778.1:39463847-39468847 GCF_046742065.1 Oratosquilla oratoria | reverse complement strand
GAAGAACTCTGATGAGGAACAACAAAGCGAAGGTGAAGGATGTCGAAGAGGGCCATCTCCCTCTTCGACCGTTTCCAAGCCCATTAACACCCTGACCTCCACCCGTAGGTGTGTGGCTTTTGGTTCGGGCCCAGAATCTTTCTCTGTCAACTTCCACAATTCCCCTTCCATTTTATTTTGTTTTATTTTAGCAACTCAAATTGACAATCCATCACCATCACCTCTTGCTCCTCCTCCTCCTCCTCCTCCTCCTCCTCCTCCTCCTCCTCCTCCTCCTCCTCCCCGCCTCCTTTTTCTCCTCGTCCTCTTCCTCCTCTTCCCCTCCTCTTCGTCCTCCTCATTTTCTTCCTCCTACTTCCCTTACTCTTCCTCTTCTTCCTGCTTCTCTTCTCCTTATCTTCCTCTTCCTCTCTCCTCCTCTTCTAGCTCCTCCTGTTCCTCCTCCTTTTACTGCTCCTCAACTTCCTACCCCTCTTCCTTCTCCTACTGTTCCTCATCGTCTTACTCCTCCTCCTCCCCCTCCTACTACTACAACTACTACTGCCACTGAGGACCAAAGTCCTATTGTGGTTGGACACCCAAGACAGGTATCAGTAGCTGGCAGCCATTAGAAACATGAAATGAATCCTTTGTACTTACGAGGCGAGATCCAAGCCCAGCGCGCCACGGCGGCACTGTCTGTAGATAGAGAGAAAAGTGAAGCAAGAGGAGGAGGAGGAGGAGGGAAAGCGGGGAGCGGGGGGGAGGCGACGGGGTTTGTCTCTGGGGATTGCGGGGAAGAGGAGCCGCCGTGGCTTGGGGAAGAAGGAAGAAAAAGAGAACGAGGATCGAGTTGTGCAGAAGCTAATGGAGAGTCAGGCAAACAACCTTGTCGACGTCGTGGGCTCGGGGACGCAAAGAAGAGGTGTGTGGGGTCCGCAGGTGGAGGCGACAGCCTCTGGAGAGGTCTGAAGACTTCAAGGTTGGAGGTCTTTGTAAGACTTTGAAGGTGGGTGGAGGAACCCCGGAAGAGAAAGGAAGTAAAGACTCTGGGAGTAGAGCGTCAGAAGACTTTGAGAATCTGATAAGGTAGTGGGAAACCTTGGCTGATGTAATGGGTTCCCCTTGGCAGAAGGAAATAGAAGTGTCAAAGAAGCGGCGCGTTGTGTGAAAACTCCAAAAGTAAAGAAGTAACCCGAAGAAAGATAAGGAGATTTTCTGGGTGCGATGCTAAAGCACAAAGAGGAAAGTTGTGTCTTTGAGAGAAAATGAGATACGGAAAAACGTAGAATAGTTAAACTCAAGGAGTGCAAGAAAGACACATAGGAGATGAGATGTTTGGAGTGTGAGGTAAGGAGTAGACTTCGTGAAGGTGACTGTGATAGACTCGTAGACTCCGAAAAGTTGAAACAAAAAAAAATGAGGCGAGAAGTAATTGGGTCAAGATGAGTGAAATATAATTATCTTTGATAGGGAAGGTGACAACTGGAGTGCACAGCGGGGTAATTAAGCTACACATTGAAGACGGATTTGACAGTCATAGACACTGAGAAACACCGGCAAAGGAGTCAAAGATTCCAAGAATAAGGAAGTTTCACAAGAAGACTAGAAACTTTCGATGAGAGTCTGGTAGTCGAGAGTTAATATGAAGGACTTCGACGAGTTAATGAAGAGGCAGAGTGAGGTAACTCCAAGGAGACAAAGACAAGGTTTCACGAGGTAGGAGACGGAAATACTCTATGAAAGACTATGGTAAGACATTATGAAGCCTGAAGCAAAGACTTGGGCTGACGTCAAGAAAAAGGGCGATGTGGAAGAGCAGGAACGGGGAGGTGGCGAGGAGACCACAGAGGCTGACGAGGGGGAAGGACCTGAAAGACCCTAAGACGAACGACGTGGACGACTATGCGGGGATAACCTGGCCTCTTATCATTTGAATATGACAGAAAGAGGAGGAGGAGGAGGAGGAAGGACGGGGAGCAGAGGAGCGAGTAGGGAGGGGAGGGGAGGGAAAAGGTGAAGTGACGTGGGAAGGAGACTGAAGTTAAGAGAGTATGTGGAGGTGGTGGACTACATAAAGGGTAAAGGGAAGAGAGGAATGGAAGACGAGCAAAAGTGTACACAGGGTGGCAGATTGCGCCAAAGCAGTCTAACAGGATAAAAGAAAAAGATTAAGGGTATTGATACAATAGTCCGATAAAGGATTTTATACAGGTGGCTCAGAGAAATAAAGGGGGGACGAAGAGAAGAAGAAGAGAATGAAAAAGCGAAAAGGAAGGACGAAAGATGCATAAGCACGACAAGGAGGGCAGAAATGAGGAAGACCAAGAAGGAGGGGAGGAGGAAGAAGAGGAGGAGGAGGAGGTGCCGCAGCAACAGGAGAAGCTGATGGAAGAGAAGGAGGAGGGTGAGGCGAAGGAGGGGAAGGAGGAGGAGGAGTAGAAGGAGGAGGACGAGAGTTGATTAATGGCAAAGGGCGGGTATGGAAATGTAGGGCACAAAGCAAGCATCGCCTTTCATGGACATCGTCTCAAACACACCACCGCCAGCAGAGGGAAGAGGCGGAGATGGTGGGAGCGGAGGTGGAGGAGGCTAAGGATAAGAAGGAGGAGCAGAATTAGTAGAAGAAAGGGAAGGAGGAAGGGAAGGAGGGGGAAAAGAGAAGCAGGAGAAGGAGAAGAAAAAACACAAAATACGAGAAAAGGGAAAAGGGAATTAGGAGAAAAGGGAAAAGGAGAAGAAACAGATGTAAAAGAAAGAGAACAAGAAGAAAGAAAAGAGTGAGTAGCAGCAGCATGAGGCGAAGGAGGTTTGGAAGGAGGTGGAGAAGAAGGAGGAGGAGGAGGAGGAGAGCCAAGATAGCAAAGAGGGCACCGAGGAGCGAAAGAGAGTCTCTGAAGGAGAGGTGGTGGGGGTTGGGGGGACGGGGGAAGGGGGGTCGAAGAAGGAATGAGGAGCATCACAGAAGGAATAATCAAAGAAGAAGTGAATGTCAAAGTAAAAAGGAATTTGTGGTCAAGGAGAAAGATGAAAGGAAGAGTGAGCGGGAGGGGATATTAGAGGAGGGAGAAAAGGAGGAGCAGAGGAAAAGAGGAGGAGGAGGAGAGGGGCAGAGAGAAGGAGGAGGAATTAATGGAGAAAGAAGAAAGAGAACAGAGTGCGTGTGGGTGTGTTGTGTATTTGTGGGGTGAGATTGATTTATGTGTGTGTGTGCGTGCATAACTATATATATGTATATATACATGTATATATATATATATATATATATATATATATATATATACATATATACATACATATATATACATATATATATATATATATATGTATATATACATACATACATATATTCTGAGGGTTATAGAATAATGTGTGAGCTAGGTGATAGATATATTCATAAAGGTATCATACAGGATACAATTTATATTCGTAGGGTCCCACTTCTGTGCTTCCATCGCTCAAATGAGGCATTGAATTCATTTACTTGTATGTTGTCGAAGTGTTCTTTTTCCTCTCCCATATTGTTCCATGAATCAATGAAAATGTACGATTTCTTTTATTTCTTGATGTCTTTCAAACACCTTGTCATTTTTCGATCTCTTTGTATATCCTCTAGTACTTCTCTCTTTATTGCTCATTATGTCCATTGGTTCGTAGTTTTGAAGACGATAATCATATCACGTTTCCATCTCCTTCCTTCTAATGTCGGCAGTTCCAACTTTTCTAAACTTTTTTTCGAATGTCCTGTCAGCTTAGGCTGAAAACCATTTTAGTTGCCTCTCTTTTAGTCTCTCTCTCTCTCTCTCTCTCTCTCTCTCTCTCTCTCTCTCTCTCTCTCTCTCTCTCTCTCTCTCTCTCTCTCTCTCTCTCTCTCTCTCTCTCTTTGGGGGGAATCAGTCTTTTATTTTATTTATTTATTTATCTATTTTTCATCTTATCCATGTAGGAAAGTGCCACTCTTATGATCGCCAACTTATGTATCTCCTGTAGTTTATTTTTCTTTTCTTATTTTGGTGAGAGTTACATTTAAGCAATTCAAAATATTTGCATTTTATTTTTGTTCTTTTGAAATTTATCTCCCATTTCTGGCTCAATTTATACATCTTGTCTAAATCTTCCTCTAACAACATGAGATTCCTATCGTTTTTTACTCTCTTCGTGATTTTGGCATTATCAGCAAATAGATTACTGTAACTTTTCCGTTCAATTCATCATGTCATTAGCGTAGATCAAGAACATTACTGGTCCCAACGCGGAGACCTGTGGGACTCCACCGGTTACTTCCCTCTAATCTGAGATCCTGTCTTTTACAACCGTCCTCATTAATCTCTTCTTTAGAGCGTCCTCCGTCCAGTTCCTGCAGACTCTCTTTGAGACCTTCTTTACGTTCCAATTTCCATATTAATATTTTGTGAGATACCTTATCAAAACCTTTCCCCAGATCTAGGTATACAAAGTCCACCCATCCGTCTCCTTCTTGTAAAACATCAGTCGCTCATGAGGAAAATCTGTATATAATCTTACATTGGTCATCTGCTAATATCTTCCTCTCTTAGATTTTTTTTTTTTCATCACGCTTTCACAATTCATTCTAGAATTTTAGCTATCAGGATGGTCAAGGACATTCTTCTATGATTAATTTAGGTTCCTTTTTGTTTCTTATTTGATACATTGTAACCAACTAGGGTTGTAACAATTAATTTTTTTTTATTCGTTCGCTTCTACCTATTAGTTTATAAATATTATCCACCATTTGTTCTCTACAATTATTCTGTTTGAAATTCGATCATGAAGCAATGTTTTTCTATTGCGTGTGTGTGTATGTGTGTGCGCGCGCGCGCGCATGTGTGTGTGTATGTGTGTGTGTAATTCACCATGGTCTTGGATCACGTGTTGGACTCGTGATCGACAGCTATTTCCCTCCCGGAAGAGAGTTCAGCTCATATGTGACCTTACACGCACACGCACATCCAACTACTCGCCCACGAATGTTGGAGTAACAACTCGCCGCGCAGCGATAC
>NC_134778.1:39448847-39453847 GCF_046742065.1 Oratosquilla oratoria | reverse complement strand
TCAGATTTTTTCAAAGTTATGGTATCTTTTAAATGAAAAGGACTGCTGCAATTTGCAGAACTTTAGGTTAGGTTAGGTTAAGTTTGGTTAGGTTAGGTTAGGTTAATATATCTAGTATATTTATATATTAGTATATTTAGTATATTAAAGTATAATTCATATATTTTATTTAGTATATTTTATGATGTATATTTATATGAAATATATCTTATAATTCAAATGAGGTTCAGGGTATACAATAAGCTAGTACTTTATATTCATATATAGAAAGTGGCTCAATGAAGTCATCGACCATCCATATTCTGCTTGGAATTTCAACCTGCTCAGACACCCTTACCCCTATAGTCCTGGGATTGAGACTGAAATTTTTCCTCTTTTTTTGGGGGGGGGGGGCTGCAGTATATTTTTCCAAATTTCTGACTAGCGGGCCTTTTGACTGGTGGGCTTCCTGACTACAGAAGCATTTGTGTGTGTGTGTGTATGTGTGTATGTGTGTGTGTGAATGGGGGTGTGCGTGCGTGCGTGCGTGCGTGTGCGAAATGAGCTATTGATACTGTTCATTTTCAGCCACCTTTATGTATATTACCCCCACTCCTTGACCGCACACTACCACTATTGCCACATAATCCACAGCTCACCACTCGGAGGGTCAGATAGATAAATGGATAAACTGAATAAATCTCTAAACCTTTCGTCACTTGAGGGAGGGGATTAACCTCAGTTATATCTGTCTATATACCAAGGGTTTTTTCCTCTCTTACCAGGGATGTAGCCAAAGTCAAAAGGCACATATCTATTTCCACCCATTTCATCCCCACCCATTCCACTCCCACCCATTCCACTCCCACCTATTCCACTCCCACCCACAACCCTTTCCTCCCTCTCATCCTAGCACCTCATGGATGACGGGTCAGCTGATTGGAATAAGATAAATGTCATAGTTATAAAACGCAGCGAGAGGGGAGTTCCTCCAATTGATAGAATCGCCTGGCGATAGATAAAATGAATACTAAAACGTAAATCGTAGTGAGGAGAAATATTAACTCAATTAAATAAAGACATTTGCATGGCAGGTTCACCTTGTTCCCAAGAATGGTTTTGCCACTGGGAGAAAACATGATGTATAAAAGCACCAAACTCGTGTGTCGACTCCATTAGTCATACAAAGACTATCTTCCAATTACATTATTTTGTCTTTGTTTATGTACGACATTACGTCATTACAACCATACGTCATCTGCACGAATACTCCCTTACCGCTGGCCAACGACTCTCTATCGTAGGGTAGATCTTGCCACGTTTGTACTCTTTGTCATGTATGTAGTACTATACACAAAGATATACCATTTTACAGTCATTGTATTTTTCGTGCAAGTATGTGTGTATGCTTTGGATGTATACATATGTGAATATCTGTATATGTACTGGTCTTTGAATATCCGCAATTTTTTGTTAGTGTAAGTTGCTGTATGGACACCTACACCTGAATGGCATGAGAATGTAGCCTACAGGTATGGTACCATCTCGATTGGGACATTCAGAAAATTGTTCTGGCTAGCTTTTGGTTATTTTTTTTTTTTTCATTTAATGAAGAATACCAAGAACCAGAGTGGCCAATACGCGTGGATTCTTGACCAAGTGCATATGCTTTGGGCTTTCATTTCCATGGAAATTATCATTTAACATCTCATACATGCCTCTTAGTGTTTTTTTCATGCCCCCACGTATACAACGAAGTCACTCAATGTACATGTCTTTATGCACAACTGCCACCATTTGTATGCAGAGCCTGTCTTCGTGTTGTTTGAGTGATTTGGCAACAAGGAAATCCCGTGCGCGTGAAGTAAAAGAAATACACTCGGCTTTAGGTACCTCCTCATTGTAGATCGCTTTACCACTTTACTATTAGCCTTTATTGGTACTATAGTAGCAAATCACTCAAACGTCACCAAGCAAAGCATCGAGTGGAAGGAGAGTAAACTGTATACGGGTTTGATGTGGTTGTGTAAGAGCAGGCGAGCGGGTGAGCAAGAGAAATATTAATAAAGGTTTCCCTCTTCCTTTCCATGAGGAAGGACGGAAGCCTTGCTGTGTATGTTTGTGTGTGTGTATGTGTTCATGGTGTGTGTGTGTGTATGTGTGTGTGTGTGTGTGTGTGTGTGCGCGCGCGTGCGAGGGCACGTATGCGTGTATATTTCTCTGAAGTAATACGCTTCTCGTTTTCTTTCAATAAGTGCCCTCGACTTCAAAGTGAAAATATAAGATACGGTACCACAATTACTGTTTACATTGATATAATGTGATATGTAGCTGCAAATGATTTATTTGTATGGAAATGATATTCGTATGAATCTCCTTTGAACTCTGCCGCCGCTCTCCTTTTAGCTCTTACACTGTTTTCCTCCCTTTCTGGGAAATTCCTATTTTCTTAGTGTGTGAATATGTGCGTGCGCACGTGTGTGTGTGCGTGTGTGTATGTGTGTGTGTGTGTGTGTGTGTGTGTGTGCGCGTGTGTGTGTGTGTGTGCGCGCACGCACGCATTTTTCTTCTCCATTTTCTGCCTGTTCGCCCATCTATGGGTCTGTCTATCAGTCCTCCTGTCTACCTCCGTCTTTATCGGTATGCCTGCCCGTCTCTTGGTATGCGTGCGCGCATGCGTGTGTGTTCGCACGTGTTTCGGATGATTTAGTGGCGTGGAAAGTTACTTTGGGCGTGGTCTCTTGTGTGTCTATGTTTACAAGCGTTTGTGTCTATATATATACTGGTACCTACGTGTCTGTGTATTCCCTTTAGTGAAAACATACATTTATGAGCATGTACACACACATGTCATTGAAGATATTATGGGAATACTTTTAGTTTTTACGAGTCATAATTCTTTTTTTTTTCACATGAATGAAGAGATGAGAACCTGCCAGATTGTAGTTGCCTCTCTTTCACACTGATGCGAACTCCTGTGTAAGAACGGAACTTGAGATCTCTTGGGTACCACAATATCACCAAGAAGCCCTTCCCCCGTCATTCGTCTCTCGTTACTACCCACCACTTTCTCCCCCCCCCCCGTATTTCTACCTACCCTCACCCTAATTCCACCCCACCCCTGCACTTTTTACATCGCAACACCACGTGTCCAACCTCCCTGCCTGCTTGTCTGCAAGCACACGTAGTTGCAATGTCACTGTCCACACACACACACTACCCCTCCCCTCGTTCTACACCCTGCGATCCACGCACCCACGCACGCACACACACACACACACACACACACACACACACACACACACACACACACACACACACACACACACACACACACACACACACACACACACGCACACGCGCACGCACACACACACACACACACACACACACACACACACACACACACACACACACACACACACACACACACACACACACACACACACACACACACACACACACACACACACACACTCTCTCTCTCTCTCTCTCTCTCTCTCTCTCTCTCTCTCTCTCTCTCTCTCTCTCTCTCTCTCTCTCTCTTTTTTTGCCATGGACAGAACGCAAGTGAGCGAGCGCCAGTCCGCGTACACCTACAAAGCTTACATCCAAATACATTCTTAGTGCTTAACCCGTCCAGGGCCACTGTATCGAATTTGGACCATTCAGGAATTTTGTTGTGGCTAACGCCAGGATTTTTTTTTTTTTGCATGACATGCATATACAATGTACCAAGATCGCAATTCCTTTTGTATAGGAAGTGGTGTATAGTGACTGAGACAGCGTGGAGCCACACCGGAAGATCTCACTCTATTCCTCCTGTCTCAGTACCTCATGGTAGATGTCAAAAATGTTGATTTAGTATAGAGAAACCCCTGAACATAAAAGGATTACATATTTTTTACAGTGTGTATGCATTATATTGTGATTCATGTTTTCTCCGAAATACAATATAGATTTTTATTATTCTTTTTCTTTTCTTATCTTGCAGATCCCTTTGCCAGGCCTCTAAACATCGTTTCGGTAAGTC
Organism: Oratosquilla oratoria; assembly: GCF_046742065.1. Taxonomy (NCBI): domain Eukaryota; kingdom Metazoa; phylum Arthropoda; class Malacostraca; order Stomatopoda; family Squillidae; genus Oratosquilla; species Oratosquilla oratoria. The sequence goes on along the minus strand of NC_134778.1, from coordinate 39,449,835 downwards.
TTCGAAGTTTTACTTCCAAGTCCGAACTCTTTCGGTACTGGGTGAGTTTCGGCAGCTTAGCTGCTTCCTTTTCCCATCCAGTATACTCTCGGACTTTATACTATATATATATACTTTTCCATTGACTAACGCTACGTGATTTTAATCAGCTGAGAAGACGGGCTTGGAGCAGGTCTCGATGGGTTATAGCCCTTTCGACCTGATCCCTACTGAATAAAATTATCTGACGTCAAATGATAAAAAAAAATCTATAGAATAAGTATCCCACCATGCCTGGCGTCCCTCCCACGGGTGAGTGAAAATCGTCTGATGTGAGCCTGAACAAAATGAGTAAAGTGCACCATAAGGCCGAAGAGAATAATCGAAACACGCCCGGAGTCCCGTCCTCACTGAATGGAATCATGTGTCCTTAACCAGGAAAAAACGATCTGTCAAGGGCAAGATGATGACGGGGGAAGGGGAAGGGAAAGGGGTAACCTCTCTGTGTGGTTCTTTCCTTAGATCTCACCCTTTGTAGATTTCAGCCAATAGACAGACCTCCATCTTTGAACGTGGCCGACTCCTTCCCTGGAAGACCTAAGGTCACCCGGCGCCCTAGGGCCCCGGTGGATGGAGGTAAAGAACACTATGGCCTGTTCTGTGAGGTCATTGTTCTCCAATAAAGAAATAACATGATCTATGACGTCATATCATTTTGTTTATTTTTCCGTTAAGGAAAAGCATCATCCTATACAATGACGCCATATTCTTTAAGTCACATGACAAGTGAAAAGGAAAGCATAATAGCTTATGATGTTATATCTATAACGTCATTTTTCGTCTTGGCAAAAGATGACACCATATACTAATGACGTCATAATGTTACCATATTTTCTTTTCGGGTAAAAAAGTGACTTCACAGAGACTCCTGAAGAAGCCGGCCGGCTCGACAAACGACCTTAAATAGGTGGTTAAGGTTAGAAGAGGTTTAGCGGAATTTAACTAGTTT
>NC_134778.1:39431347-39438847 GCF_046742065.1 Oratosquilla oratoria | reverse complement strand
CTGTATTTTATATTCTATGTGGTAGAGATTTCATATTCGGTTGTACGTTCAAGTGAAATATCTTTTTCTCATGTCACCAGGGCCATGTATTTTCATGGTACGAGGGTCCTATGCATGATAAAGTAATACTGTACTCTCATGGTGTTATGAACCAGTAGGGGCCCTAAGCCTTGTATGTACGATCACTAGCACTCAGTGGTCGGGGTGTGTTATGTCGGATGTATCTTCTGCTTTTGCTTACATTGCAGTGCCATGATTTAAACGGAGGTCAAAAACATGGAATGACATTTCTTTGACATAGATTATCACTGAGAGGAAATACATCCCAACCATTTGGACCTCGATCTCTAAAGGACAAGAACACTGAAAAACGCTTTTTTTTTTTTTTTTTTTTTGAGAGAGAGAGAGAGAGAGAGAGAGTCGAAGGACTCCCTCCGGCTTAGCAGCGCAATTCTCATGAGTTTTGTCGCTGACAGAAGCGATTGACGAGGCCCTCGAGTGTCGTGGCCGATCTCCTCTTCAGAAGCACAGTTTCAGGGCAATTGCACAGGTAGTGGTGCAGGTCAACACCTGCGGTGTGACAGTGCTCTCACAAAAATGCCTTGCAATGTTTTGCCACCTGTCGGTACCCGCATTTGCCGGCTGACATTAGAACACCCAGAAGGGCAACGAAAAAGTAGGTCTTATTGCGCGGTGGACCACGCCAATGACACAGCCACACTCAGACAGTTTTGGTCACCAAGCATCATCCATAGGTGGCACATGGTAGCCCCAGTGAATGGATGCAAGGTCAGTTGCCAAATTACACTTTTAGACGACGCTTGATAACGGAAACATTTTGATCACAGTGGTCTCGTATGTGCGGTTAGGTTGTAGGGCGTCATGTACACGGTTCATTACCACAAATTACTGCTGAAACCTTCCCTGCTATAATATTCTCTTTGTACATAATTGTACTCTTTTGCACTGCCATGCATATTCATATAGGTAAACTGCACTGTAAGGGTCTATAGTTTGGGTGCGTAGGTGTAATTAAAAAAGTGGCATAGTCTGTTTTATAATTTACCTCTTTTATAATTATTCATAGATTTAAGTTCCCATAGATTTATTTCGAAAAAATGAACCGATATTTGTTTGCTTCTTCTCAGCTTAACACTGAATTTTCTAACCTAATTGTGCAACATCATACGCTTTATGCACCGATGCAAACTGCAATCAGATTACTTAGTCATTTAAGGCTCTGCCTCTCATGATGACGTTAGAGCCAAAAAGCCGGCGTGATTGGTAGCGAAAATGGCGCGATAACCAATCACAGCAACTTTTGCATCCACGTCATCAGAGTAGGCGGGGTCCTGAAAGAATGAGTAATTTGATTCATTGCACTATGTGCTGTGGTGAGCCCGGCTTGCACCCCGCCCCGGGGATACAAAGACCCCAATTCGGTCCCTGACAGTTACTGATGACTGTCACTTGGCCTGAATATATATCATTGACAAAGGCAACGGTTTTGGTCGCACGTAAGCGACTCCTAGTGTGAAGTACCTCAACTTGTTAAGAATTTCATATGTCGCATAATATATATATGTATATATATATATATATATATAATATACATACATTCTATAATCCACCAATACGCATATTTCGAACACAGCCTTGTAATTGGTCACAAAGTCGAATCACTTTAGCATGGTGGCGTAGTAGGCACACATTCTAGGTTAGAAGGGGTTTCTCGCAAGGCGATTTCAATCAAGGTTCGGACCACTGGCTGAGGGGAGGGGGGAGGGGAAGAGGGACGAGCCTCGGAATCCCTCTGATGAAGAGAACTGTTTGGCTTAGGGCGCAGGACGAAATTAGTAGAAATTCATATAGCGCCCATAAAGACTAAGAGATTAATTCACTACATACAAACCACACTATTTTTTAGAAAAAACCCTGCGATTCATTCTCATTTCATTTGTTCCTCATTTTACGTTCAAATTATATGCTTCATAAGCAAATTTTACGTCCCCGTGGACAGTTCATACATTTTATACGTAACCCACGCCCTCCATATGTTAGACACATTTTCAAAAAGACGTGTGTCATATATTTTATAGAGTTAAGTTGTATTCCCTTAGAATAGCTATCCTCTCTCTTTTCACGTATCAAACAATTTTGTCTGATATTAGTCCTTTGGAGTTTGTGCACGTGCACATGTGTATGTCCGTACGTATGTGAGTCGCTCTGTTTGAACCTGTATCAGCAAGTGTTTGTGAGTCGCGGTAAAAGCGTGTGACGTCAGACACACCGCTGCTGCTGCTGCTGACGACACGACGCGGCAGAAAGCGCGGGAACATCGTTTTGCCGCCAAGTATGGTGTCACTAAATTGACAGCATGCTAATGCGTGGGAAACGCCCTTCAGAAGCGATAAGGGTGTGTTTGCAGCACTTTGGTTGAAACCCAAGCTAATAACTAAATGCCCCCCTCTCCCACCCACACACCTCTTCCCTGTTACCTCTTCCTAAGATGAGGGAGTGAGAGAGATGTGAACCACTACGTTGACGTGCGAAGCCCAAGCCAACTAGATCGTTCGCGGCAGTCTGTCACTTAAACTCCGCCCCTTTGGCAGGTGAGACAATTACAAATTCATGATTGATGACGTTCTTATCATTTCAAAAGGGAAATACACATCTCAGCGTTATTCGCCATAGATATTACAATGAAATAAGGATTTGCAAGAAGTAAAACGTGTTATTAGCATCCTTGTACACATGGCGTGGGCGGAGCTTTCGTGTCAGAATGCGGTGAACGAAATAAAGCCTGAGATAGATGGTGTTGTGGGCGGGGAAAGCAAAGACAGATGGAGAAGGGATAAAAGGGGGAGAGGTCTACTGTGTCACCGTTGGAAGAATTAGTCTTCTAAGTACCTTACTCAACTTCTATAGTGTATTTTGTACGACGACAGTCATTTAATTCGACTAAGTGAAATGTCGTGAGTTTAAAATGGCTCAACCCTAAACAGGTTAATCTCAATCAAGACCAAATATCTAAAGTAGGTTAAACCAAAAGTTAACCAGACAAATCCTAACTTTGATTTGGGCAGACTCTCTGTATTGTGATGTTCACCTAAAGAAGATGATAGGACGCTATCTGAAGGGACAAATATTCAGAGGTCTGTCGACTAAGGTTTTATTCAGTCGAGCTAATTCACTTTAGTTAACTTCATTACTTCACCAAGCTAATTCACCCTATCTAGAACAATTTCCTTTTATTAGACACTCTTTACACTCGCAGTTGTAATTGACAGTTATAGCTGAACGGGCGCTTTGAACAAATGGCCTCTAAGACGAAACAGACCGAGTTTCGCCGCTTCAAGATAAGGCGTTATCACATTGGATGTTTTTCCTCCCACATTCTACTTCCAACCTCCATTTGAATAACTAGAGTATGACTTCGCTTACGGAAATTAGACTTCTGTAAGAACATTTCAACAGTATGTCTAACATTCGTATAAGTTTACAATCTCTTTGTTCATCATTCAGCTTTGCTATATTTGACGGAAAGATCATTTGATATTTGGAGATTTGGAAAAAAGAATATTGTAATCGAAGTCGTTTTTACTCAGACGAAATCTCAACTGTCGGCGCTGGTGAAGCCCGTGGAAGCCCAGTGTGATAATCACTTACAGCAGACCCAAGCCCGCTTCCCCGAGGACGATCCTCGGCCTTCGTTTCTTCTGTCTTCAATGACATTCTATATACACAGTAGAGGGCCCGGCCGACGCACAAACACAATATTTACATCTGAACACAAGATTGGCAAACGAGGAAACAACGACGGGCCAACAAATACCGTCAAAGAGAGAATAGTAGCAAAGTTATGGCGTTCCTAAACCCCAGTTGACTCCAGTCCTTTTGTATGAGGAAGGGAGTTCCCTCAGCTGAATAAAACCACCCGGCGTTAGCTAGATTTAAATTAACATATTAGTAAATCTGCCTTTATTCGGAGTCCACTGCTATACAAAAGCATCTCCCAACCTTTTCCATGAGTCCCACTGATGCACCAACCTTTGCCATGTCACACTTGAAAACTTTTCCATTTCGTCTTTCCGCTTTCTGTCTGGTCTGTCCCGCCTTCGTCCAGTCAGTAATACACTTAACTCTGTCTTCTGTCCTTTCTGGCTGTCTGACTCGCACAATTATATTTCTGCTCCTTTCACGCCTTCACAGTACCATTCACTCCAGTCCGCTCTCTTACCCAACTTGCTCACTTCTTGTCTTCTCGTGTTATTCCCAACATTGATCTCTCCAGTGCTCTCATGTTCTTCTTGGCTTTGTCTCCGTCGTCTTTGTCAGTTTCCAAGTTTCACATCCATAGACCATAGCTAGTATTATACAGTGTAAAATCTACGTTTCAGTCGTACAGTTAGTCTTTCATAATGCTTCTATTATTACTACACATTTTCCAACCCATTGTGATACGTCTCTTTACCAGTTCTTCATGATCTGCAGTTTTAGCATCTGGCAATTATGATTTTCAACCTTTTCAAGATTTTCACAATCTGCTGCGATTACTTTGAACTTTAGAGCTGTTGGACATAGCTTTGGTTTTACTTTTGTTTGTTTTCAAACCTAATTTGAGACTCAACTGAAGAAAACCGTCTCCAGTCTCAGGTTAACCCTTTTGCTGCACTGAACGAGTTATATAATTACCATAGCTGTCGCCAGGCGATTTTATTCAGCTGAAGGATGCCCTTGTTGGATCCAACAAGGGTTTCCCTTTATTTGATTTCGAGGAAAATAGATCATTGATCGATCACGGGTAGTAAAATCGTCCACTGAAACAAAACCTCGAGAGGTGGTTGCCTATAGATCATTATCCTGCCAAGTCTTGAATTTACCCTCTCAAGCGAATAAATTGACCTGGAGAGAGAGAAAGAGAGAAAGAGAGAGAGAGAGAGAGAGAGAGAAAGCAGAGAACGGAACATGTGGAGGGTGAAGGGTTTCTCTCTGGGTGTCGATGAGGTTCCCCTCAGCTGAATAAGATCTCCTGGGCAGGCAACAGACGGAATAAAAATCCAAGTCAGCCGCCACAAAGGTTTAATCGAAACGGTTTCAACTCTTTGAGAGCGAAAGGGGCGCCCACGCCTCCAGTTGCATTAAGGGAGCCCACTAGCGGCAGTCAGGATAAAGCTAAAAGAAGTCGTACTTCACGCTCGAGAGTTCAGGAGATCCAGGGATTAGGAAGATAAACTCATAACCTAACCAGAACAAAACATATCAAGTTAATCACCGTAATGAAGAAGGATTAAGTCTTTAGACTACAAAGGTTTCTCTAAGATAAAAAAAAAATCGCCTGGCGTGGAACAGATCAAACTCTCGAAACTCCCTCCTGGACTTCAAAGAGTTAAGCCTCCTCTTCCTCCCCTTTCTCCTCCTCCTTCTCCCTCTTTGGTCTTCCTCCCGCCCTCCAGGGCCCTCCTCCAACTCCCCCCACGTAACCTTGAGCCGTCGTGAGCTGCTTCGAGGCGTGAGTCTCACGAGCTAAGGCGGAAGGCAGTGAGGCAGTGTGTGCGAGCTCACCCACAGACCTCTTAGCATGTTCTCACACTCGTGCTGGACAGACAGACAGACAGACAGACAGACAGAGAAGATGTCAGGCACACGAACAAATAGACATGTAGAGATACAGACTAGACAGGCAGGCAGATAAGTAGACGGATTGACAGATAGGCAGGCAGAAAGCAGACAGGCAAACAGTGAGGCAGATAAACAGAGAGGAAAGTAGACAGACATGCATAAATACGCACACGCACACAGATAAAGAGAGGGAGAGAGAACGAGAGAGAGTTAGTTGTTGTTGTTGTTTTGGGCTGTTGTTTAACAGCGCTTCTATCCTTGTGGACAATTTTGCTCCGCAGAGGGAGAGAGAACTCAAAGAGGTGCTTGCAGACAGACGAGCTGCCATACAGACATTGATAGATCCCTTTGCCACTCAAACAAATACTAAAAGAGTTATAGGTCGTCTTGGCACCCCAGACACACCAAAAGGCGCAACGGTATTGACAAACACTCTACGAGCACTATGGGATGTTTCAAAAAAGGTTATATTTTCTGCATGTGTATGTTTAGGTGTGTGTGTGTGTGTGTGTGTGTGTGTGTGTGTGTGTGTGTGTGTGTGTGTGTGTGTGTGTGTGTGTGTGTGGTCTTTCTTGGATCAGCTGGTAGCACGAACGGTTGCTAATACAACAGGCAAACGACGACTTGTGTTTAAATCCCAGCCGAAGTACGAGGCAAGCATGAGTTGGCACCTGCTGTGGGCTGGGCAGGTTTGGGCCATTCTCGCAACAACAAGAAGCACTCGGAGAGCGTAAATCCCAAGGCAGTTCAGTTCAACCTTCAAAATAATCCCAGATCCGTCTCACTACTGAAAACTAATCTAGTGTTACTTGAGTTTTACCTCACTATTCCAAAAATGTTGATCGAATTTTTTTTATCAATTGTTAACAAACAGGTAAATAAATACGACCGAGAACATAACCTTCTCGGCCGAAGTATAACATTATACATGATATCTGATGATATGATATAGTACAACATAATATAATGAAATATTGTATAATATTATATAATATAATATAATATGATATAATATAATATAATATAATGTAATATAACATGATAAGATATGATATAATTATAATATGATATAATGTAATATAATATAATATAATATAATATATTGTAACATGATATAACATGATATAATATAATATAATATAACATGATATAATATAATATAATTAAATATAATATAGTATAATATAATATGATATAATATGATATAATATAATATGATATAATATAATACAATATAATATAATACAATATAATATATACAGTATATCTTATAATACAATATAATATACTACACAATATATGTAATATAATATGATATAACATGATATAGTATATAATATGATACGTGATATAATGATAATTAGTGTAATACAAACATATATCCAGGCGAAAGAAAGAGGCGAGTGGAGTAAGAAGTACAAGGAGGAAGCCCCGGGAGTCACACATTTACGATTCTCGTCAAATGTTGGCGAATCTGAAAAACAACAAGACAACTTCGGTAGCAGCCATCAGTATTCTAGATTTCCCTAAGTCTACGATTGAACAATGTATCTAATATTCTCTTAGTTCGTCAATCAGCTTCTCAATATATGACGCAAGGGTGACTTGACATTTGGGGATTCCAAAAATAAAAGATTGTAAACGAAGTCGTTTCGACTGCAACGAACTCACTTGAGTCGTGTATGTGTGACCGAAGCTTAAGAGATGAAGAAGGAAGGTGAGGGTGAAAGGTAAGGGAGGGAATGAAGGTGGAAGAGGAGTTGAAGTCTCAAAGAGGAAGTGTGTAAAAAATTGAATGTGAGGGAAGTTTTCCCAATTTTTTAGTTTTTTATTCTTCTTAAATAGGAGAGAAAAAAGGCCCAATACTTCCATGTATTT
>NC_134778.1:39416347-39426347 GCF_046742065.1 Oratosquilla oratoria | reverse complement strand
AAAAGGACGAGGCATTGCATAAGACCTGTAAAACAAGATGCCAAAGTAGTAGATGGGGATGTATGATGAGAAAGCAGAAAGGCGAGGAAACTAAGATTGTTGGTGCAGGATAGGAGAAGGTAGAGATGATGTAAAGTAAAAGCCTCCAGAAGGAAGGATAGAGTAAAAGAATAGTGTGAAAGGAAAACACAAGCCTGTACTCACCTTTGCGCATTGTTGGGTTCTGTTTTCTTCCCAATGGCTGCCGGTGATTACCACATACCCAGGCTATTCGAATATATAAGACAAAGGTGACGGCTTCAGTCGCTTCCAACTGACTTCTGGTATAAGCTGCTTGCCTCACATTCTGTTGGTGGGTAATGTAAGAATGTTTGCGGTATGAGATAAGCTTTCCTTTAGTTTTTTATGAAAGGCGAGGGGGAAACGGTCTCGTCCCCTCGCTTTTTTTTTTTTTTTTTTTTTTAAGGGACTGCGAGACCCACCCCCCGGGGGTGGGTACATGGGTGACCCACATGTGGGAATAGACGCCAAATTTCAAAAATATATTCGTGTACACACACACACACACACACACACACACACACACACACACACACACACACACACACACACAAACATACATACACACACATATGCATTATGCTTGTATATAGATAGTTATTCATATGTGTATATATATATATATGTATATATATATATATATATATATATGTGTGTGTGTGTGTGTGTGTGTGTGTGTGTGTATGTGTATGCATGTATGTATGTATGTATGTATGTATGTATGTATGTATGTGTGAAATGCGTACGCGTGGGTTTGGGTGTGGGTGTAGGTGGGTGGATGGGCGGGTAAACATAAGCGCGCTCCACAGTCATACACTAAACTACTGACACAGGAGGTGTGTTACAAATGCAGACTACAAGGAAAGGAAACTTGGAAGCTTAGAAAACAAAGTCAGATGAACTGCATCACTGGATGTGTTCGTTAAATGTGGTTGTTGGTAAGTGGGGCAACTGAAAGTCTGGCAGAGTGTGATGGTGGTGGCAGGGGATTCGTGAAAACGCCTGACGCTTGCCCCTTACGCAGTCTTCAGAATCTCTTCTCCTGTACTTCCTTTTGGTGAGGTATCGGGGCTGAGCTACTTCGTTCGAAACGTGGCGTGGCAAATACCCTTCACACCAACAACCCTGTTTGTTGCAACAAGGGAGCCTAGAATAAAATGAGAATGTTTGTTGTCCTTGGCACCCACACGGGTAGTCCTGGTAGTTGCTGCACTTAGGTAGTTAAGGAATTTTTTTTTCATGAATGGGGCCGTAGACAAGAATGAATAGTTACGGGGAGGATCACAGAGTTAGAGGAGAGTGGCCCTCAGGAAAATAGAGTCATGGAGAGCTTTTATGGTGGCCGTGGTGGTGATGGTGGTTGGTGGTAGTAGTGTTGGTTACTGTTGATGGTAGCGGGGATGGTGTTGGCAGGATTGGCGTCATTGATAATGGTGGTGATGATAATGGATGTAGTGATGATGGTAGTACTGGAGTTGGTGGTTGGGGCGGAAGAAACATTAGTGATAGTAGATGGAGGTGATAGTGGCGTAAGACATAGGGGCCGATGGCGAAGATGTGAGTGGTGGTGGAGGAGGAGGAGGAGGAGGAGATGGTGGCGAGAGAAGTGGCGTCGGCGGTGGCGATGTTGGCGGCAACTTTGGCGTCGGGCGTAGCGAGCGCTAGGAAGTATTTATACACCGCCGAGGTACATTTCTCCAAGTATTTAAGGCTCCTTAGAATGTTTCAAAGGCGACTTGGGGCGGGGCGGCCACGGTTTCATGTGTGTTTGTGTATGTGTGTGTGTGTGTGTGTGTGTGTGTGTGTGTGTGTGTGTGTGTGTGTGTGTGTGTGTGTGTGTGTGTGTGTGTGTGTGTGCGTGTCTTCTCTGTGTACGTGTATACGCATGTGCGCACAAGGGAAGTAAACACCTATGGGTGGCTTAAGTTTACAATATGTTTCCTCTTTGTGGTCGACACGTCTTTCTACCCTCCTCCTCTTCCTTTTCCTTCTCCTCCTCCTCATCTTCCTCCTCCTCCTCCCCTCCTTTTCCTCCTCCCCCTCCTTTTCCTCCTCCCCATCCGCCTTCTCCTCCTCCTCTTCCTTCCCCTCTTCCTCCTTCTCCTTCCCTTCTTTACCCTTCTCTTCCACCTTATCCTCCTCCTCTTCCTCCTCCCACTCCTCCTCCCCCTCTTCCTTCTTTTCCCTCTCTTCTTCCTCCTTCTCTTCCTCCTTATCCTCCTCCTCTTCCTCCTCTTCCTCGTCCATCTCATTCTCTTCTTCCTCCTTCTCTTCCTCCTTCTTCTCCTCTTACTCCTCCTTCTACTCATTATCATCCTCATTCTCCTCCTTCATCTGTCTTTTTCCGTCCTCTTTCTCCTCCTCTTCTTCCTCCTTCTTCTCAGCCTCGCCCTTTTCTTCATCATTGTCATCCTCTTGCTCTTTCTCCTCCTTCTCCTCTTCCTTCTCCTCGTCTTCCTGTTTCTCCTTTTTGTCTCCTCATCCTCCTCCTAGACGCGTCGGCTTCCTCTCTATCACCCTAGTCCCTCTAGTACCTATCACCCCCAGCCTCCTCGTTCGTCTCCCCTCCCATTCCACCCCCTCCCCCCTCTCCCCTCCACCCCGACACTACTGATCAGTTCCTGTTCCAAAGTCTCCGCTTTCGTCCCTCTGTCGCTTTTCCCTGCGCTGCTGGCCTCTTCTGGTCTCTTTTTGTCAATTGCTAATATCTCACCTCATCATAGGCATCATCATCATCATCATTACTTATCATCATCTTGATCCCCATCATCACCATCGCCAACAGTACCATCATCGTCCTCATTATAATAATTTTCATTGTCATCACCATTACTATCGTTATTGTTGTCACCATTTCTCTTCTCTTCCTCCATATCCTCCTGCTCCTGCTCCTACTTCTACTCCTTCATTCCTTTCTCTTCCTACCCCTGCCTCCTTATCCTACCCCTCCTCTCCTCCTTCTCTTTGTATTCTTCCAGTCTCCTCCTTCCTCCTTTTCTTCTTCCCATTTCCAGTGGGCAATCCGCCTCCCTCCGAGGGCCACCAAGGGGGGACCCTGTGTTGTGACAGGGGTCCTCCTAGCCGCTCCCCCCCCCCACACACACAAACCCCGACGAGTTCCGTGTCGCCCACTAAGTCAACTTACTCGAAATCCAGAGTCGAAATCAAATTCAATAAAGACAAAATAAAAGGCGAAGTCGGGAAAAACGGACTTCGAGAGTGAGAGAAGGAAGGCCAAAAGGGACGATATTGGAAATGCGGGTTCCTGAAACATTTCGGAAAGGGGGTAACCAAGTTGAATCTTAATCTCTTATCCTTATCCTAGTCAGGATGCGAAGAGAATAGACAATACCCTGGGTTAAGGGAAGACATTCTAGGGTTAAACGTGCACCCTATCGAGTTAGAGTATTTTGAGGTTTAGTGAAGCTGATTAGAAATACAACGCTCAAAAACACCCGATAAGAAGCTGGATACTCTTCCAGAAGGTACACCGATGAGAAGACTGAAAGGATACAGAGGTGAGAGACCTCAGTGGTTGAGGAAGGAAGAGAAGGTAGGAAGGGAGGGAAGGGAAGAGACAAAAAGGGGAAAATGAAGTGGGCAGAGAGCGGGTGGAAAAAAAAAGAAAGAAGGAGAGAAGGAGAAAAGAAGAAGGAAGGAGAAAGAGAAAGCAGGAAGGGCCGAGGGTGGACAGAAAGAAGTGCGGGAGGGGAGAGACAAAGTGAAGGGAAGAAGGGAGAGAAACAGGGGTTAGGCCGGTGGGTGGCGAAAGAGGACAAGAGGAAGGTGGAGGGATAGAAGAAGAGTAAGGAAGAGAATGAGAGTCAGGGGGAAGAAGGGATGGAAGGGAGTGGGAGGAAGAGAACAGAACTGTGCGGTGTTTATTGGCAAAGGAGAAACTAATGGATAGGAAGACACAGGAGGAGTGTGGAAGGGGGGTTCAGGGGAGTGTGTATGCAGTTAAAGAGTGGAATAAACAGGAAGGTGGCATACATTATCGTTATCTTTCTGGCAGCTACCACCGAATTCAATTCAGAGGAGTGGTGGACCGTGACGGAGAAGGTTAGACCAACTATAGAGACAAAACACGAGGAGGGGACTCTCAGCCACTGAGGAAGTCAGCGCGATGACAGGATGAAATCAAGCGGACAGGTATACGGCACGGTCGCAGGGGCGAGGGAAGTCGCAGCAGACAGCGAGGGTGACAGGGAACGCTCTTAGAAGGAAAAGGAGGAGGAGGAGAGGAAGGGAGGGAGGGTGAGAGAGAGAGAGAGAGAGAGAGAGAGAGAGAGAGAGAGAGAGAGAGAGAGAGAGAGAGAGAGAGAGAGAGACAGATCAAGTCAACAGACAGGCAAAAAAGGCTGGCAAGCAGTCGGGTAAATCTGAAAACCACTTCAGCCGAGGAAAAGCATCCAGCCGCGTGGAAACATAGAGAGAGAGAGAGAGAGAGAGAGAGAGAGAGAGAGAGAGAGAGAGAGAGAGAGAGAGAAAAAGGGAAGAAGGGAGAGAGGGAAGGGGAGAGGGGGAGAAGGTGGGGATAGAGATGTCCGAAGAGAAGAGATGAAACCCAAAGGTTATTTGTCCATCCAGCCAGGAGCAAGGAACACCCGAGGCGCGTGGCTAGTGCAGTGTATTATTATGGACAAAAGTTTGTTCCCCGATTTGAAAACATTTGGTCAGAATTTGAGTGCACTCAGCAAAAGGGGTGGATTAGATCGCATCTAAGTGTCTCCTCGTTTATGCAGACTCCTCACATTTCATTACTTTAGGACAGTTACTGCATGAGATTTGTATACATACATACATACATACATACACGCATACATATATACATACATGCATATATATATATAAATATATATGCAATATATACATATATATATATACACACACACACACACACACATATATATATATATATATATATATATATATATATATATATGTATGTATATGAGATCAAGAGCTGTTGTGCTCATGTAAAACAGGTTCTAAAAAAATAGAACGAAGAACAGAAGACAAATTCGAAGTCAAGTGACGGTTGAGAGAATTTTTTTTTTTTTTTTTTTTTTATCACAAAGATGCAGACATTTTAATTTTTCTAAAACCTCAAAAGTTTTCAACGATACCGTCATCCCGATCGTTGAAAGTTTTGAGTAACGAGAAATATCCGGATAAAGGACCCAGCTTTCATTCAAGGGTGCACATAGATCGAGGCAGCTATCCGGGGCGGCGGCGGTGGCGGTTGCGGTGGCGGTGGCGGCTGTAGCTGGAGGCGGTTAAGGAGACAAACGTGGATAAGTGGGCAGGAGAGTGACAATGAAACAGACCAACAAACGGGGTGGGCGTGAACGACCTCTACTTATCGGCACGGGCGGGGCGCCACTTGTGGTGGAGGCGCTCTCTGGGGGTAGGGGGGGACCTCGGTGGACGCAGAGGGCGTCGCGGAAGGGCCCTGGTTCTTCAGGAGTAATTAAATTCAACGATGGTGTCTGTGTTTGTGTGTGTGTGTGTGTGTGTGTGTGTGTGTGTGTGTGTGTGTGTGTGTGTGTGTGTGTGTGTGTGTGTGTGTGTGTGTGATGGGGGTAGGGGGTAAGATATACTGAGGGTAAAAGGTCAAAACAGGGGCGAGAACGGGGACAGGAAGGAGGAAAAGTTTTAGCAGAGGGGAATGAAAAGGGGGACATATTGGTAGAGGGGATGAAAGAAAAGGACAGAGACGAACGCAAAAGAGAAGAAAGGAATGTGGAAGAGTTAAAGAAATTGGAATGGAGGAGGAAGAGAGGCAGGAACTCTCTCTTCCTACCACTTACTCTTCTGTCTTTTCCCACCACGTCCCTTTTCCTCCTCTCATCCTCCCCTTCCTCCTTCACCTCAACTTGCTTTACGTTTACTTCTCGTCCTACTCCTCTTATGGAGTATGACTGCATAGTTTTATGCAGTGTCATCCGTGATGGGAGAGTAATCTCCTCTTAAATAAAGAATGCTGATCACTTTTTTTAGTTCTATTTTCCCTCGTTCTGCTGTCCAGCCTTAAGTCTCTCCTCTACCATCCTATTACTCAGTTTTCTCGGTGCCATATTGTCCCCAAGGATAGAAGCCCTGGTTATTGCTGACATAAAAAAAAGTCTTCTCCTAACCTCAACCTCCTCCCTTCTTCCTTCCTTCTTTTCCTTCACATCCTCCTCCTCCTCCTCACTCTGCTTCTTGCACCTTTTTGGTCTTTACTAAACTCACTTTACTTCTCCCTCCCCTTTTTTCCCCTTTATTCTCGTTTGCCTTTTTACCTTTCTTAAAATCCGTCTTCGTTCCCTTTGCATTTACCTTCCTTCCTTCGTTACTTCCTTCCTTCCTTCCTTCCTTCCTTGCGTCTCCACTACCCCTCCCCCATTCCTGCCTTTGCAAAGTGTAATTGCTTTCAAGTCTTATGTTACATTGTTATTCTATGTTTCTCCGTTTTATCAGTGCGTGTTTATCTTTCCACTTCTTGTTTTGTTTCCCTCCGTTTGTCCTCTTCGCATATCTAATGACGTCATCGCTTTATTTGTTCTTTCCCCGCGTCATACCCTCTCCTTATTTTTTCTTCCTCGCTTTCTCTCTCTCTCTCTCTCTCTCTCTCTCTCTCTCTCTCTCTCTCTCTCTCTCTCTCTCTCTCTCTCTCTCTCTCTCTCTCT
This sequence comes from Oratosquilla oratoria, assembly GCF_046742065.1. Classification (NCBI taxonomy): domain Eukaryota; kingdom Metazoa; phylum Arthropoda; class Malacostraca; order Stomatopoda; family Squillidae; genus Oratosquilla; species Oratosquilla oratoria. Next base: position 39,419,613 of record NC_134778.1, on the reverse strand, counting down.
CTCTCTCTCTCTCTCGCTCTCTCTCTCTCTCGTCCTGCTCTTTCTCCGCCTTCAACTTCCTTTCCTCTTCCTCCTTGTCGACCTTTTCTCCTCCTCCTTCTTTCCATCCGCATGTTCTTCTTTCGTTAATTTGTTCTGATTATCTCCTTTCATTTCATCTCTACTTTTCGTTCCTCTCCGTTCCTCTTAGCCACGGCTGAAGGGGCCACCAGTACCCGGCGCCCTCAGGACATCTCGCAAGGTAACGACTTGAGCCACTTCTAAAGGCCTCATGGCTAAAGTTTCTCTCGTAGATGATTCCTTCTCCTTCCTGTCATACTCTCCTTACCCTTCCCCTTCCGCATTCCTCTATTATCCACCCATACGCACGCCACCTCTCTCACACCCCTCCTCTCTTCTTTTTTTTTTCTTCCCTTCCTTCCACCAGTCCATCATTCCTCGTGCTACCCTTCTTCGTCCCAATCAACTCCTCTCCCTTTCCTTTCCTTCCCCTCTCCTCTCTTCTAATTCTCTACCTCTGAGATCCTCCCTTCTTCTCCCAACCCCTCCGCCTCTTCCCTCCCCTCCCTTCCCCGCCATCAAATCTTCACTTGGCAATCGCATGAATCAATTGTGCGATCAAGTTACGCAACGCTGTGATACCAATTAAATAATTGATTGTCGTTATTCTCCTTTTTCGTGTTTCGCCCATAATGAGGCAACGCAAGGCTTGAACGATGTCTTGTGAAGCTGAGCGATGAAGATGCTTCTTTTGATTACGGAAATAATAAATTTGACAAATATTGCCGCTATTGGTGCACAATACCCTAACGCTTGCGTCACACCCTAACTCAGTAAGATCGCTTGAGAGCTGTTAGAAGATAATCCCTCTGCATATCGTGCTCTTCACACTCTTCGACCTGATGACACCATTGAGATATTTTGTTTTGGTTGACGACAGGGACCAGTGTCGTTCCACGTGAGTAATAAATCATCGTCAGCCGAGGCCTCTCCGATCAGATGTCTCGTTTGAATGAGTAAGATCGGCTGGCGTTATCCAAAATTAAATCCCTCCAGGGTATGACTGTAACACAAAGGTCAGTTCCTACCCCTGCTTACATCACGATTTCCCCTAAAGTGGACAGAATCGTCCAATATTTTCTAAAACAACAAAATAAGAGAGAGAGAAAGAAAATGGGGTTGGGGTGGGGGTCACATACAGGCAGCGCAGCAACATGCATTACGTCATCGGCTCGCCAGACCTGTCTCCATCACCCAATCAGATATTGACATCAAGCGTCACACTGATCAAATGGTGTGACGTCACGGCCCCTCCTATCTTAAATCACATCACTACAAGGCGAAGCAAACATGAAACAAGCAAGCGGATGAGTATAAGCGTGCCGCCTCGCTAAACCGTGGTAAAGACGCATTGCATGCAGGGAAGGGAGAAGGGGGGAAAGAAGGCCCGTCTCTCTTTTTCTTGTCTTCCTCCTCTTCCTCCTCTTCTTGTCTTTATTGTTACTCTCATAACTGTTCTATTACCATTGTTGTTGTCATTATTGGCATAATTACCTTTTTTCTTTATTGTTATTACCATTGTTGTTATTCTTGTTATTACTATTGTTATTACTATGACTATGTTGTTATTACTATCATTGTATTTATTGTCTTTATTATCATTATTATTATTATTATTATTATCATTATTATTATTATTATTATCATTATTATTATTATCATTATTATTATTATTGTTGTTGTTATTATTATTGTTGTTATAATTGTTGTTGTTATCATACGTATCATTATTATCAATACTATTATCATTGTTATTATCGTAATTATCATTATCATCATTATCATCATAATTATCCTTGTCATCATTATCATAATTATCATCATTCATCATCATCATCATCATCATCATTATTATTACTATTATTATTATTATTATTGTTATTATTATTATCATTATCATCATCATCATCATCATCATCATCATCATCATCATCATTATTATTATCATTATCATTATCATTATTGTTATTGATATTATTATTATTAATATTATTATTATTATTATTATTATTATTATTATTATTATTATTATCATTATTGTTATTATTATAAATATTATTATTATTGTTATAATCATTATCATTATTATTATTGTTATTATTATTATTATTATTATTATTATTATTATTATTATTGTTATTGTTATTGTTATTATTATTATTGTTATTATTATTATTATTATTATTATTATTATTATTATTATTATCATTATTATCATTGTTGATGTTATCATTAGTAGTAGTAGTAGTAGTATGATTATTATTATTATTATTATTATCATTATTATTATTATTATTATTATTGTTGTTGTTGTTGTTGTTTTTATTATGAACATCATTATAATTGCTCTTTCCATCATCATTATTGTTGTCATCATCATTATTGTTGTTGTAGTGGTGGTGATAGTGGTGGTGGTGGAGGTAGTGGTGGTGGCATTGTTGTTACACATTGCAGATAGCCAGCCAATCTCTTGACGTGTAAGGAAAGCCATGTTGGCAGTGAGTAATTAAAACGACACGTCTCCGGGTGCCGTCGTTGGCACAGTATGCCACGGTGACGTCACTAAAGAAGATAAAGGTGAAAAAAAGGGGGGAAACATAAAAACAAAGAAAAATTGGACAATAAAACCACATCAAGGAACAGACTTCCCCAGACCCTCAGATTACGCGGGTACTCGACTATGGCGCCAAAAAACTATCTTTACTCGCTGCCTCACGATAAGCGGAAATTCACTTCCTGAGAGCAGTTGGCGGCTCCTCAAAAAAAGAAAAAAAGATAAATAGATAAAATACCATCGTCCGTTCTGCCATATCTATTCACATAAATGTGGAAATATTTTTTCCATGGTGACGCTCGAATAACTCGCTTTACGTCTCCTGATGATAACCATTTCCTCCAGGCCATCATGGACATAGATCTTATACCTTGTAGGATACATTAAGGAAAATACAATTAGGTAATCACACACACACACACACACACACACACACACACACACACACACACACACACACACACACACACACACACACACACACACACACACACACACACGGCTTTGCTAATATTGCAATCCGTTCCTCTCCCCCTCGAACAAGGAATGGCTGCGTGGTAAGTGTGTTAGGTTACAGCATCACTCGTACAAACAATCCATTCGGAAAACTGAGAAAATCACAAAGATAGTAGTGGATACAGAACGAACTAGC
>NC_134778.1:39406347-39408847 GCF_046742065.1 Oratosquilla oratoria | reverse complement strand
GCATCTCCCCCTCTCCCTTCCTCTACACCACTACAGTACTGTAGTGGAGCATCACTTTAATACTGCAGAAGGCTAACACTGTACAACTCAAGAATACTTCATCGAAAGCAGTGTATGTGGTTTGCAAGACAAGGTGGTACTGCTACAAAGTTAGCACGACGCCTACATCATATAACGGTGTCAAATCATTGCAACACCACGTGAAGAGAAGTGCTGCAATGCGCCTTTGTTAAAATGTCAAGATGTCACCAAATCGACCACTTTGATTGCCGCATTTGCTGCAGATGCCGCCTTTCAGGGTCCGAAGAGGATAATAACTCGCTCTTCTGATCCGTCGGCGCTCAGGGAAAGACAAAGTCGCATCACCTCTCCAGAATTCAAATATGCAAATACGACTTTCGTTACGGAGCACATGGTATGTTTTTTCTCTCTTACTTGTTTTACTGCAAGATGGAGTTTTTTTTAACGAAATTGCATCACTGGTTATATTTGGAAAGTTAAATTCAGGAGGAGCCGTTACTTGCGTGTTGAGTGTCTGCGTTTCCTAGTATGGGATGAGTTTTATTCGCCATTACATTCAGACTTTCCTCATTACGCAACAATCATGCCAAACACCATAAATCTTATTTCTCCTACTACTTCTACTACTACTACTATTACGATTGCTACCACTACTATTACTTTTTTATTATAACGACCTCCATCCTCGCGGAACTGTGTGACGAAAAGCAGTCAGGATCCGTCTCTCACAGACTCAATTCTACAATTACTACTACTACTTCTACTACTACTACTACTACTACTACCACCACTAATGCTGATATTAATACTAATAACAGAATCAGTATTAGTACTAATACTGATACTAATATTGCCACCGTAGATTCTGCTGTTGCTGCGGTAACGTTAGATTACACACCTGCTCTTGGCATAGCCATTGCATGGTTCAACAGATTACTCCTGCAAGCCCTATTTTATCTCCGACGTAGGTCAGTGACCTGGTCCCTACTACGGGTGTTCTATTGTTACCTGTTTTCGATCTTACGGCATCTGCTGCTTTACCAGCTACTTCTGCTGAAAGCGACAAATATCCAAGCTGATTGTAGCAAGGTCATGCCGCATGAAAAAATGGTTGTTTTATGTATTGTGGAAAGATGTTTGAAGCAAAGGCGAGACTGGGGTAGACTACGGCCTCGCGCCAAAGCAACGCGAAGCTCCATGCCTGAGCTTGGTCAAACGTGTCTTTGAAACGCTTCAATAGTACGTATAATTAAACCCCCGTCTCAATTAACTCCATCGCGTACCAGGTGATACCTAGTCTTTTCTTCTGGCTGCCAGGCTATTCTATTCAGCTCACCCTTACGGATGTTGAGTGGGCACAGCGTAACATTACCAATGTTGTCACATGTAGTTTGGGTCGCATAAATTGTAGTTTACCCCAGCCCCTCCCCACTCCTTCGGTACATTGAATCCCTTTACAAAGATTATTCTGAACATCCGCAGGCGATTTTATTCAGTTTGGAAACGCCGCTTTAGCGAAGGGGTGAAGACTCTCTTGATTAAATTGAAGGTTGAAAGAGGAGTTTGCGGCCGGGGCTCTAGGAGGTAGTTAGGAATGAAGACTGCAGGAGGTAGAGAGGTCGTGTGATAAGACGCAAAGATAAGAGTTAAGAGCGTCTGGTGCTCTCGCAGATAACTGGTAGTGGTCGTCGTCGTCTTCGTCTCCGTCGTCGTCGTCGTCGTTGCACTGGTAATGGTACCGGTATTGGTAGACGAAGTGGTGTTAAGGAAGGAGGTAGTGGTGGTGGAGCTGGTGCAGTTGCTAGATGGGAAGAGACAGATGAGGGTAGATATACTGTTGGCATGGCACTGAAGTCGTCACGGTAGAGTATTTGTCACGTGCAGCAAGTTATGCGGTGCACCATTAGACATGATACTACCATCACGTTACCCTATACAGAACAGCATCATAAATATGTAATAACGACATGGTATAATGACGACGATGTCGTAGTGAGATAACACTACCATAATACATTAATAATGACTTACCAGTGGTGATTACTGTGCTCACTTACGATGATAATTCCTCTCACAAAACTGCGATCGTAATTTGTTTCACTCGATCATAACAGAGAGACAGGCGAGACATCATGTCAGAGATGACAGAAGCTTTTCTGTATAAAGACTTCACGCCGGTAAAGAGAGACTGAAAGTACAGAGGAAAAGTCGAGGAAGAGTAATAGAAGGAAAAAAAAAAGGCGCCAAGGTTTCCATTGAAGGGCTCCAGTGAAGTGGAAAGGGGGTTGTCTGTTTCAGAAGAAGAGAAAGGGGAAGGGGCACCCGCTGAAAGGGAAGTCCGTCCCTCCTGGTGATGGGATGGCGCCCCTCCTGAAGCAGGAAGAGCCCAGGTTCCGCACTCCAAAGATGAGTTCCTATGGTCACCCCCCCCCACACACACACACCCCACTCACCCCGTTCTCCATCCCCACTTCCAAAA
>NC_134778.1:39283847-39401347 GCF_046742065.1 Oratosquilla oratoria | reverse complement strand
GGAGATCTCCCGAGTTCCTGTGACCCAGGTGGTGTTCACGGTGCTTATGATCCTCGAGGTGCTCGTCGTTGTCGATGTCTTCTTCGTTCTCGCGGTCATGGTACTCGTGGTAGCTAGCTGGAATCGTTTAGGATTTCCATGTGGCATTCGCGGTAATCTTAGTACTAAGGTTACACATATTAGTCTATGACACTCGTGTATATCATTCATGGTAGTTGTCTGAATGGTCATGGCAGTTGCTTTGTGCATTTATTTCCCGTTTTGAGCACACATATGCCAACACAAATGTGTACATATAGTCATATATATATCCGACTATATATGTATGTTCATATGTGTTTATTTGTAGCTATACATGTGTATGTGTACATACATAAGTGCAAACACGCGCGCACGTTCACACACGCGCGCACACACACACATACATACATACGCACACACACGCACACACACACAAACACATACATACGCACACACATGCGTACACACACACACACACACACACACACACACACACACACACACACACACACACACATAAAGATTTACTGACGAAGAACGGACGTGTGAAAATATGCCCTATTTTAGGGATTTCCAATTGAGAAAACAAGTTTCTGTATGAAAAGTTCCAGCCTGAGAGGGGATTAAAGGCAGTTTGTTACTGAAGCCAAAAATAAGTAAAGAAAACCCAAAACGAGCATTGAAATCTCTCACAAAGAGTTATCTAATCATTTAATGGTTTATGTTTCGTCCTTATAGTGTGTCTGAGGGAAATAAGAATATTCTGATCTCCTTACTGTTCCTGGCACAGTTTCTTTCACTTATAAGTACTACAGTTATGAGTGTCTTCCAGAGAAGCGTGTACATATCTTTGTTTTTCCGCCAATGGACTCTGTATTTTTCCTATTGTCTTTCTTCTTATTTTGTAATGTATTTGGTTATTGTATTTATTTTAATCATCTCTATTATTAGAGCTGTGGACTATAGTTGGTTGTATTTTTCCATAACTTCTATGAATGTGTTTCTTGCTAGCTCTCAGTACGGCTGTAAGATCTTTTGTTGCCTTTTCTATAGGCGGGTACAGGGTTACGTCATTTTTCAGGGCCTTTTTCAATTTCTTCTGTGGAATTACTTCATTTTGCTTGTTTGTAGTTTATAAAAGTTTTCCACGTTAGTATTAATTTTCCCTGTGAGTTTCAGTGATTTTTATGGGGAATTGATCTGAGAAGTGTGTGTGGCGAAGGACGCCTGTGAACGACCTGAGGAAACTCAGCAAAGACGAACAAAAGGAAGAGAGGAAAGGAAGGCAGCTTAGTAATTGAACGAGCGCGGATGAGGATGCGGAGACAAGGAGAAGTCAGAGAGCTAAAGAGAAGGGAGAGGGCGATTGTGTGTGTGTGTGTGTGTGTGTGTGTGTGTGTGTGTGTGTGTGTGTGTGTGTGTGTGTGTGTGTGTGTGTGTGTGTGTGTGTGTTTATGTGTATGTGTGTGTGTTGGTGAATGTGTGTGTGTGTGTGTGTGTGTGTGTGTGTGTGTGTGCGTGTGTGTGTGTGTGCGTGTGTGTGTGTGTGTGTGTGTGTGTGTGTGTGTGGTGTGTGCGCGCGTCAGTGTGTGTGTGTGTGTGTGTGTGTGTGTGTGTGTGTGTGTGTGTGTGTGTGTGTGTGTGTGTGTGTGTGTGTGTGTGTGTGTGCAATTGTGCGTGTGTGTGTGCAATTGTGCGTACATGTTTACTTCACCGAACAGTATTTACCTATTTGTACTTTTACAGGATTCAAATGAACACTCGCGCTATTCCGTATCTCAGGACCAATGTGGTCGTCCACGCGGTCGACCGTGCGAGCCAAGAATCGAGTGATGACGAAATCGCTCATTATCCGGACGCGGTAATTTGCAAAGTGGACCAGATCGCGCGTCGAACCTGAGCCCCCCATGACGGCAAGCCGTCGCGTCGATTCTGGCTGCCGCCAAGCTATTCTATTCATCTCCGTTACATCCCAGCCTCTCTCAGTTGTGAAAGGGTTAATTAGCCAAGAGAATGTGTGTGTGTGTGTGTGTGTGTGTATGTGTGCGTGCGCGCGTATGGGAGCAAGGTTGTGGAAGTAAAAGGAGAGAGGTGGTTCATAGCTCCTCTACACTTTGATGAGGGAAAGAAAAATGTGGAGGAGGAGGAGGAGGAGGAGAAGGAGAGGAGAAGTGAAAGGAGATAATGAAAGATAAAAAGATGTGAAGAAAATGAACACAAACACGGGAAAAGTAAAACCAAGTTGATTACCGACAAAGGACGAAGAAGAAAAAAGGAAGAAATAAAGAAGGGAGAAGAAAGAACACAAGAAAAGAAGGAAGAAGAGTAGGACAGGAGAGATGCCAAGCAACGAAACTGGGAAATAGGAACGCAGGAAGGAGAGAATGAAAAAGACTGAACAAGAAAAGGAAACGATTAAAGGAAGGAAAAGAAGAAGTGAAAGGATGAGGAAGACGAGGAGGAGGAAGAGGAGAGATTGAAGAATCGTTAGAGGAAGAAATGAGATCGAACAGAGCAGTCGGAAAAAGGATTAGAACGGACAGTGGAAGAACTTGGAAGAAGGAAAAACGGAGGTGGAGGACCAAGAGAAGAAAGAGGAGAAGGAAGGAGACAAGGAGGGTAAACATCAGTCGGAAGTGGTGGCAGAGGAGGAGGAAAAAGAGAAGGAAGAGAAGAAGGAGGAGGAGGAGGAGGAGGAGGAGGGGATGGAGATGGTGGTGGTAGTGATATTGACGATGATGATGATAATGATGATGATGGTGGTGGTGGTGGTGGTGGTGGTGGTGGTGGTGGTGGTGGTAGTGGTGGAGTTGGTGGTAGTGTTGGAGGTGGAGGAGGAAGAGGAATAGAAAAGGGAAAAGAAGGTAAAGAAGAGGGAGGAGAGTGAATGAGGGAGGAGAGGAAGAGAAGAGGTTGAAAGAGAAGGAAGAATGCAAAGAGGAGAGGAAGCTTTGCACACCATAGACGCTTTGATGGCGTCGAAATAAAGACGATGAAAGGACGGAGCACCGCGATAATGAGGAACAAGGAACAGCCCCGACAGCAGAGGCAGCAGGAGGGCTGCTGCTGCTGCAGGAGGTAGAAGGAGAAGGAGGAGGAGGAAGGGGAGGAGGAGAAAAAGGAAAAGGAAGGGCAGAGAAAGGAAAAAAGTTACCGCAGGAGGTAGGAGGAGGAGGGGGAGGAGGAAGAGCAGAGAAACCAAAAGAGTTACCGCAGCAGGTAGAAGAAGGAAGAGGAGGAGGAGGACGAAGAGGAGGAGAAAGAAAAGGAAGAGCAGGAAAATAAAAAATGTAACCACAGCGGGTAGAAGAAGGAGGATGAGGAGAAAGAAAAGGAAGAGTAGAGAAAGGAAGAAATGATGGCAGTAGGTAGATGGCGGAAGAGGAGTAGCTGTAGCAGCAGTTGCAGCAGGCAGGAGGAGTAGGAGGAGGAGGAAGAGGAAGAGTAGGAACTGAGGAAGCAGGACCCTTGCAGCAGGAAAACCGGTACAAGCAGGAGGGCTCCAGCAGGCAGAAGGGAATGAAGAAGAGAAAAAAAGAGAAAGAAAAGGAGGAAGAGGAGAAATAATAGGAAGAAGGAGGAGAAAATGGAGAAGGAGGAGGAAGAAAGGGAGGGGAGAAGAAGGAGGAAATGGAGAAGGAGAAGAAAGAGGGGTAGGAGATATGTTAGAACCTACGATCAGAGAGAAAAGGCAAACAAGAGGGGAACACAAATCAAGGAATTGGTCACATTCTTTTTGATCCCGTGTGATATCCAAGCGCCCATCCACGCAAGCACGCGCACGCAAAAAAAAATGCATGCACGCAAACCCGTGTACACATACATGTACGCAGTGTTGCAGGTCTGCACACACGTTGTAGGCACATTCTTGACCAGCTGAACAAGATATAAGCAAATAGTTTCACACACGCAAATGGCCACATAGATACGTGCTCTCTCTCTCTCTCTCTCTCTCTCTCTCTCCCTCTCTCTCTCTCTCTCTCTCTCTCTCTCTCTCTCTCTCTCTCTCTCTCTCTCTCTCTCTCTCTCTCTCTCTCTCTCTCTCTCTCTCTCTCTCTCTCTCTCTCACACACACACACACACACACACACACACACACACACACACACACGGCCGGGCGGAGACAAGTTGGGTTTGTCTCCTTTCACGTGTAGCCCCTGTTCACCTAGCAGCGAGTAGGTACGGGACGTTAGTCAAGGAGTTGTGACCTTGCTGTCCCGGTGTGTGGAGTGTGAGTGGTCTCAGACCTACCCAGAGATCTGCTAATAATGAGCTCTGAGCTCACTGCCGTAGGGTGGTGTCTGGCTGTCTCAAAAAGAGGCTGCAGCAGATCCGAGGTGAATACACACACATACAGACACACACACAAATGCATGCGTCCACGCGCGCATTCATATACAAGTAGACATGCAAGCAAGCAGGCATAGAAACATACACTCGCAGGAAGGTCAAATGAAAATGCTGAAGCACAGTAGGAAGGAATGATGCAGGGCAGAAGGGAATTGTGAGCGAAGGATGACAGGAAAAGATGGTATCCAGCGCTTCTATCCTTGGGAACAACATGGCGCCGAATAGGAGGGCGTCGTAGAAGTAGTAAAAGACAGATGGAAAGGGTAGTAGAAAAAAAAAGAGATAGTTCAAGTTAAAGGTGATTAGCATTCTTAATTAACTGGTGACTAATCTTCAATCTTAAAAAACTGTTGCGTAACTCTGGTCTGTAAGGGTGTCACTAAGTCTGTAAAGGTTGGGGAGGGGGGAGGTTGAATGCCTTTCCATCATTGTATTCGTAATAAATATATTTTTTCAGCAATGTTGTACCCATTATCTCTAGCCTTTCTTTATATATATATATATATATATATATATATATATATATATAACAATTTAATTTAATTCTAAGCCATCAACATCGAGACACACGAGGAGGTATACATGCAGAAATTGAAACGTGGTACAGCCAAGGACTCGAACCTGCGCTAGCACGTGACAAGTGATAGTGACTTAACCGATTGCGCCTTCAAAAGAGATATAAGTTAAGCGCAACTTTTCTTATATATTTGTATGCTCGAGTTACATACACGTACACGAAATTTTGCGGAGATGGATGAACGGAAAATTTTGTGTATGTCTATGTAACTCGTGCATACAAATATATAAGAAAAATTACGCTTAACTTATATCTCTCTTGATGGCGCAATCGGTTAACTCACTATCACTTGTACTATCATAGTGGAGATGGGTTGAACGCAAAATTTCGTGTATGTATATATATATAACGCTCAGTACATCTCATGCTTATAATTTTTCACACCTACTTTTGAATGTAAGTACCCTTCTTCTTGGCACTCTCTTGTATTGTACCTTTCCCACTTATTACCAATTTTTTCTTATATTTTACTCGTTTCTGTGTGTGATTGTTTTGTTTCTTATTTTAACAGAATTGAATTGTATCGTACTTCACCAGAATTGGCAATATATAATTTATTTCTGTACAATTGTCATCGCTGCTGCATTTGACTGTGTACTTTTTGTTAATGCAGTCTACTCTTAAAAATGTCTTTCTTAAGACAAAACGTCGAGTTCTACAATTAAAGGAAACGAAATGGAAGAATACGGAGACTTAGTTTCTGTTCATCCGGTTAATGGCAAAACTTTAAGCAGGAAAATTGAGAATACGAGAAGAAAACTAAATAACTATTACAATGCCGTCGTTTTCAACTCTACGTGCATTACAGAAAACCTGCTCCCTTTTTTATATATGTATATATGTGCACACACACACACACACACACACACACACACACACACACACACATATATATATATATATATATATATATATATATGTATGTATATATGTATGTATGTACATACATATACACATGTATATATATATATATATATATGTTATACATAAATATATATGTATATACATAAATATGTATGTATATATATATATATACATATATATGTATGTATATATATATATATATATACATATATATGTAGGTATATATATATATATATATATATATATATATATATATATATATATGCATGCAATCACATCACAATGATACGAAAATGCAAAATAACCACAGAAGGGAAACTCGTCGACAGTAAGTACTTTCGTATATTACATATTCAGACTAAATATGTATATATATATATATATATATATATACACACATGCATATATATATATATATATATACATATATATGTATTTACATGATCATCTTTGAGTAACAAATGTAAAAGTCTAGCAAATAAATTTGACCTACTACTAATTTTAGAAGCAATTATCAATGTGGATCGATTTTCATTTGCCGGTGAGGATAAGGTGCTAGGAATGGGTGCGGGGATGACAGGGCGCCAAGATACAGCATCCTCGAAATGACAATTAGAAGGAGTCGATGCCGAACTCGAAGGCAACGATGAAGAAGATGTCGTATGTGGCGAAAGCGGCACGCGCGGAAGAACCTGTCGATGTCGATGACAACTGGACTCATTGGCGGCGAGGATGAAGGAATGGGAGAAGCAAGAGACCGAAGGTGGAGGGAAGGAGAGGGGAGGTTCACGGTAGTCGCACCTCCAACAGTACCTGTAGCAGGAGCACCTATGGTAACACCCGTGACAACACCTGTGGTAGGGGTATTTGCTGCAACACTTGCAGTGGCACGTATAACAGCCTTTGTAGAAGCACCACTTGTGGTGACACCTGTATTAGCAGCGCCATTCTGTAGCACCACTTTTGGTAATATCTTTAGAATCAGTAACCATAGCACCTGTGGCAGCATGTAACCGTGTGTTTTACTTTTCATCCAAATCATAAGAATTCAGACTACATCTCCCACACTTATCACACAAAGGACATTCTGAAATCGAAAGAGCTTCACTGCCCTAAGCATCACCTGACCAAGTGCTTGGTAAGCATAGGCTGATGCAATACTGAATGTTGAGATTCAGGCGTGTGAGTCCGCCACGCCAAGACCTCATGGTCAGACAGATCAAGTATTGTACATTGGGCTTTCATTAGTCCCCATGAACACCCCTAACATGTAGTCGAACATGGGCACAAGCACCTGTAATGGCAACACTTGTAGCAGCATATCTGTGGCAGCGCTCGTAGCAGGAACAGCGTTGCTCTAAGGATACAACTGAGGAGAAACTCTGAGGGCCGTTCCATGAAAAGAAAGGCTAGTCCGGTAGCGCCTGGCGGTAAAATGCCTAATCATCCTTCTAGACAAACACATGTTTGTTCTTCTAACACTCCTAGTATTGATAATGATCATTCTCTCAAAGAAGACCGCCTGCTCCTCGTTCAATAGAGGTTTTATATCCTAAGTAAACACCCCAAGCCATAACAGTTTCAGAAGGATTGCTGGGACTTTTTTTCAGCACAGCCCTGAAGTCTTCTGGCTTCTGGTGAAGACTGGGGGTATGCACTAGTAGAACAAAAATTACTTGAAAAATTAATGTGTCCAAAAGTGAACTCCGGCGGTAATATTACAACAGCTCACCGTGAGTACCCTCTATATGATTGGGCTTCAAGAACGTGAGTGTACAGAGTAGCAAGAATGGTCTGCATCTTAAGACACAGTAAAAAAGTAAACTGGCCATGAAGACAGAGTTGCTATGGTAAGTTGGTTCCGGGAGAAAGAACATCGAGAGTAGGTTTGTTTCGAGAGAAAGAGAAACAGGACATAGTGGCCGGAGTACACCAGTTTTAAGAAAAAGAGTAGCAAGAGTACTCTGGCTTGGAGGACAGAGTAGCAAGTTGGAGTGCGAGGACGTCATCAAAGGAACATGTGAAGGGAGGGGAGGGCGAGGAAAAATCAACCGCTACGCCAGCGAAAGCAAGAACAGCCAAGAGCCAACGGCATGGTGGGCGAAGGGGAAGGAGGAAGGAGAGAACAAGAGGAGAGGAAGAAGAAGGGGGTAAAAACAAATCGAGGAGAAAGAAGATGTTAAAGAAGAGAAGAACAAACCGAGGAAAAGGGAGAAGGAGAAATAGGAACTCAAAGGAAAGAAGAGGGAAGAAGACCCAGAAAAGAGACAAAAGAAGAGAACATAAAAGGAAGAAAGATAAAAAAGAGGAGGTGAAGGAGGTAAAAGGAGTAGAGGAAAGAAGAAGGAAAAAGAATAAGAGGGAAAAAAGGACAAGAGAAGAAGAAGAGAGAAGGGAAGGAAAAAAAATGGAATTGATTCAAAGCTAAGAGGGTAATGATGAAGAATGGGGAGAGACAGGCAGAAACGGCTAAACGCAAGAATGGACAAAAGTGGGAAACACTGCAAAGAAAACAAAGCTAAAGGAGAAATGGAAGACGAAAGAAGAAAGGAGAGAAAGAAGTGGAAAGGAATGAGGACCAAGGAGGAAAGAGAGGGAAATCAAAAGGTGTAACATTGCAAGTGTTTCGAGATACGCATACGGATACGGATTCTTTGATTTCTTTGACTTTGTGCCGACCAACGAAGGAGGAGGAGGAGGAGGAGGTGCAGGAGGAGGAGGTGCAGGAGGAGGAGGAGGTGCAGGAGGAGGAGGAAACCTATACCAGGAGCCAGGCCTGCGCTGACAAGCCTTTGAAGCCTCCTTTGCTTATTGTGTAGTGCTTTAGTGCTGCTTTGAATGCCTCTTGGATATAGTTGCTAGTGTTATTGTGTATTTCTGTAAGAGTGCGTTGAATACCTCTTTGATATATAATCGCCAGTGTTGATTGTATATTACTTGAAAATGCTTTGAAACTCTTTGATGCCGCCGTTTGTAGTTATTTTGCGCTGCTTTAAGAGTGCCTCCGGTGCCTTTGATACAGTGGTGGCTGCTGCCGTAGTGAACTGCAGTAAGAGTACCACGAATAATTGGACTTTGACAAAGTTGGTGACAGTGTCATGCGGTAAGTTTCGTTTGCAGTACTTTAGCATTTCGTTGAGTTCTGTTGTTGTTCAAAGAATGGAGGAGTTTAGTCGTTGAGTGGAGGAGATGTCGAGAGGAAGCGGGGTGGGGGGAACTTGTTGCGTCTTCTGGTGAGTCATAGCTCCCCGCCGACTGGCCGTCACTCACTTCTTCGCCGCCTCCGCCCCCAGGGTCCTTTCTTGGCAGCTTGTCACTCGCCCATCCCCCTTCTGCAGCGCCGCCCGAGGATCATCGAGGAGATGCCGCTCACTTCCTTATTGCCACACTACCTCCTGGGGCACCTTGTCAGCTTGTCACCCATTCCGCTATTTCCTTCCCCACCCCCATGCCTCCGGTACACCCCTCTAGGACCTATGATCCCGCCCCCCTTCTGAACTATGTCCCTCCTGTCTTCATGTTCTTCCTTCGGCAGGGAGAGTCTCCCGAATTTAAGTGCGGTTCCTAGGGCCTCTTCGCTGGACCGGGCCTCTGATCCTGTACTGGAGCGTGATTCCTTTGCTCTGCTGTTTGTTGCGACTGTTTGATCGTCCGCCATTGTGATGCTGTTTTCGCCGGACAGTCACCGCTCTACTCAGAGGCGGCGGCGGCGGCGGCGGCGGCAGCGGAGGAGGCGGCGGTCGTCGTCACCAAGTGCGGGGCGGGGCCGCGGTCAATCAAGGAGCAGCGCCGCGCCTCTGTCAATGAATGACCCCGCCAGGGCCGCGGGACCAGAGGTCGCTGGAGGTAGCCTCATACAAGAAAAAGATGATGATGATGATGATAATGATGATGATGATGATGATAGTGGTGGTGGTGATGAAGATGATGTGTTTGTGAATGTGTGTGTGTGTGTGTATGTGTGTGTGTGTGTGTGTGTGCGTGTGTGTGCGTACATGTGCATTTTTTTCGTGCGTGCCTTATGTAACACACATGAGTGCATGGGCCTGCCTGCTCCTTGGCCGAGAGCGGTGTGCACAGCCTTCCTTCCCCCGTAAGTGTGTAGAGGCTCCAAGTAATGGGAGGGTTTATTGGCAAAGTGGAGTCGCCCCCACCGGTCAAAGAGGACTGACGGAAGGCTTCATTGCCAAAGCGGACTCAAGTTGAGGTACTGGAATCAAGTCGTATGGACCTTTATACTTTGTTAAGATCGCTTGCGATGTGGAAACTTATGTGTTTATTTTTTTTATTATAACTGTTTACGTATATGCTTTTCTTCTATTTTTCTGCTGTTAAAACAAAATCGGTTCTCCATGACCATTATTGGTGTGACTAAAGTAGTCATTATATATAGTTAATCATTATCAACATGATCACCAGAAATATTAGAAGTAATACTAGTATTTGCGATACTCTTTATCATATAATTAACAATGTTTCTCATTATTTTGTATATGATCACTACTAATAATGGCCAAGTAGTAGAATCAGTAATAGTAGTATCAGTATTAGGTACGTAAATATACACATACATACACCCACATATACACATATACGTGTACATACATGTACATAAACACACACACACACACACACACACACAGCACACACACACACACACACACGTACACACACACACACACACACACACACACACACACATATATATATATATATATATAGCATACACATACAGCGCGCGCACGTACACACACACACACACACAAACACACACATACTCTCACACACACAAGCATACACACATAGTATACAAACACCTCTCTCTCTCTCTCTCTCTCTCTCTCTCTCTCTCTCTCTCTCACACACACACACACACACACACACACACACACACACACACACACACACACACACACACACACACACAAACAAACACGTGGTGGAGGTGAAGTGTGCGCATGCGTGTCAACTTGCATAGCCGTCAAAGCTAAAGTCAAAGAGCTGTGTCCTTTGTGACACGCCACAGTCGGCCTCGTCCCTCGCCAGGTCAGTGTCGCTCCAGTCTGCGTGTCTACTACGTGTCAACTAGCCGTGGAATGGTTAACTGCTGATATTTGAACAGTCAAATGACTCCTCGCTGCCCAATGGCGAGTGACCTGCTAATGGTATCGGTCAGCCAGCATTACTGGCAGAGCGCTCCCTAGATTCTGTACACATTAATGAACACATCACACACACACACACACACACACACACACACACACACACACACACACACACACACACACACACACACACACACACACACACACACACACACACACACACACACACACACACATATTTACACACACACACACACACACACACACACACACACACACACACACACACACACACACACACACACACGGATTGGTAAAGCACTGGCCTCACAAGCCAGAGAACCGGGGTTCGATTCCCCGGCCGGGCGGAGATAAGTTGGGTTTGTCTCCTTTCACGTGTAACCCCTGTTCACCTAGCAGTGAGTAGGTACGGGACGTTAGTCAAGGAGATGTGACCTTGCTGTCCCGGTGTGTGGTGTGTGAGTGGTCTCAGACCTGCCCAGAGATCGGCAAATAATGAGCTCAGTGCTCACTGCCGTAGGGTGGTGTCTGGCTGTCTCGACAGAGACTGCAGCAGATCCGAGGTGAATACAGACACTCACACACACACACACACACACACACACACACACACACACACACACACACACACACACACACACATACACACACATATATATATATATATATATATATATATATATATATATATATGCGTGTGTGTGTGTGTGTTATGCATATATATATTGCAACGTATTCCTACACACAACTTTTGCCTCACGCACTAGTAATAATATGTCAGCAGTTAGCAGTGACCCTCCAGTAATTAAGTGGTCACATCCGGGAATTGAAATGGACGCACTTTCCTGTCATTTACCAGAGTTCTTTGCCAGTGTTACCTCGTTCCCCTCATCAGCATCAGCTCGCCGCCCCGTCCTTTGTGTGTTCATCCCATTCCACCACCTCCACTACCATTACCACCAACACAGCTACAACCACTGCCATTATAACAACCACTGTTATCACTCACTACCACTGACTGTCACGATCACTTTTTCAGTGTCATTTTCCAGCATTTCTGTAGTTTACACTTCCCTACCCACATACTGATTCATGCCCACCTCACCCACTCTCCCATACAACTGTTTCTATCAACGCCTCCACCTTCCTTCAACCAAGCCAACACATCCTTTTATGCCCCATACGTAGACTCCACCCCATACGCTGCATCCCTATTCTGCACACATTACCCCTTCCCGTTTCTCTCTCTCTTCAACTCCTCTATCTCTATCTATCCATTTATATATGTCTATCCATCTATCTATCTACCGTCCTTTTCCCTTTGTGTGCGTTTCTGTGTATTAACTGTGGATGGGGTTGCTCTCCTGAGTGAGATGGTGTCAGTGACCTCTAACGTACCCGAACTGACAACTGACTTCTTGCTCGATGTAAAGCTATTTTCTCGCGAAGAGGAACCTAAGCAGAGGAATGGAAGTTCGCCATTATCGCTTTCGCAGGTGGAGAAACCGTGCATATATGGGGAAACTGAAAGAGGACCACATCTTCCTTTAGCAGGCAGCGATGAGTACATCCTTCCAGACCCGCAGGTTCTATCAAGATTTTCCCCGAGGTATTATAAACACAATTTTCACTCGCAAGAATAGTGGCAACCACTTGTTAGTGGGATCTGCTTTTAAAACGCATGTGCGCATGAGCGCGCGCACACACATACACACACACACACACACACACACACACACACACACACACACACACACACACACACACACACACACACACACACACACACACAAATATATATATATACATATATATATATATACATACATATATATATATATATATATATATATATATATATATATATATATATATATATATATATATATATATTCTGCTTCCCTACTCGTCCCCAGTCCGACCTCACCAAACACACCCTATCCTCTTCCTCTTCACAACGCTCCTTTGTAGTTGTTCTCCTCTTTCGTCTTACCTGCACTTGCTGGAGAACCGTTGGTGGAAGCTTATGTCTGGAGGTGTCTGCGCGGGTCTGTGTGCCGCCTGTCTCTTTTGTGCTTAGGCGAGGTTTGCTGATGGCTCCGCAGTGCATGCACAGGTGTGTCTCAGTGTCTACACTCCAGATAGACACAATTGTCTCGTCGTACTTGTGATTATACAGGTTGGGGTCCTTCTCTTCGGTGTCTATGGGTATTTCTGTACGTATCTGTTTCGCTGTGTATATAGCGAAGGAAGAAGAAAATAAAATATTGTTTATTTACCTTGTTGGTGACAGTTTTGTGTGCGTCTCACCGTGATTTATAGATTTTGTTTTCCCGAGCGCTTGACGATGCGAATCAGCCTCGTGACAAGTTGGTTTCGATAGATTGAATCTTAATTCATCTTGAATCTACTCAAAACGTCAATAGAACCATCTGGCTTAAACCACAACGAGATATTCAAGGTGTCGTTAGGTTCAAGGGGTCAAATGTCTTCAACACAGTCCTTTGATTCTACGTGTACAGTGAAATGTGCATGTTTACTAAATATTCCCATGCTGACATCTCGCCTTACACGTTTCCGCATATATGAGATGAGTTATTCACTTATCAGAAAATTGCATTGTCTATGACGGTCTAGGTTGGTGAAGATTGTTTTTATGTGTGCGTGTGCTTATTTGTTCCGCATATCCTTACGCTGCATGTTTACTCACTTCGAATAACATTATGCATTGATTTGTTTTCCATTTCTGCGTTGTGGGTTGTTTGTATGTGATACCCGTGCATGTCGAAAGATTTAGTGCACAATAAACTTAAAATACGACACTGGCTCTAACGTGTAACTGTGAATTCTTGTCATTAGTATTTCCTCAGTGCATATTTGCGGAAGCTGAAAGCATTGCTCTGTGAGCAGCTCAGATGTACTATGCAAATGTGGACATGTAAGCTTGTTCATTGCTGTGGTGCTTGGGTACGCATGTTACATGCAGGTGCATTTCATTACTGTATTATGGATGTCTAAAAATTATTAACATCGCTTAACATAAAAGAACGAAAAGTTTTCCATTTTACGGAAACTTGAAAAAACGACGAAATTCTCATGCAACTGATGAAGTTAATAAGAAAGATCAAAGTATGGAAAATAAGGGGATCATGAGTGCAGCCTAGCGAATCGGATGCCACGTAAAACGAAGGCTGGACGAGAGATTCAACATCCCAAAAAGATACATGCAGAATATAAAAGGAAGCAAGAGGAGAGGGAGGGAGGATGAGGTGGATAGTTCGTGAGGGTAGGTGTGATAATTAAGGGTTGTAGCTGACACATAACGATCGGTAATTACTGCCTCCGTCGCATCTTCATCTTCTTCATCTTGCCGTCAGTGTTGCCATTCGATAACATATCTGATCATTCTTTTTTTTCTAGAACGCGCCTTAGTTTCCTTGGTTAAATTACTGTAAATAAGTTGAATATTTTTCTTCGTTCTTTACTCATTTTAAACTATTGAAAAGGTTTCAAACAATTGGAGCTGAAAAATACTAGCTTGCAACTTCATAAGACATGGCAACTTTTCGAACTTGCACATGACGTGGCGGATGAACGATAATACCATGGATAAATCGCATATTTTCTATCCCGGCTTTTTCTTCTTCCTCCACTTCGTACTTCAAACCCACATCAAAGCGCTAAATCTTAATAGCTAAGAAGATATGTGATTAGATTAAACTTGTGATGGCGCAAAGGGTCTTTGGTGTTGTAGCCACTAGCAGACGAATTGGCGGTATAGCAAAATTTGGCGGGAAAAAATCGCGTCTACCCTGGGAGGAGATTCTAGAAGGCGATTAGACACCAAGGGCGCTGGGAACAAGGAGCACTGGCAGACTCGATCAGCGTTTTTGCATTCGGTCTTGGTCTCTAACACAGTGTGTTATTTTTCTTCGGGAGATCGATCGGTTTGACAGGTATCACGGAAAGATCTGCAGTGGGAACATTCGCTCTGTCTGTCTACCTGTGTGTCTGTCCATCTGTCTGTCTTCCTCTTTATCTGCCCCCCCCCTCTCTCTCTCTCTCTCTCTCTCTCTCTATATATATATATATATATATATATATTTATATATATATATATATAAATATATATAAATATATATAAATATATATATATGTGTGTGTGTGTGTGTGTGTGTGTGTGTGTGTGTAATAAAACCACTTGGAAAATTAAATGAAAGGTACCGAACATTTTCGTTTATTTAAGACATTTTCAAAGATCGCACCTTTGAAAATGTCTATAGACGAAAACGTTCGGTCACCTTTCATTTTATTTTCCAAGTGATTTTATTACACATTTTGTGAATCACGTGTTTTTGTGATTTATTCGCATATATATATATATATATATATATATAGATATATATATATATATAAATATATATATATATACATGTATATATATGTATATATATGTATATATATACGTATATATATATGTATATATATATACATATATATATGTATATATATATATTTATATATACATATATAGTATATATATATATATATATATATGCATATATATGTATATATGTGTGTGTGTGTGTGTGTGTGTGTGTGTGTGTGTGTGTGTGTGTGTGTGTGTGTGTGTGTGTGTGTGTGTTCCGTGGGGAACCTTACCGGAGGAGTGGCGAGAAATCTCTATTGAAGGGAAGGGTCAGATCAGCATTCTGGATGTTGATTGAGGGTGATAAATATTTTATATAAAGGACTTCCAATAGGGAAAGGCGATGGGCATCGTCACCCTGGTCCAGGATTATGGTGCCTTTGACCAGAAGTTTTCTCGTCGAGGGTATTCCATGGCCGTGCAGGTAATGATACTTGATGGATCCTGCTTGTAGGTGGCAAGTGAGGCTCCTGGAGAGGCGAGTAGTCATCATTCCTACATAAATACAAGTTCCACAGTTTTCGTGTTGACATGCATACATGTAGATGTCGTTTCTCCTCTGGAAGGGCTCAGGGGGAGGGAAGTTGTTTCCTAAAGGTTGGAAGACTTCTTGGACTCATAAAAGATAATAAAATTAAGATATTTATCTTCGGGTATTGGTTTTACGTTGCGGCGGATGATATACATATATATATATATATATATATATATATATATATATATATATATATATATATATACATATATATATAATATATATATATATATATATATATATATATATATATATATATATACACTGTCGCTCTTGCGTGAGCGTACAGTTGACCTATGTTAGCTGAATGAACCACCACCATCATCATCAGTAGGGATCGTATGTAGGAGTGCACGCCGCTTCACTCGCACGCCGACACCATTCAGCCGCCTTTTCCATTCCAAACAACTAACGGCAACATTAGTCGACTTGCTCCAGTCACGAGCTCTATAAAGGTCCACTTTGTCTCTTCCACCGAGGGTTGTCTCTTCTGGAGACAATGACTTAGGTCATCGGGGAAGCGTTTGACTCATGACCATATGTCTGAAGTTGATGTTCACGAATAACGCAGGTCACAGGCCAACGTGAGTCTCAAGGGGGCAGTTGATGGTTTGATACAAAGTCATACCAGCGATACACCTGCCTTTTGTTTCAAAGACATCTGCACAAAACGGAACACGAAAATGAGCAACATTAACCGAGAAGCTGCAGCTGCAGACTGCAGCCATTGGAGACTTGTAAAGTCATCTTGACATGTGAAGCTTTTCAAGACCTCTACGTCTTCACCACACGCATGAACAGACTGAACTGTGTCGCCCAGTAAGCCCCCAAACGCCTGGACCTCGCTCTTGGTCCGGAAGACCTGGTGTCCCAGATGCCTTGCCTCCCTTTGCATGGATTCGAGGGCTTCGACCAGGAGTTGAAATTATTATACAAGAAGTATAGCATGATCAACAAAGAGAAAATAAATAACCTTTGTATTGCCAGTGAATACTGCGCAATTACAATGATCGCCAGTTCTCTCCAGTACCCTCCCCATGTAGATAGTAAAAGGTGTCGGATTGAGACCCCTACATCACTCCTAAATTAGCTGGAAGAAACTGAATACGCCAATACATTTCACAGTACTCTCTATTCCAGAACACAGACATACATCAAGTCATTAACCCTTGCAGGAATCGTTCAGATCCGCAGAAGATCCCAGACCACCCCACGATGCACTGAATCAAACGTTCTATTGAAATCAACATACTCGTAGAATGCAAGCAACCTCTATTGAAACTCACGTCGTCATTCCAGAAGTACACAGGGCTCAAGGATCCGATCAATTGTTGATCTACTGAGCGTAAACCCAGACTGCTTAGGCTTCTTGAACTTCACCACATAGGAGCGAGCCGTGCCAACAACAAATGGACGAGCGCACCTGCCCGACATTCTGAGTAGTGTAATACCACAATAATTGTTCTGGTCCTGCAGGCCCCTTTTCCCCTTCCATATAAGCACGAGCAGTCTATTTACCACTTTTTACCAGAGGAAATGATACCTGACCGCTAAACTGCAGACAGCGCCGCATGCAACCCACGGATCGTGGCCTCGCCTCCGGCTTTAATCAACTCCTCAATGGTGCTGCAGATGCCGTCCGTTTTTTGTTTTTTTTCACCCTTCAACTCACAATCTAAACGACGTTGCAAACTTGTATATCAATCGGGCTGTGGGATCGCCGATTATATCCAGATCATCACGGAGCAAAGGCGGATGAACAAAGTTACAATTGTTCATACAGGAAGTAACGATGTGGGTAGGGTGAGATCAGAGGAACTTGTTTGGAATTACAAGGTCCTTCTTCAGGAGATGAAGGAGTGTGGAAGCCACCACGTAGTCTGTGGGATCCTTCCAAGGATCTACGCTGGCTCGTGTTGAAACAGTAGAGCCATATGGATCAATGAGAGGATATCACATTTGTGCACGCAACTGGGATACCACTTTCTTGATTTTTGGTATCTCTTTTCTAGGCGTCATGACCTTTATGCTTCTGATGAGATCCACCTAACTCGCAGAGGCAAAGATGTTCTTACAAACCTCATTGTGGGAGTTTGTATTGAACTAGTTCCTTTTTTTTTTTTTTTATAGAAATTTAAAGGTAAGGGGAAATAGAGTGTAATGGGGATAACAGAGTAGGGCAAAGCAATAATGTAGAGCAATATGTCAGTGTAGGACAAAATATCATTTTATGATATAACTTCGGTAGAGGACAAAATATTACATTAGGACCTAATGTCAATGAAGGACAAAATGTCACGATGGGATGTAATGATAGTGGAGGACAATGTATTACGATAGGATAAAATGTCAGTGGAGGACAGAATATAATTTTAGGAAGTGATGCCGGACAGAATGTCAACGAACGACGGGTGGCCGGAGTGGAACGCGTTGACGGAGGTGGGCAAAGTGTTCATGAGAGACCGGATGACCGTGGGGGGACCAGATGTCCGTGTGTTTTAGAGAAAGTGAAACAAGATGCATATGATAGTTTGTGGGTATAACTAACACAAACAAATGGACAAAATATGAATGTAGGTGTAATACTGTATATAGGCCAAAAACATTATCATTAGCAGACGACAAACCTGTTTCAAGAACTGTCTAGTTTCTGCAACCGGGACTTATTGATAATGGGTGATTTCAATTTTATTGACATTGATTGGATGACCCTCGAACATGGCCATAAAGGTAGTCGCTTGATAGATTTTCTCGGTGACAATTACTTAGTTCAGCATGTAAAAGAGCCCACTAAACATGGAAATTTACTCGATCTATTGATCACTAACCGCGAAAGCATGATAACCGATGTAGAAGTTGGTGAAACCATTGCAAGTACTGTAGTGATCACAACTTAGATTCAAACTGCTTAAAATTATAGAATAATAAATACTTGTGTATCTAAAATACCAGATTTTGGTAAAGCTCAGTTCATAGGACTACGTCAGGAGCCTCAGCTTACAGATTCGGAGGTAAAATTAAGCGAAAGGTCTATGAATCAGATGTGGGAATATTTCAAAATACGCTTACTAAGATGATTCATATCTATATCCCGTTTAAGGACAGACGCCCCCCAAATCAGGCTCGCCCAAAATAGTTTGACAAAGAAACTGAAAAATGTATTGCTAAAAAGAGGCAGGCTTATAAGAAATACAAATGCTCGGGTGCACCTAATGACTAACAAATTTATGTAATAATACAGAGAGATTTAAAAAAGACACAAAAACGAAAATAGCAATACGAAATGAATATCACTGGTAAATCCAAAGAGAATCCCAAAGAATTCTATAGTTACATTTGAGATAAAAGGGTTATTAGGAATCACATTGGCCCACTATTATCTGCTGACGGTCAACTTGAATATTCAAATGAAGGAATGTGTGATATTTTAAACAACTATTTTAGCTCAGTATTTGTAAACGAAACACCTCAAGGTGAACTCCAAACTGAAATCTGTGAAAAGTCTAGGGTGAACTTACTACGGTAAATATAACAAAAGAAAAAATTAAAGGGTGTATAAAAAACTCAAAGTTAATAAAACACCAGGGCCTGACGGTTGGCATCCAAAAATCTTAAAGGAAATGAAAAATGAGATTGTTGTTCCATTAGAAATTATTTTCAAGAAATCCATCATATCCAGAGATGTCCCAAGAGAATGGAAGCTAGCAAACGTTACTCCTATATTAAAAAAAAGGTGACAAATAAAAACCAAATAACTACAGGCCTATAAGCTTGACTTTAATCGTAGGAAAAATGATGGAAACTATCATCAGAGATGCTATCGAACACCATTTAGAAAGTAACTGTTTGATAAATGATAGCCAGCATGATTTCAGACGGAAACGTTCTTGTGTGACTAACTTACTCGAATTCTACAACACGGTCATTTCATAAAAGAAACAATGTATATTTAATATAGCAAAGACTTTGCAAACGCTTTCGATAGTGTCCCCCACAAAAGACTACTTACTAAATTAGTTTCACACGGAATAAGTGGTAGCCTATTAAGTTGGAATAGTAATTGGTTAAACGATCGAAAACAGTTGTTTTAAATGGCAAAACTTCTAGATGGAAAAATGTTACGAGTGGAGTTCATCAAAGTTCCGTTTTTTGACCACTTCTATTCATAGTATACATAAATTGTATAGACCACGGACTGAAATATATTGTCTCCAGACTTGCTGAAAATACAAAAACGTGCGGAATGTCAAACTATCACTTAAATCAATTAGAAATTCAAGAAGATTTAGATAAACTACAGCAATGGTCTGAAAAGTGGCTAATGAAATTTAACACAAATAAATGCTAGATTATGCACATAGGTAAAAATAACAGTACGATTACAAGTTATTTGGAAACTCATTAACAAAAGTGGATAGTGAAAAGTATCTAGGCATAATTATCAGTAACGATCTCAAATCATCTCAGCAGTGTACTTCAGCCTCTGATAAGGCAAATAAGACTCTAGGACTGATTGCGCGATCTTTTGATTTTAAAAGTTCATCTCTCATTAACAAGCTATATAAATCGTTAGTTCGTCCACATTTGGAATATGTTGTTTCCGTATGGTCACCGAATCTCATTAATTAAAGACATTGACAGATTGGAAAACGTACAACGGCGAACCACAAAACTGATTCCAAATATCAAAAATAAATCATACGAAAATCGACTAAAACATATAAATCTATCCCCTAAAAAAGCGTAGACTCAGAGGTGACTTGATACAGGTTTTTAAGATTCTAAATGGAATTGACAACATCAAAAGTGACAAAATTTTCACACTGAATGAGAATCCGACAAGAAATAATGGTCTCAAACTGTCAGGAAATATATTTAATTTGGAAGTGGGTAGAAACAGCTTCGTCAACCGTGTAGTTAATGAATGGAATAAACTTCCTGCAGAGGCAGTGCAATGTAGTTCAGTTCAAAGATTTAAGATTCGTTTAGATAAACACCTAAGCAAGATGCTGTAATACCTGCCATTTATTTTACATTAATTGTTTGTCTATTTGTTTATTATTATTTATTTGATTATGATCTATTATTATTTATCTGGCCATTTATTATTATTTGCTATTTACCTGTTTGTTTATTATTTGAATTTACATAATTATCTATTTATTATTATTTACATTATTATTATTTTTATGTTTTGTTTATTTATCATTATCATCATTTTTCACATCCGACCTAGTTATGGACTACGCTCCTCCAATGTAGCATGCGTTCGTGTGTGTGTGTGTGTGCGTGTGAGTGTATGCGTGTGTGCGTGCGTGTGTGTGTGTGTGTGTGTGTGTGTGTACCTGGTTGTATTTTACGGGAAGTGAAGCTACGCTCGTGGTATCCCGCCTTTGTATCTCGTTTGCTCTTAAACTCATGAATGGTTTTTGCGCACACTATTTTTTCATCCAGTTTGTTCCAAGTATCCACCACTCTATGCGGAAAACTGTTTTTCTTCATATCTCTTCTATAACTATGTTTTTTTATTTTCTTTCCATGTCCTCTTGTGTTTTTCTTGTCCCAGTTTAACAAGTCCTCTCTATCGAGTATTTCTGTCCCCTTCATGATTCTGTAGATGGTCAGTAGGTCGCCTCTCTCTTTTCTTTGCTCCAGAGTCGGTAACTCCAGTTTAGCCAGTCTCTCCTCATATGACAAGTTTGCAAGTGCAGGGGCCATTTTTGTGGCTGCTCTCTCTCTCTCTCTCTCTCTCTCTCTCTCTCTCTCTCTCTCTCTCTCTCTCTCTCTCTCTCTCTCTCTTTCTCTCTCTCTCTCTCTCTGTGTGTGTGTGTGTGTGTGTGTGTGTGTATGTGTGTTAGAGAGAGAGAGATTCACCATGGTTTTGGATCACGTGTTGGGATCGTGATTGCTAGCTATTACCCTTCCAAATGGGAGCTCACATTTGGCCCGATGTATGACTCATTCCTTTGCCCATAGAGGACAGTAACGATTTGCATTGATGTAATACTTCCCAAGCCCTGAACGGGACCCGATAGGCCTTGGGCGCGACAGCACAAGACGCTAATTATTTCCCGCAAACTGTGTTTGCAGTCAATTGTGTGATCGACTGCGCAGCATCGGTGGCTCTAAAACGAGAACCTCCATATCAGTCATGATACAACAGCTGCCGTGATTATCGGGAGTCACCATATATATATATATATATATATATATATATATATATATATATATATATATATATATATATATATATATATATATATATACATTTACTGAATGGCGTATGAGAACCAACATCAAAATCTGAAAATATTAGTTGTTGTCTCAGTTTTATAAATGATAATAACTAATACTGATATTAATGACGATTTATTACATGTTCATAAATTAATGAAAAGAACAGCTGCAAATGGATGAAAAAATATATTAGTTATTCGTAAATAATGTAAACAAAATAAGAAACTGTTCTAACAGTCTGAAATGCCGTAGGAAGAGTATGATTATCGTCATTTATCTGGTGCCCATCACAAATCAACCATTTAACCAGTACCTATTTTCGCTGTTTTTCACTACACTTGAATGTGATTCTAAAAGTAGATTTAAATGATATCTAATTGACTCATGGAAATGTTGTCCGTATTCATACATACATAGAGAGAGAGAGAGAGGAAGAGAGAGAGAGAGAGAGAGAGAGAGAGAGAGAGAGAGAGGGGGGGAGGGAGGGAAGGAGAGGGAGGGAGAGGGGGAGAGAAGAGGAGAGAAGAGGGAGAGAGAGAGAGAGAGGGGGGGGGGAAGAAGGAGAGGGAGGGAGAGGGGGAGAGAAGAGGGAGAGAGAGAGAGAGAGAGAGAGAGAGAAGAGAGAGAGAGAGAGAGAGAGAGGAGAAGGAAAGAAAGAGAGAGATAGAGAGAGAAGAGGAGGGGGAAGAAAGAGAGAGAGAGAGAGAGAGAGAGAGAGAGAGAGAGAGATTGTTCCGAATATCTGTTGTAAATGACATGACTATGTCCGAGAAAGTAGTAACTACCCTACAGTATCTACTTTCAATTTAACATATGATGAACATGTTATGCAAAGGAACTTTACAAAATTATATAGTCTAGAAGACGGGACAACACGGCACACCATCTTATTCCTCAGAAATCACGTCAATATAATAGGGAAAAACAACTCGCATGGTTCATAAGTTTGGGTAATTTTATGAAAACAAGACAATTTGGTCTTTCCATTTTATTTTATTTTTAAGAGAGTGTTTGCTTATCTTATTCTATTGATTTTAATACACTTTACTATGATTGACGAGTTTACTATATTTTGAAAGCATATGCCAGATTCTTGCATTCTTAGTTGCTTAAAACTCTACTCCAGTAAGTTAATAGAATATACTAATTCATTGTGTTTGTGATGTTCTAGATTTTACCCATGGGCATTGTTAGATTAATGGAGATTTTTCATTCAATCTGAACATGGCGCGCTCAGATCTGCGCATGCGCGAGTCTGCAGAGCTCCTGGATAGTGGTGGCATCTGGTGGACTTTTCACGAACGAAGGAATGTCTGCCATCGGTGGGAGTATGGCTTTTTAATATGTAGGGGCTATGTGTTGTACATTTTCGCGTGAAAACGTTTAACAAAATAATTGTGAGTATATGGATAACGTGGACATATTAACATATGTGAAGAAATGTTGGGAGAAATAAGAAGATAATACATGGAGAAGGGAATGATTTTGCTCTTACATTCGAAAGCTACTAAGCCATGAGTTGTTGAAACTGTTTGCTGCCAAACAGATCTACGAGAGAACTTTTACAAATATCAGTGGTAACACTTGTATAAACGAGACGATGTGACTAAACAACAACACATTAGGTGATGAGAAAGTGTTTAATACTGGAAGAAATACAATTAGACAAGGTGTGTACGGAAAGTGAAGGCCAAGAAGAGTTTGGTATTGGCAAGGTGAGGTTGCTGCCGTGTTTGTTTACCTTACTGGGGGCTCGGTACCACAACCCAACTATTGATACTTGCTAGCAATGCTGCCCATGTATTATTCTCTCATTAGTTTTGCTAATTGTGTACGTCGTATTACTTTCTACCACTTGGGAAAACTTTCACGCACTGACCGATTGCAGTTAGATTGTTGTGTGTAAATGTTAAAGTGTGGCGACAAATCCCTTTGATCATATGATGGGTACAACTTATAAGTTTTGAATTGCTGGATGAATGAAAATGTCATGCCAGCGATGTATTGTTCGTGTCCAGTTGTTCAATACATTATTTTGTAAAACTGGTATTATCATGGCATAGATTTTGTACTATATATACATATATATATATATATATATATATACTATAGTATATATATATATATATATATATATATATGTGTGTATGTGTGTGTATAATATAAAATATATACAGTATGTATATATAATATAAAATATATACAGTATGTAATAATATAATGGTATAGTATATATATATATTTATATTTATTATTCTATATACAATGAGAAAGTTTTTCATGCAAATCCTCAAGAGTGAAAAAGGAGTTAACTGATAAAAATGTAGACATATATAGAATCCAGTTCGAATAGCCACATCCTCATCAGGTAATAAGATAAATGGGGCAACATAAGATGAAAAACCCTTTGGTTATTAAAATTTTGACTAGGAGTTTCATTTTTCACAGCCTTCATAGCCTCATCATACATGTTGCACGCATTCTTCTCACTACCCTGGATTCTGTTTTTGTTCAAGGTGTATCCTAGTGAAGCTGATAGCTTTGATGCTACTCGGAGTGAATTTTAACTTTTTCTCTAGAATTTTTTTATATACAGTACATTTATATATATATATATATTTGTGTATATATATATTTATGTATATATATATATATATAGGAAACTTTGAATAGGGAATTAGAAAGCAGTTATTATGTTGTAAGAAGTTATACCTTGCTCTTGACTTGTCAGGGTTTAAAAACTTATCTGAATAGACTGAGTTTGCAACTCCACCTTGTGAGTAATGGTAAATCCTATTTGTATGGTGAGGCATTGTAGTAATGTACTGAGTGTACTTACAAGTATACAGAGTGTGCATACAAATATTTCTGAGTGTACATGCAAAGGTTACAGTATACACATGCAGTTTACCATACACACAGGGCAGATAAAGGGTTTAAGGCTGTGTCTGGATTGAAGTGAATTGACACATTGCTGGTAAGTTGGGTCCAGATTGAATCCTGCTTAAATCTGAATAGCTCCATTTCATGTTGATCTAGTGAGGTTTATTGGTTCTGGTTTCCATTTCCTCAGGAGTTGAGAAAAATCTGCATAATCATGGAGATAGTAAAGATTATCTCCTGCATAGTTTACATGGTGTCTGGAAGTCTTTTATATATGTATATATATATATGTGTGTGTGGAAGTCTATATATATATATATATATATATATATATATATATATATATATATATATATATATATATATATATAATATGTTTCACTGCTGGTGGTGAACCATTAAACTTTGTGTTGTCAAAGTGCTTTTTTTTGGGGGGGGGGCTATACCTGAGGATAGTTGTAGTCACAACTGTTCTGAGCATGTTCAGCTTGTTTGCCTTCCCTTTAAGGTCCTTTGTGATGTGGGTGAAGGTCACAAGTGAGGCCAAGTGTTTCAGAGTTTTTGGCTAGTAGGAATAGTTGACTGTGCTATTTTGATTCATTGTAGTTTGGTAAGCAGTGCCAATATTGTCAGTTATAACTCAAGGTTCATTGTATTTGGCAGCTATGTTGTTGTTGCTATATTGAAGTGTCACTGTTGAGTCATCTGCATTTGCAAGAAATTTTGTGTTTTGCTCCAGGTTTGGGGTTGGAAGGCCAAGTGTGACTAGGTTAAATAATTTTGGAGATGGTATAATTCCATGGGAACACTGTTGTATAGTCTTTTGTTCTTCAATAGATAGTTGTTATCTGTCATTCTTTGATGCATATAGTGTATTCAGGTTATGTATAAGGAAAGTGCTACTGTTGTATTTTAATTCACTGATTTTAGTATTACAGGTTATCCTAAAAAATTATATTGTAGTTTTCAATCTTATATGAATTACTGAATTGTTCAGATGTACAAAATAATCCTTTTTTCTACAAAAGCAGGAGCTTTTGTGGAGTATGGATGCAATGAAAAACCAAAAGACCAATTAATAACAAAAGTTACTACTTATAATATGCAAAATTATGTAGCAGAAGGTTAATAATGTATATGCATTTCAAATTACTGTTAAAGATGAAAACCTCTTGAAAAACAATATTTGATGATAATTAATATTTGCTTAATTCACCACTGATTCTTATTGACTGCACCACAGACAATCACAGACTGCATAACTTTTAAGTATATACATAGTATTACATCATCAGAGAAATGGATGCTATTATCAGTTAACCCATTGCCCCAAGTGTCTGCAGGAAACCCATGATCCCCACATTGGCTCACAAGTCACTCGAAGAAAGTATTTTATGTTTTCTAGATAAGGTGAGAGTAGGGCAGTGTAGAATAAGGTGATCTGTGTCTTCACTGTGGTGGCTGTATCCATTGTAATTGGAATCTGTTACCAGGCCAATTAAGTGTTGGTACTGTTTTAATGTGAGGTGATGAACTGTACACAGTTGTGCCAGTGTGGTTCTTGCTTTAGGGTGATGTCTGAGGTTGGGGGATCTGATGAAGTATAGAATTTGAAGATAATCTTAGAGTGCTTGTTTTATTATAGTGAGTGTTTTTGTGTTTTTGTTTGGACATTTGGTGTACTGCAGATGAGTTATCTTATGAGTGGTTTGTTTAGTGATTAGTGATTCTGTAACTGCCAATGTTCTCAGTATGTTCTATGTCATGTTTGTCTTCACAGCCTGCTTTTTATGTGTGAACTAAATTGTGTGTATCAAAAGTGAGACTTCGAACTTTTTAATCAGGTTGTTTGGTGCTTCTTTGATTCATGTCAGGATTAAGAATATCACTCCTTTGACATAAAGTACTGTGATATTACTTCTCTATGCTTCAGCCTGCCATTTACATATCTGAAGAACAACTTCAGTTGGTCCTTAACCACTTTTCTTTTCTCTTTTCCTTTGTTGTCTTTTTTTCCAAGCATTCTTTTAATTTGTCTACTCTTGTTTTGTAATTCAAAATTTTACTTTCATCAGTCTTGCACTTTGTACATATCTACATAAATATGTATACCAAAGGCTTTTTCCCCCATACAAGGGAGGTAGCCAAAAAACAAATGTATAGAAACCACTCCCTCCCATTCCAACCCCTACATACTCCACTCCCCTCTACCCTCTTCCCTCCCTCTTATCTTGGCACCTCCTGGATGACAGGTCATCCCTGCATCTTGTCCACTACCCTGGGTCAGAAGTAGTGCCACAAGATACAGCATATCCACATATCTACCTAACCTAAATGATTATATTTCTTCCTATATGTCTTACTCATTGTCCATTATTGTTTGCATTATTTCTGTAGTTTTCTGTTTTTCTTTTATTTCTTGTTCTTTTCTTACTGGTATATATTCCTCTTGCCACCATACTGCTGTATTATATTTCTGTTTGTCCACTATTTCTCTAATCAAAGTTTCCCTACTTTTAAGTACTTTTATCACTTCTTCCACATCTTTCCATTATTTTTTTTGCTCCATGATATTTTATAACTGTTCTTGTTCATCTTGTAATTTCATCCACCCTGTCTTTGTGTTTGATTTCTCTTTTTTCATTTATTCTAGCCTTCTTGTTACTTTGCTTGACACTATCTTCTGTTAGCAATTTATCACCTAAAGTGCCCTTAATATGGGATCAAGGATATGTATCATCATAATGAGGCCTTGTGAGGTCATTGGAGCCAACATCCTACTGCCTCTCTTCAGATCCTGTTAACTTCGTCACTTCCAACATGGAGGTGCTACCAGGAGAGCCTGACATTTGGTCACTGGTCTTGATCAACTGTATTTTGTTCATCTCTAATCACAAATTTTGTATCACGTCAGCAATAAACAGCTCCTTTAACCTTGGAGATAATATTGCACTGAAGAGGTGGAGTCAGAAATGGTAAAAGAGAAATTTAGAACAGTAGCATAATGGAAGTTCAAAAGAGTTCTGTGGAGGTTGGTCTCCACTCATAAAATAATGTTGAGCAGCTTCATTTGTAGGAATGTCACTGAAGGGCTTAAACTGACAACTCCCCTCCTACTTATTTCAGCCAATGATATAGAAACAGTCCCAATCAATACAGTACAGAGAAAATATACAATACACTGCTTAGAAACACCCAACAGTGAAATTAAATAGTCAGCTGCTTCTGTTAGACAAGAGCCCTAAAATCCTGGTACTCATTTATGATACTCTTTCTTTCAACCCACACATCAAAGACCTAACAGTGAAAATCAACAAGAAAATTAAAGATAAGATCAATAGTATACACAGGTTTTGATCATTAGAAACTAATTACACTAAAGAACCACATTTAACTAGGCCTCCATGCCATGGTTCCAAAGGATTGATAGATATAGGAGGCACCCCACAAGTCACACAAAACCAAGCATTAAGACTGGATGTACAAAAATCCTACACCATGGAACAGCACATGGAAAATGAGAGCCACACAATTGTATGCAATAACCCTCAACCCTGTCCATACAAAAATATATACACAGATTAACAAACACTCCAAAACCAACTAACAAACTCCTCCAGACATCAGTCTAACAGAGTAATCCCTTCTATGACAAACTAGAACCAT
This sequence comes from Oratosquilla oratoria, assembly GCF_046742065.1. Lineage (NCBI taxonomy): Eukaryota > Metazoa > Arthropoda > Malacostraca > Stomatopoda > Squillidae > Oratosquilla > Oratosquilla oratoria. The sequence continues at coordinate 39,372,659 of NC_134778.1, read as the reverse complement.
ACTAGCATGACTGCATTCAGGTCAACATCCATGTTTAATACCAACACAGAATAGGCTTAACTGCAGAAGCATATTGCCCCATATGCAATCACCACACAGAAGACATTGAACATGTTATTCTATATTACCCCACTTTAGCCTTACTCAGACATCATATTATTTCTTCCTTGAGTGAGTTACAAGCCAGTCAGGTGGCTGTTGCCAGTTACCTGGATGCTATGTCCTGCAAGAGATATGTAAGGTAATAGATTGATGGATTAATGCAGTGCAGACAGTAGTCCAAAGTTTTTTTCCCAGAGAGTTCCTATGGGAAAACTGTAAACATGATCTATGGACATTTTAGAGATAATAATTGATAACAGAATAGGACATGAAACATTTTCCTCCAGATTGATATTAGATGAGGTTGGGGAATGGTGAAGTCTTGACCTAGTTCATGGGTTTCACATTTTATTTTCCTAGCTTGAGAGTGTATGAACTGTCTTTCTTTTATTTATAATATATATATATGATGTGCATATCTGCACATCTTCATCAATAGTAAAAAATAAATAGAATTCTGAAGAGAAAATATAAGGTTAGGAAAGTCTTTCTGAGGGTTAAAGGGTAATGTCTAAGTATGACTAGTAGCAATTATACAGTTGAATAATAAGGATGGTGATTCATTAGATACACTGTTAGTCCTATACAAATGTTATAATTTAACTAACCAATGTGTGTTTGTGTGTGATAGTTGCCTATGACTTATTAGTTGTGGTTGAGTTTGGGGTCTCTTGTATGCAACCAGATTTAATTTTGTCTCGTCATGTAATTTGGTTTGGCAGAGTATGTTCTTCATCAGCAGTGCTTCAGCAGTTTATAATAGTACTTGTCATGGCAGCGTTTGAATGTGTTGGTGTTTCCTAGAAGTATCTGTGTTAATCGAGTTATGGTGTTGTGTTACATGATCTTTGATGGAACCTGATTGTAGATGCATTGCAATGTGCCTACCAAGTGTAGTTTGTCATACCCATGTAGCTCACAAATCCTTTACAGATTGTATACACTAAGGTCTCATAATTTGACAAGGTTAGGGCAGTTTTTGAGGTGTCAAAATGAGATTTTTTTTAAACTTATCACCTCCATTTTAGCAGACAAACTGCCAAGATAGTGGTGAAGCATTTCAAAAAATTGCGTTTTGGCACCTCAAAAACAACCCTAACCTTGTCAAATTGTGAAACCCCATTGTATTGTGTTGTTAGCATGCAAGATTGTACAATGCAGTCTTCCATAATGTTTTGTTTAGTATGGGGTGAAATGTTTCATCCAGGACAGTTTTCTGCAATGCAATCATCCAGTCTCTTCTGATAGCTTAAAAGGGCTGGATGGTGGCCACACCCTAGTCTGACCAGGTGGACTGTCCTTTCAGGGGAGAGAGGATTCAGAGGGAAGGATATCAGGGGGCCTGGCATTTGTTTGATAAAGGAAAGTAGCCTATCCTGTATACAGCAAGCACATTTCCATCATGAAATCGCAACCCTGATTTAGTAATCAATAATGAAATTAATCATTTTATAGATAGGATATTTTCCCCAACAAAGTAATCTCTAAGTATATTGCTACAAATAAATTAGAATTGTGCTATTTTGGTAGGATGATAATTTAACTTTATTTCATGTAAGAATTTTAATTGTTCTAGTACTGAAGATGTGCAGTTATGTTTTCAGCATCCAAATAAACATGGAAATTAGAAATCTCATGTGTGTGTGTGTGTGTGTACAATACTTGACAACTTTGGGCCAGGGGACCCAGGGTGAAACAGATTTATGTTTAAAAAATAGAATAATGTTGGGGGTGTTTTAATTTTTCATAAGTTTAGGTTGGCTAGTCTTTTAGTTGATGGCTGCAAGCAGGAGGATGCCATGAAGGCATGTAGCCAGCCCAAACTTATGGCAAAATTCAAACACCCCTAATCTTTTTTTTCCTCTCTTGATTGGTAGTGGCTCATAAGGTAGACAAATATTGGATGGAAATAGTATTATGGTGGTAAAGGAATATGGAAATGAGAGAACAACAGTTCAGTACTCATAAGTCATTGGTAATCGTGATCATGGAATGTGGTAAAGGAATTCAGCATAGATAGAGCAGTTGTAGGTGTTCTCAGTGGAATGGTGGCAGAGGTAGGAATGGGATGGATGTGGAAAGAAAGGAAGGGTAACAAGGCAGGCAGCAAATGAACAATTTATATGGTTAGCCATAGGTGGGTGGTTAGGAGTGAGTTCAGCTTAGATAGAAGCAGTTCATCTCTACTGGATATTCTGTAATAGGAATTTTAAGTAGGAATGTTACTTTGAAGTGTGAATTTGGTAAACAACAGCCATGTTGATTAGGCTTCTTGCTGTTGGGTAAACACATGTAGTAATGCATATAAACAGGATGAATGCAACACTAGGGGAGGGAGATATTAACTGGAAATGTAACTGAGAATTGAATCTGTCTCTACAGTAGAAATAACTGCTGTTTATATAGCAGGGTTAAGCTTGTGTATTTGAAGTAGATTTGTAATGTGTTTGTCAGTGGTTCTCTGTTGATAGTTGATGTAGTATTGTATTGTGGAGAATGTAGGATTGGACAGGATGTCATGGACTTTGCATAGGGAGTGTGAGTAGCAGTGAAGGTGTTGTAGTGGTAAAGCTATGCATGGCAAATGGGAACAGGAAGAGATTAGGGTATATGTTCTATGCATTGACCGAAAATATAATTGTAGACTTTTGTGTTTAGATGGACAATAAGGGTATTGTTTATGGGTAGTGTCAGTGGACGTTGAGTGGAGTTGATTTTCATTGTACATTATGATAACATGGACTATGTTGTCAGCTGTGGAAATGTACCATTACTAAATGCTGCATGAGAAATATGGTGAGAATATATATTGGCATTGTGTGTAATGGAATCTAAAGGGGGGTGGCAGCTACATATTAGGTAAGGTTTGAAGTGTAGAACATTTATAGATGTTGGATAAAGATGAGCTGCAGTCATTGCCAGTAGCCAGTAAATGAATACTAATTTCATCTTACTTATTTTTATTTGTTATTTTTGCTATTTCATTTACTTATTTTTGTTGATATGCATTTATATGTTTAATTTATTTATTTATTTTTGCTTATTCATATATGTGTGTGTGTGTATATATATATATATATATACATATATTATGCTTATATAAAGACTTCATGTAATGAATGTTTTTAGTTTAAACATTGTTTCAGCTGTGGGTTTGTGAATAATATTTTGTGGCAGATCTTACTCATTTTTTTTTTTTTTTTCTTTTTTTCTTTTTTTTTTTTCTCTTTGATGTAAGAATCTAGTTCAGAATGGTGGAACATGTAAGGTCACTCATAATGGTAGATATAATCAATAGATGAAGAAAAGATCAAATGCTGGCATTCACAGAACTCAGGATATTAGGGATAGGCATTAAAATTGTATTCAGTACATGTATTTTGTTTAGGTAGGTGTTCATGGTAGATATGATCCAGGGTTTTGATTTGCTTAAGCCATGGAGTACAAATTAACAGGTATGGGTCCAAATACAGGTGACTGTAAGTCCAGCTACCTGGATATTTTTCAAGGAAAAGTACAAGTACAGTAATTTTGATATGTACTTAAGTTCAAGACTAAGTACTTGAAATAAGAGTGCATTTACCCAATATCCTCACAAAGGTCACTAGAATCTATGTACAGTACATAACTTTTCATTGAATACAATGTACTTTTTATTTTTCCAAGTACTTTGAGGCTGTGCAAGTGTACATGAAAATCTGTACTTGAGTTCAAGTACAAGTAAAAGTAAATGTACTTGGACCCAACCCTGATGTGTAGTGTTATTAGGGAATGGTGGTGAGTGTAGGTTTTCAAGGTAAGAGATGTGGTCATTACGAAATTTGATAATAGGTACATAGTAAAGTAATATGAAGTTAGTATATGAAAATCTCATTAACTAATTCTGTGGATAGTGTATTTGTGGGCCCAGTGTTTGTAGGATTTTAATCAGATTCGTATAGGGGTTGTAGGTAGTTGAGACCACTCCAAATATCCCCAGAATTCCTCCATTTGTGTAGGGGTTGTACATAGTCAAGACCACTCAACAAATATCCCCTAAATTCTTTCATTTTTGTTTGAAGTTCCTGGCTGTTTGCTTCCTCCCACCTGTGCATTCATATCCCCCTTTGTTTGTCCTGTTCTGCTTGTGTGCACCCTATTACCTGCACCACTACTTTTCACTTAAGCAGCCATATACCCAGAATCAACATTGTGTTTCATATCATCATATTTAGATCTGCATTTATGTTCTTGCATCAACTTTTTACATTGTACAAACAATAGTAAATTTTTCAGGGCAAGGATTATTATGGTTTAATGGCAGTAACGAACTACCAGATCATTAGCTCTACTTGCAGAATCTAACAAAATAAAGACATTTGAGAATTTGTGCTAGTATTATTTTTGTCACTTTTTTAGTATAAACTATTATTTTAGTATATTGAATACAGAAAGAATGGAGATGATGTTCCAGTTACATGGGAGGCATTGGAGTAGTATTTTAAAACTAAGAACCCAAGGAGTGCTCTAGAGCTAGGTTTTATATTCAAAGACATACTTCATACCATACTAAGAAAGCACTAGATTAATTACTAAAACTTTTCATATTATGTTGTTTCATATTAAAAGTTTTGTGTAAGAAGTGGTAAAAGTTTTCTTGCATGTTATGTCTTGTCAACTGTTTGTTGTGAATTAAGCTTGTGTTGTCCCAGCAATTACATAAGAGTGTAGGTATTACCTTGTGTAGCTTATCTTCTTTAATGTTTGTAGAGGTGAGAAGATATTGTAATATATGAGGGACTTTACCACACCTGTCATAGCTTATCATATCCAGTAACATGTATGCCTCATTGGCTTTTTACCTGAACCCATGCCCCCCCCCCCTTTGCTCACCCCCCCTTGCCCATGCCCCACTCATCCCATCCCATCCCATCCCATTGTTATAAGTAGGCTTCCATCTTTTGAGGATAACTGCTCCTGACTGGAACATTTAGTGGAGATATTAAGGGATTTTAGGATATGGATTTTGCTGTAGTTTTTCATCATGTTTAGTATGATTGTAGAGTTTTTGCTCAATTTTACCTCATTAGTTATGAATGTAAATTCATTCATATAATTGCAGCTGTAGAAAATATATCAAATAATATAGTAATGTAATAATCCAGGAACTGTTCTATATAAAGCTATTTATTTTATATGTTTGGGTAATTGCATCTTTCTGTTTTCACTAAGATTTTTTCAAATTGTTCCATTTATTTAATTTTACTGGTGAAAATAGGACTGCTGTTCATTTACTTTTACATTTATTTTATTTGATTATTATTATTATTGTTATATTCTTCACATCATTGTCAGTAATTTTCCTCAATTCCCCTTCATTTTTTGACATGGGAAGACAGAAGTTCCCATGCTGTAGGATGATTGACATGTCTCATCTCATGGAGTAGGGGCCCCTGTATGGTTTAAAGACTCCTCCATTGTGTTATTAATAGACTTTTGTGGAGAAGACTAGGGAGGAAGCTTAAGGAAACTAGCTGTAAAATACAATTATTTATTGTTTATATTTTAGTAATAAAAATTATGCTGGTGTGCTAAATGTGTAATATATGATAATATACATAAAAAAATTCTACCGTATGTACATATTTTTTCACAAAATAATGTTAGCACAGGAGGGCGCCATTGTGTGCCGTGTTTTATTTTAATGGACGCGCGCTCCATTGAGCCGTCCGATCGATCCACTGCCACACCAGAGCTCTTAAAATTGCCAACGTGATGTGCAAACAATCTTTTTTCTTTTCTTTTAGGCCTTACTTATAATAGATATATACATACATATGTATTATAACAATATATATAATTCACTTAGTAATTATATAAAATGAAGTAATATGATACAAGTGTAATACTAAAATCCATCTTTTTTTGCAGTTGTGGCCGTGGGGTAGAATAGCATGAGCAGAGGTGCCTGAGGTGGCTTGCATCTGTCTTAGCGATCAGGGAGAAGGCTTGGGAGTGTGCGCACAGCTCCCACAGCACGCGTCCCCTAAGTGCGCACAGCCCCCCACAATGGCCCACGCCCAACCCCCAACTCCCTCCTCTCGCGCACAAACCCAACGCTTGCTGTGATTGGTGCGCGGCTGCAGCCTGCTCTCATACAGTAAGTTGTTAAAGTCTTTCTCATTCGTTCAGCATTTCTTTGTATCTTTGTCTGGTTTCTGAATAGACTATTTATGTGAGGCTACAAGAATGCTAAGAACATAAACTAAAATTTTGAAGAAAACTAAAAGCTTCATATTTGCTTATTCCAAGTGGTAATTAAGCATCCATATACAAATGAGATGCCTTTTGTTTACTACAAGGATTTAAGTTCCCACGCGTTTGCATTGTCCAATTGTTTGGTGTTGGTTGTACACAGTTGTTCCTCTGAGTCTTTCAAATTGCAAGTATCATTTTGAATTATTACTTAACTAATTACAAAAAATGCTCAGATTTTTGTGAACCTGTCATCACTCATAGCCTGATCTTTTTTATGGATACCCATACAATAGGTCTTGGGGGCTATTGTATGGGGCCCCTCCCACAATAATGAAAGATGATTAGACCAGCCTCTCGTATGGTCGTGATGACAATGGTAGAGCACCCAGTGTGAAATGTCTTACCTTCCCTTTTTTTCCAATATATTTCATCAAGTTTTAGTATATTTAATAGTTTTCTGTCAAAGAAACCATTCCTATATCATATATTTTGAGAATAAATCAGTGAATCTTTCTGGTGGCTGCCTAACAACGGAGGAGATTTGCGGTGTTGTCGTGTGCGGTCGCGATCGATACAGCAGATGTCCAGCAGGATTGTGAAGGGGAGGGATTGGGGGGTGGAGGCCATGTGGCCCCCTGACCATTAGTGCAGTGCGACATCGATTTTAGGATTGAGATGCGTAAATACTTGGGGAGAGGGGGAAGTGGAGTGGTGGGGGGTGGGAGGTTAGGGCTTGGCTTCACTCTATTGGCGTTGACGGTCGCAGGTTTGCCTGAGCCAGCATCCAAAGGGCACCACCACCTCTAGCTGAGGATAGACTCTGCCTCTGTGAACTGACCCATCGAACCCTTCTTGTGTGGATCTTTGTGAGCCCAGCTGCTTGACCCTTTTGTGCTACTGATTGTTACGCTTATACTTCAGTTAACCTGTGGAAAGGATTATAAATTAACAATGGGTAAGGATGAAGCTATGGTTGTGGAGTTCGCTTAGAGTTATCCCTCTTGGCGTCGTTTATCATCGATCGAATACGCGTTCTTGTGCGCACGCAGGATTTGAGCCGAAAGGGTCGTAGACACAACTCGAGGGAAAAGAAATTTCTCAAACGTATCTGCAGTAGAACATAGCACTTGCTGGATTTTTGGGTCTTCACAGGATGGCAATGATGGCATTTGCAGATTCACAAGGTATAGATAATTCTTTTTTTTAGAAATTTAATATTTTTAGCAGCATAGTCTGGTAAAAACTGTAGGTTCTTTGTTCACATGGTAGGAGTAAAGTCAGCCACTGTATTGCCCTAAGTATTTAGAAAGATATAGACTGACCCTAAAAATTTGGGTCTCAATTCTTGTTTTTCCATAAAACTATGCATGTTGTAAAAATATTGGTTTTATATTGTTTCTTGCTATTTCATATTTTTGAGTGAAGTAAGATTCCGTGGGAAATAGTGTGGCAGATAAATAGTATAAGATGCAGTGCCAGTGCTTGTTTACTATATAGCCCATATCCCAATGGTAATATAATATATATATATATATACAGTATATATATATATATATGTATACATATATATATATATATATATACATATATAATATATATATGTATATATATAATATATAATATATATGTATATATATAATATATATATATATATAATTTTTTTTTTTTTTTTTTTTTTTTTTTTTTTTTTTTTTTCTGGGTAGTTAATGTGCAAACCTGTGGTGAATTGAGGGAATGTACATTATTAAGTGCAGTTTTATGATTGTATATTTTGGATTGAGTGAACTTAAGGGGAAGACGAGATGGAAGGATGGGGTGAAAGGGTACTAGGGTAAAAGGGGAATGCCCATTAAGCAAGGAAGGGAGAGGGCAAGAGATAGGTGTGAGTGGAGAAGTGGTTGTGAATTGATTAAGTGATACGGCCCTAAGGGATTTCTCTTTGTCTTCTCTAATTACTCGTAAGTAGACACAGGAAGGTCACCATGTAATGGAGCAGTAGGGGTAAACCAACTTCAATTGTTGGGCCATGCTGTGTTTTACTGCATTGCCTCTGACCCAGTCATTGGGCAGGGGGTAGAGATTGCCTTTCATCCACAAGGAGCTAAGATAAAAGGGAAACAAATAGGTGTGGGATGGATGAAGGATGGGTGCATGCATTGGCTGCCCATTTGACAGTAGACAAAGGGGATGCTTACAGAACTTATGGCTGGGGCAAATTGGTCAAATATATTGGGAGTTTTTTAGAATGGGAAAGGTAGTTGCATGGGAGCTCGCCCAGAGAGAACGTGGGGACTGGATACAGTGTGTGAGTGAAGCGATGCACTTTCTGTTATATGCTCCCTATTGATGATTAATCTGTGCTTTTCAGTAAATCATGTATGGTGAAAAATCAATTGGCACAAGTTTTTAGGTTCAACCTATTGGTTTACAGAGAGGTGCACATATTACAAATTTCAGTTGCAGAGTCTTAAGTGATACAGATATTTTTTTAGAAAAGCAGGGATGGGAGAGGGTAAAAGGTATGTGTGAATGGTTGTGAATAGATGATAAATTGACACAACCTGAAGGAATTTCTCATTTGCTCTTTAAATTTCTAGTGGATGAGGGGAGAGGGTCAACATGTAATGAAGTGGTGAAGGCAAACCAGCCTCAGATGTTAGGCCCAGCTTTGAATATGCTGTGCCTTGGTTCATTGCCTTTGACCCAAATGGTGTGGGACAGGAATGATCTTTTACCCACAAGGGGCTAAGATAAAAGGGACAACAAAAGGATGAGGGGTGGGTGCATGATTTGGCTGGGCCTCCTTAAAAACTTAACATATCTGTCTTACTGCAAATGTAATCTCCTAAACTACTAGTCCTCCCCAACTATCTCCTTTCTCCTCCAAATCTTTTCAACTCCTTCCATGCACCCTGCTGACTACACTTAAAGATTGATCCATCTAAACCTACTACATTCATACATGTCCCCACTTCCCCTATGCACTTTTCCAGTCCACTTATTCCCATAGTCATGCATTAAACAATCTCACCAGCCATTCCACTATAATGACTTCACCCTGTGTCAGACATTCCACATGACAATCATCTAACCTAGGTGTTTTACCAGCTTTCATCTCATTCATTGCAATGTGTATCTCTCTGGCTCTAGCCTTATCAGTCTCCTCTCCCATCACTGTCATTCTCATGGCATCCCCCATGTCACAGTCAGTGCCACCTTATCTTCCTCTACATTCAACAACTTAAATACTTTTCCCATCATCCTTTCACCACCTTTTATTAACCCCCTCCATACACTGATGCTGATGTTGGCATCGTGAGGCGCGAGTGGGTAAACAAAAATGCCGATGTCAGCATCCCGATTATATATATTTTGTAGTTGTAACTGAGTGACCCCCATACTCTGTGAACAGGCTTGATCGTGTTTTCTGTTGTTATCAGCATTCAGAGTGAAAGAGAACAAGTATTACAGCTGTAATTTTATGTTTTATAACACATCTGTTGTGATGCATCATTGTACATCAGGCAGCCTAACACTGCATGCAAGAATTCGATTTGTATTGAAAAGGTTCACATCAGTTACCTTTCCCCTCTCTCTATTTGACTCATTTCTCCATACTCTCTTCTCTACCTTCAAAACATCATTTTATTCTTTTCAATATTCTCTATCAAATACCTATCCTCTTCTCAACCTAACTCACTTCTCAATACTACTTTCGCTCCCTTCCAAGACATCTTTTATTCTTCTCAGAACTCTCCATGAAACATGAACCCCACCTCATACCCCTTCTCATGGTCTCCTTCACCTCTCCATCCCACCATTTACAGATTTTCATTTGCTGGCTGAGCGGGTTAGGGCATCGTTACTTGTGGTGAAGGTCGAGGCGATGGCGGTTTGAATCCTGCCACTGGCGAAGTTGATTCAAGGGCATGGTTCATTAAATTCTATGCTACAAAGTCCTCTGTGAGGGGCACTGCTCTAGCCTTCTGATAGGGGGAGTTTGTGATGTTAAACCATATCATCATCATCCCTCCTATTCTCCTCATCCCATACACTGTCACTTTGTCCCCAAAACATACTCTTTCTCTACTTCCACTTCATTATCTATCACTATATACCATATTTATCTTAGGTTTGCCAGGCATTCTTTTTCTTTCTCCATTGTATTCAACTTCCTCATTTTAGTACCTCTCTGCCACCCTCCCTTTACCTTTTTCCACTTAAACTCAATGTCCCTTCCACCAGTTAGGGATCAGACAATATTCTCTTCGTCCCATAAACTGTCACCTCATCCCCAAAACATATTTTTTCTTCTATTTCCACTTATTTATTTTTCACTATATACCATATCTCTCTCAGGTTTGCCAGGCATTCTTTCTCTTTCTCCATTGCATTCAACTTCCTCATTTTTAGTATCTCTCTTCCACCCTCCCTTTTCCTCTTTTTCCACCAGTTAACCACTTCAGTACAAGTCAAATTATCGCACACAGCATCAGCTGCTATATGTACGATGCATCACACTACTCACATAATAAAATATAAAGCCACTGCTGTATTAGTCATTCTCTTTTACTGTCAGTAATAATACATACATATACCAAAGGCTTTTTCCCCCTTACACGGGGGGTAGCCAAAAAGAAAAAGGCATAGAAATCACTCCCACCCATTTAATTTCCCATATATTCCACTCCCCTCCACCCTCCACCCTCCCTCCCATCTTGGCACTTCCTGGATGACAGGTCATCCCTGCATCCTGTCCACTGCCCTGGGTCAGTGGACAGGATGCAGTAATAATAAACACAGTATTAATAAACACAGAAAATGTGATCAAATCAGTTCACAAAATCCAGAGGTAACTCATGTACAACTACAAAAAATATATAATCAAGACGCTGACACTGGCATCCTCGTGTACCCACTCGTGCCTCACAACACCAATGTAAGCGTCATTGTACTGAAGTGGATCAGACAATCCACTGACCTTTCCTGTGAATATAATTACACCCAGAATTTTTCCTATCCTTCTTGTAGGCACCACTACATAATCATTATAATGTTCTGTCAACAGCCTCCTCAACATAACAAGCAACTTTGTGTGATATAACATTGTGCTCAATTACCCACCAAGCACAAATAGCATGGAAAAACCATACATGACCTCCCCTCAGACCACTTCCCAATAAATGTTACCATTGAACTATCTGTTTACCTAAGGGTCCTCTTTATATATATGTATATATATATATATATATATATATATATATATATATACATGTATATATATATATATATCGTCGTCGGCATGTACTCGTATCTGAGTATCATAGTTTCCAGTCCCAATAGAAGGTTGAATAGAGGAGGGGGTCATAAGAGGTTAGTTATTATTAGGGTAGTGAGCCTTCTTATGGCTCGTAAGGCCAATTCATGCCCTGAACAATCAAGGGCATTGATCACACTGAATCGTGGGAGGTGGTTGTGGTTGATTTGTTCTTTCTGCCCGCTGCTGTCATTTAGCTACCACGTTGGCTCTTCTATTCTCTTCAAAGAGGTCCATGCCCACTTTAATTTTGTTTCTCCACTCGTTCCTGTCATTCGCTGAAGCTTCGAAGGTGTTTGGGTATATGTTAGCTTCCTTGAGGGATTTCTTGAGTTGGTCTTTAAATCAGAGCATAGGGCGGCCTCTAAGGCGATCACCTGTATTTAACTCTCTGAAGATAATTTTCTTTGGTTGTCTTATATATGTATATATATATATTGTTCTTTTGACCAAGTCAAAAGGCACATACCCACTCCCACAAATTTCATACCCATTCCACTTCCATCCACCACCATTTCCTCCCTCTCATCTTGTGCAGGTAAAGTAAAACCTATATACAAGAAAACTTTCATGTATTTAAAAAGATTAGAATCGACAAGAATACACCTAGCAGAAATAGAAAGGAAATTAGCTACTTCTACCATAGACCAAGTTCCATCCATTAACAGAGCCAGCAAAAGATATATTCCAACAGGCTACTGGGAAAAATACAGCCTCAACTACATACTGGTGATCTATCTCTGTATATTGAGGCTCTCTTGTGAGGGAGGTAGCCAGCCAAGGCATGCACCAACTCTCATCCATCACCCATTTGTTTTTCTTTTAACTTGACTTCTCATGAATGAAGGGTTATCCCTGCCCATTGCTCAGGTCAGAAGCAATGCAGCAAGACAGCACATCCACAGCAGGGTTCCACTACTTAATTTACACAGGAGCTCTCCCACCTCATCCCCTTATGCTAAAATAGAAAAGATGAGGAGAAATCCCTTTTGTCCGCATCTATTTATAGTGTGTTCACAACCATTCTTGACTCACACCTATCTCTTACCTTCTCCCTTCCCTGTTCAACAGACATTCCCCTTTTACTCAAGGTCTCCCCTTACCCTATATCCGTCCATTTCATTCTCATTCTTCCCCTCCATTTCACTCCATCTATCTCTTTCCACATATTTCTTTTTGCTAGTCTTTCCTCATTCTTTCCATGTACCTAAACCAACCCATTAGTACTGTTGGCCAACTCCCTTTCCACCCTCCACACTCCCCTTCATCTCATTCCTCACCCCATCCATCCTTGTAACCCCCACCATACTTTTCATACTCTTCATCTCATTTGAATTTCTCTTCTCTGCCTCCCTTGAATTCCAAGTTTCTGACCCATACAGTGTCATAGGTACAATCACTCCATATAATCCTCTTTCCATCCATCCCCATGTACTTGTTTCCAATGACACTTTTCATTCCCCCAAGACACCTATTTGCTTCCCTCATTACAGTTTACTTGTATCCCTTCTCCCCCACTCTGTGTTATGTGTGACTCCCCTAATCTCTGTAAGACTTGCTTTCAACTTACTGCCACCCTCACTTTTTATTTATTATTATTTTTATTATTATTATTATTGTTATTATTATTATTATTATTATTATTATTATGATTATTATTTTTTTTTTATCTTGTTATTTCACTTTTACCCACACTTTCATCTTCATCCTATCATATACTTCTCTAAACTGTCACTAATCACAAAATACTTTAGACCCTCCTCTAACCCAGCCACAAACACAATGTCATCCACAAACAACAACTGGCTCACTTTCCACTTCTGTCCACTCTATATCTAATCAGCTCCAATCCTCTACCCATCACCCTTATATTAACCTCCCATATTACTTCATCATATACATATTGAGCAGCTGTGGTGAAAACACAATCCTGGCATAGCCCCACCTTCACCTCAAACCATTCACTCTCACCATTCCCAACCCTAACACAAGTTCTACTATTCATGTAAAAGCATTTGACTACACTTACAGTTTTCTCCCTGTCCCATATATCTGCAATACCTCCCTGTTGACTCTGTCATTAACCCTCTCCAGGTCCATAAAATGCCCAAAAAATATCCCTACCTTTTCCTAAAAAATTGATCCAGAAACCTTCAACTTTTCTTAAACCCACATTTCCTCAATAATTACTCCCAGTGTTTCTCTCCCTAAGAGAGAAAAATAAATTAAAATGCATACAGAAGCCCATAGAACAAGGAAACAAAGGGCTACAACAACTTAGATATCAAAAAACTAATAAAGAACAAGACAGAAAATGGGGGAAACCACACAAATACAGTATATGGGAAAACAAGTATAGAGAACTATGAAAACCAGAAATTAAAAAGTCAATCTTCCCCCTATCCATCAAGTATTTAGAGCAGTGGTTCTTAACCATTTTCACAGTCCGTACCCCTTGATATTTTCTCGTACCCCCATCCAATACAAATACAAACATACATACATATACCCAAGGCTTTTTCCCCCTACACGGGGGTTAGCCAAAAAGAAAAAGGCATAGAAACCACTCCCACCCATTCCATTTCCTATATATTCCACTCCCCTCCACCCTCCTCCCTCCCTCTTATCTTGGCACCTCCTGGATGACGGGTCATCCCTGCATCCTGTCCACTGCCCTGGGTCAGAAGCAGTGTCGCAAGACACAGCGCATCCATAGCAAGGCCGCTTCATAAATTCGGCGACCCCCCCTCTCCATCCCCCCAAATACAATGTAAATATATGAAAAGGATTTGTGATACAAGCCTGGCTTTGCTTTCTCATTGTAAATATACAGTACCATTGCACTGGCTACCATGTCTCGTACCCCCAGGTTCAAGGTTTTATACCCCTTGGGGGTACAGGTACCCCAGGTTAAGAACCACTGATTTAGAGCAACCCAACCAATACCTCACCAAAACAACAAAGCAATATCATTAACAAGTGATGATATGATAGGGTTTAACGTCACAAACTCCTCCCAGCGGAAGGCTAGGATGGGGCCCTTCACAGAGGGCTTTGTAGCTTTTATCAAAAACAAGTTTCAAACCCAGAACTCCAGAAAATAGAAAAATAACTAGATATACAAAAAAGAAATAAAACTAGAAACAGATGCCACATCCTCTTTTCCAACAAAGGTGTGGAAGGGGCACTAAAACAAAAATTATTTTCAGTTCAGATATGGGAGGGATAACTGTGTGTATTTACCAAATTGTGATGCACAAAAACAACTATACTTGTGAGATCCTGTCACCTGAACTCCAGTTATCATACAGTGCTTTAATTAAATACATATGTAGTATTTGCATTTTTGTGTGTGTGTGTGAGTGAGTGAGTGATTATAACCACTTGAGGTTCTCACTGCTATGCCAAGAGATAATTTTTGCCTGACTTGTCTCCCCCACCCCAATTATGGGGCTCTGAAAACTGCAGTCATGTTGCCTCCATTTTCTTCAGTCTTCCAAAGTTGGTAGTCCAATTTTTCCAGGTGTGTGTGTAACATATTGTTGGAATGGAAAAAAAATATATATATATATATATATATAAAAAGTGAAGAAAGGAGAATCTAAATATTTCAGTTGCAGTCTTCTTCAGTAGGCACAGGACCCTCCTTTTTACTCTACTGAAGAAGCTTCAGTTAACTGTCAGTATATATAGATTTTTCTTTTCTTCACTTATCTCTCTCCTACATCCTCTCTCTCTCTTCTCTCTCCTTTCCTCTCTCTCCTCTCTTCTCTCTCCTTTCCTCTCTCTCTTTCTCTCTCTCTCCCTCTCCCTCTCCCTCTTCTCCTCCCTCTCCCTCTTCTCCTCCCTCTCCCTCTCTTTCCCATCTCCCCATATCTCTTTCTCTCCCTCTCTCCTATCTTCTCTCCTCTCCTGTCTTCTCTCCTCTTTTCTCCTCTCTTCTCTCCTCTCTTCTTTCTCTCCCCTCTTCTCACCTCTCCTTTCTTCTATTCTCTCCTCTCCTCTTCTTTCCTCTCCTCTCTTCTCTTCTCACTTCTCTTCTCTCCTCACTTCTCTCCCATCTTCTTGCCTCTCTTTTCACCTCTCCTCCTCTCTTTTCACCTCTCCTCCTCTCTTTTCACCTCTCCTCCTTTCTTTTCACCTCTCCTCCTCTCTTTTAACCTCCTCTCTTCTCACCTCTCCTCCTCTCTTCTCACCTCTCCTCCTCTCTTCTTCTCACCTCTCCTCCTCTCTTCTTCTCACCTCTCCTCCTCTCTTCTTCTCACCTCTCCTCCTCTCTTCTTCTCACCTCTCCTCCTCTCTTCTTCTCACCTCTCTTCTCTCCTCTCACCTCTCTTCTCTCCTCTCACCTCTCTTCTCTCCTCTCACCTCTCTTCTCTCCTCTCTTCTCTCCTCTCTTCTCTCCTCTCTTCTCACCTCTCTTCTCCCCTCTCTCTCCCCTCTCTCTCCCCTCTCTTCTCTCTCTCTCTCTCTCTCTCTCTCTCTCTCTCTCCCTCTCTCCCCTCCCTCCCTCCCTCCCTCCCCCCTCTCTTCCTCTCTCTCTCTCTCTCTCTCTCTCTCTCTCTCTCTCTCTCTCTCTCTCTCTCTCTCTCTCTCTCTCTCTCTCTCCCCCCTCCCTCCTTCCTTTCCCCCCTCCTGCTGTGGTGTTTTCTTGTGATTTGAAATTTGTACTGCTATATTTCGTTCTAGTGATACATGTTAATAGGTTGCCCTAGATGGAACCACCCCACAGAGGATGCAGAACACCTCCTATTACTATGACCTATGATAACAAGACAATGTGTCTTCCATGAGTGACTTATGGGGGTCCTGCCCAGAGGCTGTTCCCAGTTACCTGAAGGCCACAGGTTTTCTGCAATAGATACCTGGGGTAACAGACTGCAGATTGACACACATGCATGCACACACACACACACACACACACACACACACACCTACACCTACACCTACCTCTGTCTCTCTCTCTCACTCCAATATATGTGCTGTAAGAAAGATTTATATTGGTATAAATGGATAAAAAAATCTCATTTTTATTTTTACAGGGTGTATTCGCAATGGTGTATAGGGGCAGGGCGTGGTGCAAGCTGCATAGCGGCTGGACAGAAAGATGAGCAGCTCGCCAGTTGTGTCCACGCCCGGCCATGAGGCACAGGACCCTCCTAGGCCTTCTCAGGGGGCTCAGCAAACCCCAGCAGGAGTGTCCAGCCCCACACCACCCTCACAGCACTTTCAGGGTCACTGTTTGGGCCCTGTTGACCCCAAGGGCTTTCTACAGGGGGATTGGAAGGATCCACGTCCTCCAGTACCAGGTGGAGAGGACCCGTATGGGGAGGAGAAGGTTGATGGCAGGGGAGGAAGGCATTGGGGGGAAAAATCCTCCCACCACTGCCTTCAGTACAGCCCCCAACTACATCCTCAATTTCAGGGTAAGCTGGCAGCATTTATTGATTAATTTTGTCTATTTTTTTTTTTTTATGCCCGCTAGTGGGCATATCCTTCCAAAACTGAAGGGCTTCAATAGTCACAAAATGCAATGATGGATTCATTCTTGGGGAACTGTGACCACTTCAAATGTCTTACACCAGAGTTTCTTTGTTACTTTTGAAATAATTGATTCTGAAAAATTACTTTGCAAGTCTTGTATATATTTCATGTATATGTATATGTGCATAAGCGATATTACATCCAATGGATTTCTGGCATATATTGTGATACTACACTTGGGAAGATTTTGTTTCCCAGCTTTTAATGGTCAGCAGGTATGAGGTACTTTCAAAGTCTTGGGACTGTGTGGTTTGAATATATACTTACATACTACATTCATTTGGTCTTGTTGACTGAGTGAAGCTATTAGGTAAAAGGTGTACAGATATTTGTTTGTGTAATTAAAAGCATTCTTTGACTTCTGTTTCAGTGGAGGGTTATGAGGGCTGTGGCTGTGCAGAGGTGGGTTCCCCATGTGAAGGATGGACCCCGCCTTGTGTGCGCTGGTCTGAGTCCCTCCGCCAGCTCTTGGAAGATCCTATAGGTGTCCGGATGTTCCAGCAATACCTCAAGTCCGAGTGTGGGTCTTGTGAATCTCTGCACTTTTGGTTCGCATGTAATGGACTCAAAAAAGCAGAGGATTATTCACAGCTAGTAACCATCATCTGGAAAAAATTTATTAGGAATTATGCGGTCAAAGTTTCTCCAAAGACATATACAGAAATTAATGACAAGGTCAATTCCAAAAGGAATATAGATAAGAATATATTTGATAAAGCTCAGCATGAAGTGGAAGAGGAGATTGCAAGGACTACATACCCTAATTTCCTAGAAAGTGACATCTATCTACACCACCTGTCAGCTCAGCAGACAGGGGGTGCCGAATCCCCCAAAGTATTAGACAGCTCCCCACCCATCCCCTCAGGGGGAGGGGTTGGTGTCCTACCCACCCTCCATGAAGACTTTGAGCTTCAGGGTGGAGGGCATGCTGAGGCTACTCACATGCGGTTAACTCAAGGTGCCCTGGCAGCTACAGTGAGGCAAAGGGCCAATGTAGATCGAAGGAAAACTGAAGCATGTGATGGGTAAGTTGATGACTATGTCAGAATCTTTTGTTGTTTTAGGGCAGTCAGTAGTTTTAAGGAGAGCAAGTGTGAAGGGATGTAAAACAAATTTCATTATTACAGTGAATATGGGTACCCTTTATTCACCAATATTATCAAAAGATAATAACTGTCAAGACAGTTAAGAATGTGATAAGATAGTTTTCAAAGATGGGTTTAAAAAAAATGTAGTATGTAGCCATCTTGAAAACTTCATAACCAAAAATCTTTACTTATATAATCAGATACATGTCCACACAGGATTTAATCAATTGTATACATTAGTAGTAACTCCTCCAGTACCATGGTACAACATATAAGTTTGTTATAGTGAGTAGTGGCAGATTTGTTCAGTGGGGGAGCAGATCCTGCACTGATGGGATTTTAACCCCTTCCCCATTAAAGATAATGCCACTGAAAAGAATAAGATAGCTTGGTGGCTACCAAAATAAAAGGTCTCTTTGGTATAGGAGAGGTTGGTTGAACTAGGTCCCCATTTTTACTAAAATGCCAGTTGCCAGCCAGAAGGACCTTTCAGTTCAGAAGAGGTTAAAAGATTGAAGCCTTATTCAGGCAAGGTCTTGCTCCTCAGTTGAATGAAATTGTTAGGCATGCACTAAAGCAAAATTCATGCAATGCACATGCCTCAGCCACAAAATTATTTTTTAGACTGGTTGAAGATGTCAACTGTATTATTTTGATACATCCTTGGAGAAAAAAGAACTTGTGGTTAAAAGTAGAAACTATAAATACACTATAAAAGTTTCACTACCTGAGAGAGAACACAGCTTGTGGCTGAAATTGATCCATTTGGACATCCATATGATGAGATTAGATTGATCCCTTGAATCACTTAACTCTCTCCTGTATAAGTTAGATACTGGACTGCAATTCAACTCTCCACACACTTTTGTATGCCATGGCAGCTGAAATAGTCTACACTGATTTGTCTCTGTTTTTTTTTTCTGTTTGTTATTTCTTAATAAGCTTTGTAATTATTTTATTTACTTTTATTTGTTTATTTATTTATTTTTTCCATTGCATGATTTTGGCACTGCACTGCTGTATCACCTTTTTAAAGTGAGATCTTGATCACATTTTCATTCATTTCCAAATATATGATTTGAGAACATCTTCACCATAGGGGAGCTGTTTTCTTTTTTATGTTTACTTCTGCATGATTTGCATTATATGCCCACGAGTCTTCGATTTGTATTCTAGGCAATATTTGCATGGCAGCTATAACGTTCCTGTCAACCCCTACCATGCCACCTACTCCTCATGTCATGTCGTTAGTCGACAAGACTCTGAACTTCAGAGTTTGAGTTCTGAAGCTCCTACTGATGATACTTTGTCCTGCACTGACAGTTCAGTGTAAGTATTGGTACTGTAGAACTGTGGTATACAAATGCCGTTCATTTAGAAATCATATGTAATGTCTTGTCATCCTTTAGGTATGTCTGCATGTTGATGTGATTTTCCTTAGTCTACATGCAATATGATATTCATTATGTATGTATGGAAGATTAAATGAAAAAGGTGCTGTATATTAAATGCTATTTACTGACAAGAGTTAGGCCTTCCAGGGATGGAATGCCTCTTGGTCTTGGACGTCCCATGAATCCAAAGTACATGAAACGGCACTATCACAAAATGCGTGAAAATGCACGTCAGAACCGTGAATTAGCCATGGGAGGTCTGATGGCTCATGGAGGAATGGGGCTTCTCCCAGGTCCCAGTAATAGTGCCAGCATTGCCTCCAACCATCCACCCTCCAGTGGAGGACACAGCTTTCCCTTCCTGCCGCGAACACACCGCATTCGCAAGGAATCCATCCCCAACATGAAACCAGAGGAATTTGCACTACTACTCATTGAAAAGTTGGAGATGGTTAAGCGTGATCAGGAGGCACAGGAGAAGATGCAACAATCCTTCAAGAAGATCCAAGAGGTACTTTTTGTCTTAGTCTTCTTTTTTTACACACTGAAACATTTTATAGATTTTGGTGCAGTTAATGCCAGATAGTTATATTCATAGTTAGTCCCAAGCCAAAATGATACCATGATCTTGATGCCCCAGTCAATTTGGGGTCCATTCTGTATATCGGTGTTACCGTATTGGATGCAGTATTACATTATAGTTTCCACAGGGTGATGATGTATCAGATGAGTACCGAAGACAGCATGCCTTCAATAGTCTCCCACCCGCTCTACTCCTTGACAAGTTAGTGCAGAAGATCTCCATTGAAGAGACAGACAAAAGCCAGTCTATATTAGGTGAGGTGCCCAAAGATTCATCATGTAATCTTCAACATGAATGACCTTACTTTTACTCTTTTGTCTCATACCTATCTCATTTCTCCCATTACCTTTCTTGCATATTCCTCTTCTCATCCTGCACTCTCTTCCTCCACTCTTCATTCCTCTTCATCTTGCTCTCATCTGAACCTCTTATATTTTCTCTTTTATTTTAATTTTCTTGTAATTCTATTTCCTCTGATGTCGCCTTCCTTTCTTACACCCCACATTTTTTCGTCTCTTCACCTTAATTCATTCTCCCCACTCATTCTCTCAGAACTTTCTTAATTTTTTCCCCTCATTGTTGTGAATTAGTCTATATATCTATAAACCAAAAGGCTTCTTTCCCTTGATAAGGGAGGTAGCCATTAAAATTAGAAGTTAATCAATTTAATTTTTCATTTTAGACGAGCATGTTTCACGTGTATGGGAAGATAGCAACAATGAAAGCCCTGCACGGTCCCCAGGCACCCCACGTGCTAAGTCACCCCCCAGAAGAGTTCCCCCCAGCTGTAGAAGTCAACATCCCAACAAGGTATGATTGGTTTCTCTGGCCAGCTCATTTGAATGTCATAACTATAGATTTTAAATTAAATCATGAAACTGCATGTCTGTTAGTAATTCTGTGCAGTTGTCCCCCCATGTATTACAAAATATAGGAGATTTAATATTTTAAGCCCAAGTTCCTTTTGCCATGACTTTTCATAGATGAAAAATAGAGTGGGGGATCCCCATGCCTTTTTTTTTCAAATTCAAAACTTGGCAGAGGTAACAGCAAAAGGTGTCATAATACCTAAGTTATGACTGCTTCCTTTCTACAGTGTTGCCAGATGTTTATCATTGCCCAGATACTCTCATTTTCTGCAAAAATGGGACTTTTGGTTTTACATGAGCAGACTACTATAACAATTAATATTTTTAAAACTTACACAATAATGGTATTATCCAATTATAAAAAAAATATAGTTCTACTTTACAAGGAAAAAGGAGATCATGAATGTAGAAGTTTTAGATAGTTGGAAAGGGATATGGGAGGGGTTAACTGAGAGGATTAGGAAGTTTTTGGCTTAAGATAATGTTATATATATATATATATATATTATATATATATTATATATATATATATATATATATATATATATGTATATATATATATAATATTTTATTTATCATATTTTATTTGTTTATTATTAATAATGGAGGAGAAATAAAGATGAAGTGAAGGCAGTTGTTAAGAAGATGAGAGCAGGTAAGGCACCTGGGTTGAATGGGTGTCATGCAGAATGTCTAAAACAAGAAGAGGTACAGTGATGGTGGACTGGCTGGTGAGGTTATTTAATGTTTGTTTAAGAGAGGGTATAGTACCAGAGGACTGGAGGAGTGCCTGTATAGTTCCACTTTACAAGGGAAAAGGGAACAAATGTGAGTGTAGTAGTTTCAGAGGGATCAGTTTGTTAAGTGTAGTTGGGAAGGCTTATGGGAGGGTCTTGATTGGGAAGATTAGGAGAGGAACAGAGGGAGTAATTGGCGGAGAACAGTGTGGGTTTAGGACAGGTGTGGGTTGTGTGGATCAGATTTTTGTGGTAAGACTGAAATGCGAGAAAGATCTAGGCAAAGGTGAGGATGTTTTTTTTTTTTTTTGGTGGGGGGCTTTATGGATTTGGAAAAGGCTTATGACATGACAGTGTAGACAGGAAGGCACTGTGGGAGGTATTGCCGATATATGGGATAGGACGAAATCTTTTAAGAGCAGTAGAGTTTTTATGAGATTAGTAGAGCTTGTGTTAGAATCAGAAATGGAGAAAGTGAGTGGTATGAGATAAAGATAGGACTTCCCCAGGGATGTGTTATGTCACCTTGGCTATTCAATTTATATATGGGTGGGGTGGTGCAAAAGGTAAATACAAGGGTAATGGGTCGGGGATTGGAGATGGTGAAAGAAAATGGAGAAAAGTGGGAGATAAGCCAGTTATTGTTTGCTGACAACACTTTGCTTATAGCAGGATCAGAGGAGGGATTAAGGAAGTAAATGACAGTTTGGGAAGGTGTGCAAAAGAAGGAAGTTGAAGATAAATGTGGGATAAGGTGATGAGGTGTTCAAAGGAAGAAAGTGGCAGCAGAATGGAAGTATTAAGGGAAAGAGACTGGGGGAAGTGGATAATTTTAAATACTTGGGTGTAAATGTGGTGGGAAAGGGAGGAGTGGAGGTGGAGGTAGAATGTAGATTGAAGATTGAGAGAAGCAAGTAAATGCATTGGGGGGATTAAAATGTGTAATGAGAAATAGACATTGCATCTGACCTAGGACAGTGGGCAAGGTGCAGGGCTGACCCATCATCCTGGAGGAGCCAGGATAAGAGGGAGGGAGGGGGGGTGGATGGGAGTGGAGTATATGGGGATGGAATGGGTGGGAGTGGATTTTATGCCTTTGTTTTTTGGCTCTCTCCCTTGTAAGGGGAAAAAGGCCTTTAGTATATGTATGTATATACATATACTAAAGGCTTTTTCTTTCTTTGTGGTGGTCTTTTTTATGGATATGGAGTAGATTTATGACAAAGCTGATAGTTATAATGGGAGATGTTGTATGGGATAGGGCAAAAATGTTAAGGACAATCAAAAGTTTTTACAAGAATAGTAAGAGTTTCTATTGGGGTTGAAAATAGTGAGAGTGAATGGTGTGAGGTGAAGGTGGGGTTGTGCTAAGGTTATGTAATTCACCATAGTTGTTCAACATGTACATGGGTGGGGGTGGTGTAGGCTGTAAGCATAAGGGTGATGGAAGGAGATAGGAGAGAAGTGGGAGGTGAGCCATTTGTTGTCTGTGGATGACTCTGCACTTGTAGTTGGGTCAGAAGAAGGTCTAAAGCAGTTAGTGACAGAGTTCAGGAGAGTAATTGAAAGAAAAAAGCCCAAAGTAAATGTGGATAAAAGTAAGGTGTTGTGAAGTACAAGGGGTAAAGGTGCTAGTGAGTTCGAGGTCGTAAAGGAGAGAGAGGTTAGAAGTGAATATTGGATTTAGGGGCACATGTAGCAGGGAATGGAGGAGTCAGGGTGGAGGTAGACTAGAGTGAAGAAGCAAGTAAATGTCAATGGTATTTAGGAGAAGACTGTATGAAGTGGTGATTGTGCTTATGACACTGGGAGGGACAGAGACTTGGAATATAAACGAGTCAGAAAGAAGAAATTTAAATGTGTAAGATGAAGTGTTTGAGAAGTATGGTGGGGTAACAAAGATGGAGAGAGTGATAAATAAGGAAGTGGGGCAGAAAGTAGGGGTTGAAAGGAAGCTGGCAGGTAGGGTCGATGAAATAATACACTACTCGCTCACCTGTCTTACAGGTGAAAAGCAATACAGTAAGGCATATATACATATATATATATATAATATTATTATTATTATTATTATGCCATAGCTTCTTTTCCTCCTTATATGATTATCATTATCATTTTAAACTGTATTGCCCCTCCTGTGTTGTCAGTGTGCTCTTATAATTAGCACAGAATATGGACTGGGATGTTTATATGTTTCAAAGATGGTACTGCATGATATGTCTTCACTAAGAGTATATTTCATTCCCTTGTGATATACCAAGATATTATAGACCAGGGGAATGAATTAATAGTAGAATCCAAGATGATGTGTCAGTGTTCAAAGTATGTATATAGTAAATCAGTTTGTGTAATTCCAGACTGGCCTATTACATTATTTCTCCCTATCCCCTCTGTACCCATCCTCTGATAACTCCAAGTATTTTTTTACTTTGTCATATTTCAAAAATATGTTTAGCCCTTGAGCAGCTATTTTGCATTTTCTATATTAACTGTTATCACTTTCATTCATCACTCAGGCTTCACTCTACACATAATAATTAGCACTATACATCCTTTCAATTTTTCATACTGCTCTCAGGGCACCTACATTCTCTGTCATTGGTCCCCAGCTTGGATCAATATCAGTGCAGTGAAGCACATCTCTTCTACACCAGTGCCCAATAGTTTGAGCAGATTTATCTTCACCACTTCAATGTATGGCAACCCTATCCATGTTCATTTGCAATAAGTTATGAATCTGTTAAAAAGAAAACCTCTTCTGGCCATGTCATCCAAACAATGTTTCCTTCCATTCCCTCCAGTCTCTTGCACTCATTTTCTTGTTCAACAGACAGTCCATGTGCATTCAAAGCTCACTTCATCTATCTCATTCTTTTCCTTCCCAAACTTACTCCTTCCTCTTCTTTCCATGTTTTCTTTACTAGTCTTCATTTGTTCTTTCCACATGCCCAAATCACCACAGCGTTTTCATATTTACCCTATCCAACAGCTCCCTTCTCAGCCCCACCCTCTGCTTCACCACCACAATTCTCACTGTCCATTCTTGTAATATACATATATAGACAACATATACCAAGGGCTTTTTCCCCCTTACAAGAGAGGCAGCTAAAGTCAAAGGTATAAATCCACTCCCACCCATTTCATCCCCACATACTCCACTCCCAATCACCACCCGTCCCTCCCTCTTTTCTTGGCTTCTCCTGGCTAATGGGTCATCCCTACATCTTGCCCACTGCCCTGGGTCAGAAGCAGTGTAGCAAGACACAGCAAAGCCACTTCATTTAATCGGCGAATCCCCCCTCCCCCTCTCCTTCCCCTCATGCAGAAAAAAAGTAGGTGAGGAGAAATCCTTTCAGGCTGCATCAAAATATCATTCATACATACTCCCCCACCCACTCCCTTCCTAGCATTGTAGCATCATCCATACACAACCATTCTTCACTCACCCCTATCATCTGTCTTCTCCCTTTCTTCCTCAACAGACATTCCCCTTTTTCCCAATGCCCCTTTTACCCTTTCCATCTCACCCTTGGTTGCTCCCACATGTTCACTCCTTCCACCTCTGCCTTCCATGCCTCTTTTACTAATATTTCTTCGCTCATTTTTTCTGTGTCCAAATCATCCCAATACCCTTTCATCAACCCTATTTCCCAACTTCCTTTCCAACCCCATTCTTCTCCTCGCCTCGTTTCTCACCCTGCCCAGTCTAGTAACCCGCACCATACTTCTCAAGCATTTCATCTCAAACACATTTAAATTCTTTTTCTCTTCCTCTCTTATGTTCAATGTGCCTGTTCCATACAGTGCTGTTGGCTTAATCACCCCTTCATACAATCTCCTCTTAGCATCTATTCCCAAATGTCTTATTTCTCATTACACTTTTTAATTCCCAATGGTATTTACTTCTCAATCTACATTCTACTGCCACTCCTTCCATTTCCACCAGATTAGCGCATAAGTATCTAAAGCTATCCACTTCCTCCAGTCTCTCTCCTTTAATACTCACTTCCAGTTTGCTGCCAAGCTCTCCCCTTGTACATCTCATCACCTTACTTTTACCCACATTTATCTTCAATTTCCTTCTTTCACACACCTTCCCATACTCTATCACTAACTTCCTTAATCCTTCCTCTGATCCTGCCACAAGCACAGTGTCGTCAGCAAACAACTGGCTTATCTACCTTTTTTCTCCATTTTCTATAACTCTCCAATCCCCGACCCATTACCCTTGCATTTACCTCTCACACCACCCCATCCACATAGAAATTGAACAGCCAAGCCAACATAACACATCTGTGGCAAAGTCCCACATTTACCTAAAAACACTCACTCTCTCCATTTCTAATTCTCACATAGGCTCATTCTTGTAATACCCATTTTATTTCTCTAATATTTAATTTCGAGAACTTTCTCTCCCTCTCCTTCTAACTCCCTCACATTCTCTCCTTCTCTCTCCCTCTCTCTCCTCCTCTCCCTGTCTCCCTTTGTCTCCCCCTTACCCTCCCCCCACCCCCCTTCCCTTCCATATTTCCCACTTCAACTTTTGGGCCTTATTAAAGATAATAGTAAAACAAAACAGCTCCTAAGAACTCGCAAACCAGAACAATGGTTTAGACAAAACAAATGGCAGCCTCCCCTTTGAAATTGGGTCGCTATAGATCTCCTACAAGAGACTTGGGTCTTTGGATTGATTGATTGGAAAGATAATAACTCACTGGAATGATCACCAAACAAGATGATTTGGAACAGTTTTACTTTTATACATACTTAGTTTAATGTGTGCCTGTGTATGCAGTATTATATTCTGCCATTTTGTGTGTAAATGTGCTGAAGTATAGATCAAGGATATATATGAGAAGTTTTGCCCCGGTTTGCCAGTGTATGCAACAGGTTTGTACTTTTAGGGTATGGTCCTGGGAGGACTGAGCCATCCGTCCATGTACCCTGGGCACCATCTCCACCAACCCCCTAACCCCTACAACACCAAGACCTCGTCACATCACTCCCGAAGGAAAGACAGGGTAGGTTTCCACGTTTGCTGCACCCTAATTACTGTTTGCTGCATGAAACAAAGTGCTGGTCCACTCTTCCAAGGGGAATGTAGAGTTGTGAAGAGTTTCTCCCTCTTTTTTATTATTTTATTTATTATTTATTTTTTTATTTACTTATTTATTTATTTATATATATTTTTTGTACTTTAGTGTGAAATTTCTCCCTGGGTTGGGGATGCCACTACTATGGCAAAATAGGGCATTCCATCAGCATCATTCCCACTAAATTTTCTTGTTACTCTTGCGAACTTGAGATTGATTTTCACACACTTAATTTTTATACACTTAATCTAGAAATGGCAAATTGCTAAGATGTACTTTGAGAACAGTGCGGACAAAAGTGAATTTAGATTTATCAAGACTTAGTTGCCATTCATATTGCAAAATTTTCATACCTAACAAAGAAGGTGAATTGTTTTCATCCCAGTTTTTCATCTTATTTTGGGGGCCTTGTATTACTTGAGTATGAAGACCTTCAGTATGAGAATCCGTTGTTTTTCGTTGTTACTTCCAGGGCCCTGATGTATATTCCATATTTTCTTCTGATTCTGGAAATGTGCCTGACTTCTATGATGGGCATCTGCTTCCCAAATCGCGGTCCATGCCAGATTACATGGAAAACTACGCAGGTATGTGCACAAGCCCAGCGCAAGAGCTTCTCAGTCACTTTAAAAAAAAATCACTGGCAGAATGATTTGTGATGAAGACAAGAGGGGAAGCGAAATGGAATTATCTTGTAAAGGAATGTGCGTATACTGTAGAGATGGGTCACAGTCCAGGAATTTAAGCAGTTTTTGAAGATGGTCAAAAGGTTTCTCAATATAGCTTGCCTTGGAAATTTTGTTGTTATAAGAAATATATCATTACAAGAGAATTATAATTGATAAATAGGAATGGGAATAGTGTTACATAAGCCCAGCCCTTGCCTACAAACACCATGTGCAGAAGTAATGTTTTTATTGTGTAGTTGTACTCTGTATTTAGTAGTATCTGGGCGTATTGCTTCAATTTTCTCTTTTTTTAACTCAAGGATTTTCATATTAGTGTGAGAATATTTGTTTTATTTGCTTGTAGATCAGTGTATGGAAATAGCCATTCATTATGTTAAAAGTTGCAAAATAAGCTTTAGTTGTAAATGCATTTGTTATTTTTCTTGTTGTTTTTTTTAAAGAAATTTTGTTACCATTGTTGATCTTTAGTACATGAATTTGTGCTCGAGTTTGTATGCTTGGTTGTTATGCGCTTTTATTATGTAGGATGTATAAATAATGTCACTATTTCTAGTAGAGTGTAACAAAAGGAACCAAGTAGCTGAAATTTGTTAACTGAAAAGGTTTTGATGAGCTGGAGATTTAATTTTGTGAGACATGCTAATTGGGCTTTGATAAAACTAGTACTAATATATTTAACATTTCTTGTATTTACAGACCTACAGTGAACTTGGTTAACCCTTTCTTTGCTATTAACAATTTTGCACTTGTTCTGACTGCCCCAGTGATTTTATTCAGCTGAGGAAAATCTTTGCACTGAAAAGATTAAGCCCATCTTGATTAACCCTTTCCCTACTGTTGATGTGTACATTTGTTTTGACTGCTACTAGTTGATTTTATTCAGCCAAGGGAACCCCCTGTACAACAAAAGGTGTAACCGTAGCATAAAAGTAGGTAGGGGGAAGGTGGTAGTGAAATGGAACCAAATTTGTGTGTAGAAACCTTAAAGTTCGGTGTTCATCAGGTGGCAGCAGTGATGGTGGCAGCAGCGGTCGGCGTCAAGGGTCCAGCAGTCGCAGGTCGGGAAGCAGACGGCCTCCTGCCGAGTTGACTGACTCTGGGGTTTCTGTAGTATCAGACTCCTCCATGGCCCCCTCTGCATCCTCCACTGACAGGTAAATAGTATATTTTTTTGTTCATTGATTTGAATATAGTACAATGCAGTGGATGAAGTACATGCAGGTCAAAGTTGGGGCCAGGGATCAATGATAGGCACCTGCATGAAGTCAGTGTACTGTTGTCCATCTGATCTTATTGGTAGTGATGTTATTCAGTTGAGATATCCATATATATATATATAGTGTGTGTGTGTGTTTATATATATATATGTAAAGGGGAAGAGGCCTTTGGTATATAGATTTCCTCTTCTTTTTTTTCTCTCCTTTTTTTTTTCTTTTTCTTTCATTTCATTGGTTTCTTTTCCTTTTCTTTTTCTTTTCCTTTCTTCTTACTCCTTTTCTTTTTCTTTCCTTTTCTTTTATTTTTATTTTCCTTGGGATAGGGATAGGACTAGGAATCCTGCTACCTGTAGTCCCAAAGGGGACATTCCTGAAAAAAGTAAAGGCATAAGAGGGTCTAGGAATTTTCCAACCAGTACCCTAAGGATTGGGTCTATTAATGTGTGTGGATGTGGTACAGATGAGAGTAAATGGGAAGAGATAGGCAGTATGTTTGTGAGAAGAAAGATGGATATGTTGGCACTGAGTGAAACTAAGTTGAAAGGGAGGGGCAAGTGTAGTTGGGAGGTTCTCAGGAGTGAAGAGAGGACAAGGGAGAGAAGGGGTGGTTATACAAGTAATTGAAGAGATGGGTAAGTGTGTAGTGGAGGGGAAGGAGGTTTCTTCAAGGTTAATGTGGATGAAGATGAAACTGGGAAGGGCGATGCGGGATTTTGTAAGTGCATATGGGCCTGGTAGTGAGAAAAGTGTAGAGGGAAGGAAGGCTTTTTGGATGGATTTAAATCAGTCCATAGAAAGATTAGGGAGAAATGTCAATGTAGTTTTATTGGGAGACCTTAATGCTAGGGTAGGAAATTAACCAATAGATGGAGTGATTGTGAAGTGTCTAGTTCCAGGAAAAAATTGTAGTGGAATGATGATGGTGGAGATGTCTCGAGAGTTGACAATAGCAAATACATCGTTTCAGAAAAAAGTCGAGCATAAGTACATATGGGAGAGGGTAGTGGATGGAAGGGTGGTAGATAGAGCATTAATGGACTATATAATGGTAACCAAGAGTATAGTAGGAAGAATTAAGGATGTACATGTTCTAAGGGGAGAGAGTAAGGGAATATCAGATCATTTTCTGGTGGAAGGTAAGTTGAGAGTGGAGGATAGGTGGAGAAAGAGGAAAAGGGCAGAAGGTAGGAAGGTACTTGGAGTGAACTGCTTAAATGAGAAAGAAAAGGAGGAGTATAAGAAGCTGAGAGAGGAGTGGGAGGGGAGGGTGTGAAGAATAGAGTAGAACTAGGAGTGGATGAGGAATGGGGATGGTTCAAGGAGGGAGTCATAAGGAGTGCAAAGATCGTGTGTGGAACAAGGAGGGCAGGAGGAAATAGAAAAAAGGGTAGTGAGTGATGGGATGAGGAAGCAAAGAAGGGTGTAGAAGAGAAGGAAGCTTTCATAGATTGGTTACAAATTAGGATGAGGGAATCGTATGAAAGGTACAAAGCAAAGAGAAGAGAAGTAAAGCATAAGATAAAGGAGGCAAAGAGGAGAGCAAATGTGAAATGGGGTA
Organism: Oratosquilla oratoria; assembly: GCF_046742065.1. Classification (NCBI taxonomy): domain Eukaryota; kingdom Metazoa; phylum Arthropoda; class Malacostraca; order Stomatopoda; family Squillidae; genus Oratosquilla; species Oratosquilla oratoria. The sequence goes on along the minus strand of NC_134778.1, from coordinate 39,342,231 downwards.
AGAGTATGATGGAAAATTTTGAAAGTAAAAAAAAATGTTTTGAAAAGAAATTAAGAGAGAGGCAAATCAAGTAGAGAAGAAAGGGTAAAAGGTGCAGATAGAGAGATGATAATGGAAGAGAAGGCAATGAGAGGAAGATGGGCAGAATATTTTAGGGAGTTGCTAAATGTAAAGGAGGATAGGGAAGGAAAGGTAGTTGCAGTGGGAAGTGCAAAGAAAATGACCGTGATGAGTGAGGAAAATGGAGGAGAAATAAAAAAAGATGAAGTGAAGGCAGCTAAGATGATGAGAGCAGGTAAGGCACCTGGGTTGGATGGATGCCATGCAGAATGTCTGAAAAAAAGGAGGTACAGTGATGGTGGACTGGCGGGTGAGGTTATTTAATGTTTGTTTAAGAGAGGGTAGAGTGCCAGAGGACTGGAGGAGTGCTTGTATAGTTCCACTTTACAAGGGAAAAGAGGAGAAGTGTGAGTGTAGTAGTTTCAGAAGGATCAGCTTGTTAAGTGTAGTTGGGAATGCTTATGGGAGGGTCTTGATTGAGAGGATTAGGAGAAGAACAGGAGTAATTGGTGAGGAACAATGTGGATTTAGGACAGGTAGGGGTTGCGTGGATCAGATTTTTGTGGTAAGACATGTGAGAAAGCTATAGGAAAAGGTAAGGATGTTTTTTTGGGCCCTTATGGATTTGGAAAAGGCTTATGACAGGTAGACAGGAAGGCACTTTGGGAGGTATTGCAAATATATGGGATAGGCAGAAACCTGTTAAGAGCAGTTGAGAGTTTTTATGGGAGTAGTAGACCTTGTGTAAGGATTAGAAATGGAGAGAGTGAGTGGTTTGAGGTAAAGGTGGGCCTTCGTCAGGGATGTGTTATGTCTATTTCTTATTACACTTTTTAATCCCCCAAGACATTTTTACTCACTTCTCTCAGTCTACATTCTACCTCCACCCCCACTCCTTCCTTTCCTGCCACATTCACACCCAAGTATCTAAAATCCATTTCCTCCAGTCTCTCTCCCTTAATACTCACTTTAATTTGCTGCCACTCTCCCCTTGTACATCTCATCACCTTACCTTTACCCACATTTATCTTCAACTTTCCTCTTTTGCACACCTTCCCAAACTCTGTCACTAACTTCCTCAATCCCTCTGATCCTGCCACAAGCACAGTGCCATTAGCAAACAAACAACTGGGTTATCTCCCACTTTTCTCCATTTTCTTTAACTATCTTCAATCCCTGACCCACTACCCTTGCATTTACCTTTTGCACCACCCCATCCATGTATAAATTGAACAGCCAGGACAACATAACACATCCCTGACAAAATCCCACCTTTACTATAAACCACTCAATCTCTCCATATCTAATCCTAACACAAGCTCTACTACTCTCATAAAAACTCTTGACTGTTCTTAACAGCTTTCCTCTTATCCCATATATCTGCAATACCTCCCACAGTGCCTTTTCCAAATCCATAAAGGCCCAAAAAACATCCTTACCTTTTCCTAAAGGTTTCTCACATATCTGTCTTACCACAAAAATTTGATCCATGCAACTCCTACCTGTCCTAAACCCACACTGTTCCCACCAATTACTCCCTCTGTTACTCTCCTAATCCTCAAAACCCTCCCATAAACCTTCCCAATTACACTTAAACTTATCCCTCTGTAGCTACTACACTCATTTGTCCCCTTTTCCATTGTAAAGTGGAACTATACAGGCACTCCTCCAGTCCTCTGGCACTCTACTCTCTTTTAAACAAACATTAAATAACCTCACCAGCCAGTCCACCATCACTGTACCTCCATTTTTTTTAGACATTCTGAATGACACCCATCCAACCCAGGTGTCTTACTTGCTTTCATCTTCTTAACAACTGGCTTCACTTCATCTTTCCTTATTTCTCCTCCATTTTCCTCACTCATCACTATAATTTTCTTAGTGCTTCCCACTGCAGCTACTTTTCCCTCCCTATCCTCCTTCACATTTAGCAACTCCCTAATATACTCTGCCCATCTTCCTGTTACTGCTGTATCTTCCATTATCACCTCTCCATCTGCACCTTTTACCTTTTCTTGAGTGAACAGTAATGGTGGTAAAACATACTAAACAAGGCTTTTGACACATCAAATAAGATTAACAGTGATAATTGTCTCCAAGTTTTCCTTAATGGAAAACATGGGCTGCCAGTGGTCTCTTGAAAATAGGCAGCTCTGCATTCACTTGCTTCCCTTACTTTATAATTTATGTCCACCCAAACTCCTCCATTCCCTACTACATGTTACCCTATGTATTTAAAGCTCTTCACTTCCTCCATCCTATCTAAGGTAACCTACAACTCAGTGCCACCTTCCCTTTGTACATCTCATAACATTTACATTCAGCCTTGTCTTAGAAACTTTCCCAAATTCCACCTCTAGCTGCAGTGTCTGTCATATTTCTCAAACAACTCACCTCGCTGTTTAAGATTTATCTATATATACCAAGGGCTTCCTCCCTCCTTTATAAGGGAGGTAGCCAGCCAAGGCATACACCCACTCCCATCCTTCAGCCATTGTTTTCCTCTCACACCTGTTGCTTCTCAGCTTTTTGGCTAATATTTGTGTGGGATTCTTTCTGATAATTGAAATTGGATTTGATTTATGTGGGCTTAATAACAAGGATATTTGTAATTGTTATTGGATAAATGTGGAATTTGTTTTTTGAAGTAGTCGCAAGTTAGCACATTCAGTTTGAGTTGTAAGAGCTTTGTTATATGTGGGTTCTGCTGGTGCTTGCAGAGTAACCTCTTGGTTGATGGAGAATGACACCAAATTTAGCTCAAGTAATATTCATGGATATCCTGAAAGTGATCGTGACTCAAAGGATTCTCGTATGAGGAGCTCAAGGTCAACACACACAGCTGCTGGCTCAACGTCACCAGGTGCTGGAAGGTAAGGAGGGGGAGATGATGAACCTCAGAGCATTATCAAAGAAAAGGGATGATGGACATACATATACCAAACACTTTTTCTCCCTTACAAGGGTGGTAGCCAAAAAACAAAGGCACAAAATCCACTTCCACCCATTCCATCTCCACATACTTCACTCCCATTCAACCCCCTCCCTCCCTCTTATCTTGGCTCCTCTTGGATGACGAGTCATCCCTATATCTCACCCACTGCCCTGGGTCAGAAGTAGTGTTGCAAGACAGCACATCCACAGTAAGGCCACTTCATTAAATCGGTGGAACCCCCCCCACCCCGTCCCCTCATGCAGAAAAAGAGAAGACAAGGAGAAATCACTTTGGGCTCTATCAATTTATTTTTCACACATACTCCCTCACCCCACATCCCCCACCCACTCCCCTCATGCATCATAGTATCATCCATACACAACCATTCTCCATTCACCCCTATCTTCTGTCTTCTCCCTTCCTTCCTCAACAGACATTCCCCTCTTTCCCAATGCCCTTTTTACCCCATCCATCCATCTCATCTTTGGTTGCCCCCTCATGTTCACTCCTACCTCTGCCCTCCACACCTCTTTTACAAGTCTTTCTTCAATCATTCTTTCCATGCGTCCAAGCCATCCCACAATACTCTTTCATCAACCCTATCTCCCAACTCCCTTACCATCCCTGTTCTCCTCACCTCCTCCCTTATCTAACCAGCCTAGTAACCCCAATTATACTTCTGAGACAGCTCATCTCAAACACATTTAAACTCCTCTCTTATGTTTCTGCCCCATAAAGTGCTGTTGGCACAATCACTCCCTTCATAAATCTCCTCTTAGCATCCATTCCCAAATGTCTGTTTTTCATTACACTTATAAATCCTCCAAGGCATTTACTTGCTTCTCTCAGTCTACATTCTACCTCCATCACTCCTGTTCCCACCACATTTGTACCCAAGTATCTAAAACTATCCACTTGCTCTAGTCTATCTCCCTGGATACTTCCAGTTTGCTGCCACTTTCTCTCCTTGTACATCTCATCACCTTACTTTTACCCACATCTATCTTCAACTTCTTTCTGTCACTAACTTCCTCAAACCCTCTGATCCTGCCACAAGTGCAGTGTCGTCAGCAAACAACAACTGGCATATCTCCCACTTTTCTCCATTTTCTTTAACCATCTCCAATCCCCAACCCATTACCCTTGCATTTACCTCTTGTACCACCCCATCCATGTATAAGTTGAACAGCTAGGGCGACATAACACATGCCTGGCGAAGTCCCATCTTTATCTCAAATTACTCACTCTCTCCATTTCTGATTCAAACAGGCCCTACTACTCTCATAAAAACTCTTGACTGCTCTTAACAGTTTTCCTCCTATCTCATATATCTGCAATACCTCCCACAGTGCCTTCCTGTCTACCCTGTCATAAGCCTTTTCCAAATCCATAAAGGCCTAAGAAACATCCTTACCTTTTCCTAAAGCTTTCTCACATATGTCTTGCCACAAAAATATGATCCATGCAACCCCTACCTTTCCTAAACCCACACTGTTCCTCATCAGTTACTCCCTCTGTTTCTCTCCTAATCCTCTCAGTCAAAATCCTCCCATAAGCCTTCCCAATTACATTTAATAAGCTGATCCCAATGAAACTACAACACTCACACTTATTCCCTTTTCCCTTGTAAAGTGGAACTATACAGGCACTCTACCCTCTTTTAAACAAACATTAAATAACCTCACCAGCTAGTCCACCATCACTGTAGCTCTTTTTTTTTTAAACCAGCATGACACCCATCCAACTCAGGTGCCTTACCAGCTCTCATCATCTATTGCCTTCACCTCATCTTTCCTTATATCTCCTCCATTTTTCTTATTCATCACTGTCATTTTCTTAGCACTTCCCACTACAACAACCTTTCCCTCCCTATCCTTCTTCACATTTAGCAACTCCCTATAATGCTCTGCCCATCTTACTGCCATCTCTTCCATTATCATCGCTACATCTGCACCTTTTACCTTTTCTTCTCTACTTGATTCGCCTCCTCTTCCTCTTTTAATTTTGTCCATAACATCTTTTTATTATTTTCAATTTTTTTTGTCATACTCACACCATTTCACATCTGCTCTCCTCTTTCCTTCCTTTATCTTATGCTTAACTTCCCTTCTCTTTACTTTGTACCTCTCATAAGATTCCCTTTTCCTAATTTGTAGCCAGTCTATGAATGCCTGATTCTTCTCTTCTACACCCTTCTTTGCTTCCTTATCCCACCACTCACTACCCTTCCTTCTATTTCCTCCTGCCCTCCTTGTTCCACACACCATCTTTGCACACCTTATGACTCCCTCCTTGAGCCACCCCCATTCCTCCTCCACTCCTAGTTCGATTCTATCCTTCACTCCCTCCCACTCCTCTCTCAGCTTCTTATATGCCTTCTCTTTTCTCTCATTTAAGCAGTTCACTCCAAGTACCTCCCTACCTTCTACCCTTTTCCTCTTTCTCCACCTATTCTCGCCTCTCAACTTACCTTCCACCACAAAATTATCTGATATTCCCCCACTCTCTCCCTTAGAACATGTACATCCTTAACTCTTCCTACCATAATCCTGGTCACCACTACATTGTCCATTAACACACTATCTGCCACTCTTCCATCCACCACCCTCTCCCATGTGTACTTACGCTTGACTTTCTTCCTAAACACTGTATTTGCTATCATCAGCTCTCTCTCTCAAGACACATCTCCATCAATTCTCCACTATGATTTTTACCTGGAACTCCATACTTCCCAATCACTCCGTCTATTGGTTCATTTCCTACCCTAGCATTAAGGTCTCCCTATACAACTACATTGACATTTCTCCCTAATCCCTCTATGCACTCATTTGAATCTACCCAAAACTCCTCCCTTTCCTCTACGCTCTTCTCACTACCAGGCCCATATGCACTTACAAAAACCCACATCTTCCCAGCTTCACCTTCATCCACATCAACCTTGAAGAAACCTTCCACCCCACCACACGCTTACGTATCTCTTCACTTACTAGTATAGCCACACCTTCTCTCCCTCGTCCCCTCTTCACTCCTGAGAACCTCCCAACTACACTCCCAAACCCACACTCGCCCCTCCCTTTCATTTTAGTTTCACTCAAAGCCAGCACATCCATATTTCTTCTCACAAACATACTGCCTATCTCTTCCCTTTTGCTCTCATCTGTACCACATCACACATTAAAAGACCCAAACCTTAGGGTACTGGTTGGAAAACTCCCAGACCCTTTTATGTCTGTACTTTTTTTTAGGAATGACCTCTTAGGGGCTACAGGTAGCAGGACTCCTAATCCCATCCCCCGTCCCATTTTTTTTGTCGCCTCTTACAACTCAAATGGGAAGACTTGGTGGTAGTATTCTTTTCCCCCACCACAGGGAGGCAAAAAAAGGAAATGAATATTCAGAGAAATGGTACAGGACAGTAACAAGGGGTTGGAGGACAGCATAATGGAGGGACAGTTGAAATATAAAAGTGTCATAATTTCTCTATGAACAGAGTTTTCCTCTATCATAGACAAAATGATGTGTGACTCTGGTCCATAGGGGCACCCCATGTAGACCCTTAAGTATCAACTGCATGCTACTTTGCCACAATAACATGCAGCACATACCCACTGGTAAAACCTATCCATTTACCCCTCCCATCACAGTACCTGACACTGTTTGGTGTAATGCAGTGAAGCATAGATCTTCCATAGCATGACCCAACAGCTATTGTTTATCTATTCCCACTGCTTTGATATGTGGCAAAAGAACATCCTTTCCTGCCACGTTATCTCTTCATCCATTCACATCTATATTTTCCATTCTTCAATTCTTGATAGACTACACCTACAACCAAATCCCCTTTCATGTAATACATCTGTCTCATTCTTGGTATTTCTGTCAAGCTCACTTCATCCACCTTTGGTTCTCACATTATTTTCGCACATTTGTTCCTTACATATACTCAAACCACTTCTGCACAATCTGTTCCACACTATCAAACAGCCCTCCAATGCATACCTCACTTCAGCCACCACTGCACCCATCACCCCATTCCAGTTATCATCACCCTACCTTATTTGTATTCGTTCTTTTCATCCGACACACCACACACACACACACACACTTTCTTTCCAAAACACGTCCATTTCTTTGAGCTATACATACATATACCAAGGGAAAAAGTCCTTGGTATATGTATCTATGTACAAGGGAGGTAGCCAAAGTCAAAAGGCATGATTCCATTTCACCCTCACCCACTCCACTCCCATTCACCACCCCTCCTTCCCCCCTTCTTTTCTTGGCTACTCCTGGATGATGGGTCATCCCTGCATCTTACCCATTGCCCTGGGTCAGAAGCAATGCAGCAAGACACAGCACATCCACAGTAAGGCCACTTCATTTAATCAGTAACCCCCCCTCTGTCCACTCATGGAGAAAAAGAGAAGGGGAGAAATCCCTTCAGGCTGCCTCAAAATATCATTCACACATAATCACTCCCTAATCCCCCCATACCCCCCACTCCTTTCCATGCATCACAGCATCATCCATACACAACCATTCTCCAGTCACCCCTATCTTGTCTTCTCCCTTCCTACCTTAACACAATGCCCTTTACCCCATCCATCTCATCCTCAGTCACTCCCTGCCTGTGCACTCCACCCATCTCTGCCTTCCACACTTCTATTACTAATCTTTCTTCACTCATTCTTTCCATGTGTCCAAACCATCCCAATACTCTTTAATTGACCCTATCTCCCAACTCCATTTCCACCCCCACTCTCCTCCTCACTTCCTTGTTTCTCACTCTATCCATCCTAGTAACCCCTACCATACTTCTCAGACTTTTATCTCAAACATATTTAAACTCTTCTTCTCGTGATCAATGTTACTGCACCATACAGTGCTGTATATAAAGACATCAATAAAAAAAAATTATGTGTATTTCAGACGGAGCAGTAGCAAAAAGGGCAGCAGCAGTAGTGTGATGGGGACCGGACCCCGATCAGGATCACTGGAAAGAGGCCATACCTCATGGGGTCCTACAGCACCTCCAGGCTTTGAGCAACGTGAGGGAGGCATGCATTCTGCTTCAGGGTGTCTCTATGAAGACCCAAAGAAGAAGACTAGGTAAGAGAGCCTTCAGAGTTCAGTTTTTGAACATTGTACTACTGTACTAAACATCATACAATGGATGTAATGAAATGAGACTGAATTTCTTTGTGTATTTGTTTGTGTATGTAAGGAGAAGAGGGACAAGTGTAATTATAGTTTTAGAGGGATCAGTGTTATATGTACATATATATACCAAAGGCTTTTTCCCCCTTACACAGGGTGTAGCCAAAAAGTAAAAGGCATAGAAACCACTCCCACCCTTTCCATTCTGTACATATTCCACTCCCCTCCACCCTCCCTCTTATCTTGGCACCTCCTGGATGACGGGTCATCCCTGCATCCTGTCCACTGCCATGGGTCAGAAGCAGTGTCGCACATCCACAGCAAGGCCACTTCATAAATTCGCGAACCCCCCCATCCCCTCATGCAGAAAAGGAGAAGACGGGGAGAAATCCCTTCGGGCTGCATCAAATTTTTACTCATACATACTTCCTCACCCCCATCCCTCACCCATTCCCCTTCATGCATCACAGCATCATCCATACACAACCCTTCTCCATTCACCCCTATCTTCTGTCCTCTCCTGTCCTTCCTCAACAGACATTCATCTCTTTTGTAATGACCCTTTCACCCCATCCATCCATTTCATCCTAGGACGCCCCCTCATATTCACTCCTACCTCTGCCTTCCACACCTCTTTTACTAATCTTTCATCACTCATTCTTTCCATGTGTCCAAACCATCCTAATACTCTTTCATCAACCCTATCTCTCAGCTCCCTTTCCACCCCTGTTCTTCTCCTCACCTCCTCATTTCTCACTCTATCTAGCCTAGTAACCCCTATCATACTTCTCAGACATTTCATCTCAGACACATTCAAACTCCTCTCTTCCTCTCTTATGTTCCATGTTTCTGCCCTGTACAGTGCTGTTGGCACAATCACTCCTTCATATAACCTCCTCTTAGCATCCATTCCCAGATGTCTATTTCTCATTACACTTTTTAATCCACCAAGGCATTTACTCGCTTCTCTCCATCTATATTCTACCTCCTTCCCCACTCCTCCCTTTCCTGCCACATTCGCACCCAAGTATCTAAAACTATCCACTTCCTTCAGTCTCTCACCCTTAATGCTCACTTCCAGCCTGCTGTCACTCTCTCCCCTTGTACATCTCATCACCTTAAACAAGCATAGTGTCGTCAGCAAACAACAACTGGCTTATTTCCCACTTTTCTCCATTTTCTTTAACCATCTCCAACCCCTGACCCACTACCCTTGCATTCACCTCTTGCACCACCCCATCCATGTATAGATTGAACAGCCAGGGCAACATAACACATCCCTGATGAAGTCCCACCTTTACCTCAAACCATTCACTCTCTCCATTTCTAATCCCAACACAAGCTCTACTACTCTTGTAAAAACTCTTGACTGCTCTTAACAGCTTTCCTCCTATCCCATATATCTGCAGTACCTCCCACAGTGCCTTCCTGTCTACCCTGTTGTAAGCCTTTTCCAGATCCATAAAAGCCCAAAAAACATCCTTATCTTTTCCTATAGCTTTTCCACATATCTGTCTTATCACAAAAATCTGATCTACACAACCACACTGTTCCTCACCAATTACTCCCACTGTTTCTCTCCTAATCCTCTCAATCAAGACCTTCCCATAAGCCTTCCCAACTACACTCAACAAGCTGATCCCTCTGAAACTACTACACACACACTTGTCCCCCTTTCCCTTGTAAAGCGGAACTATACCGGCACTTCTCCAGTCCTCCGGCACTCGACCCTCTCTCCAGCAAACGTTAACCCCTTCCATACGGTGCCGCACACGTAGGCGTCATGAGGAGCAAGTGGATTCGCGACGCTGCCATATCGGCGTCTTGATTTTATTTATTGTAGTCGCCCCTGTGTTTTTACATTCTCCCAAATGCGCCCTGAATCCCATTCTCTGTGGTTTTCAAAATTCGCGGGTGAAAGAGAGAACGATTGATATAAGCCGTGACTATATTTTATGATACGAGTATTATTACGACACGTCATACGGCTGGCATTGGCTGCTGCCCGCGAGATTTAAGTCCCGTACTGAAGTGGTTAAATAACCTCACCCACCAGTCCACTATAACTGTACCTCCTTTCTTCAGACATTCTGCATGGCATCTATCCAACCCAGGTGCCTTACCTGCTCTCATCATCTTAATTAACAGCTGCTTTCACTTCATCTTTCCCTATTTCTCCTCCATTTTCCTCACTCATCACAGTCATTTTCTTAGCGCTTCCCACTGCAACTACCTTTCCCTCCCTATCCTCCTTCACATTTAGCAACTCCCTAAAATGCTCTGCCCACCTTCTTCTCACTGCCTTCTCTTCCATTATCACTCCATCTGCACCTTTTACCTTTTCTTCTCTACTTGATTCGCCTCCTCTTCCTCTCTTAATTTCTTTCCAAAACATCTTTTTATTACTTTCAAAAATTTCTGTCATACTCTCACCCCATTTCACTTCTGCTCTCCTCTTTGCTTCCCTTCTCTTTACTTTCTACCTCTCATACGATTCCCTCGTCCTAATTTGTAGCCAGTCTATGAATGCCTGCTTCTTCTCTTCTACACCCTTCTTTCCTTCCTCATTCCACCACTCACTACTCTTCCTTCTATTTCCATCCCCCGTCCCGTTTTTTGTCGCCTCTTATGACTCAATGGAAAGACTTAGTGGTAGTATTCTCTTTCCCCACATCAGGGTAGGCAAAAAAAAGAAATATTCAGAGAAATGGTACAGGACAGTAACAAGGGGTTGGGGGACAGCATAACAGAGGAACAGTCATAGTATAAAAGTGTCATCATTTGTCTATGAACAGAGTTTTCCTCTAACACAGACAAAATGATGTGTGGCTCTGGTCCATAGGGGTGCCCCATATAGACCCTAAAATATCAACTGCATGTTACTGTGCCACAATAACATGCAGCCAATACCTCAGATAGTGAAATGTATGGGAAGGTGTTAAGAGGATTATGAAAAAAATGGTGAAAGTAATTGGGGAGCAGTATGGGTTAAGAGGGACAGGGTAATGATGTCTTGAGGGCTTTCAAGGACTTGTAAAAGGCATTTGACAGGGTTTGTAGGTATTGTGGAGAGTGTGGATGCTGTTGAGTAAATAGAAAACTATATGAAGGGGATTGTGCCTATGGTACTGTATGGGACAGAGACTTGGAATTTAAAGGTGGAAAGCAATACTTTAGATGTGTTTGAGATGAAGTGATTAATTATAATGAGGGTTACAAGGATGGATAGAATGAGAAAAGAGGAGGTGAGAGGGAGAGTAAGGATGGAAAGAGAATTGGGACATAAGGTTGATCAAAGAGTACTAGGATGGTTTGGTCATATGGAGAGTGAGTAAAGAAAATCTAGCAAGAAGAATGTGGAAGGCAGAGGATAGAGTGAATTTAGAAGTGAAGACTGAAAGGGGTGAAGGGGACCCTAGGTATAAAGGGAATGTTAAGTAGAGAAAAGAGAGGGCAAGAAGTGGGTGTAAGTGGAGAGTGCCCGTGAATGGATGATAAACTGACATGGCCTGTAATAATACGAGTATGTTACTTTGACTATGGTGACAAGGGGGTGAATGATGCACAAGTGGGTTTGTTGGCTTTATTCTGGTTAATGCAAGTGTTGGCCTAGGCTGGGTCAGGTTGTCAGGCTCTGTGGAAACTTGGCTGCCAAATTGACTGGGTGGGCCTTGGGATGTGCACCACAGGGTTACAAATACAGAGGTGGACTGGGCTCCAGTTACAAGACCAGGTTGTTAATACATACAGTTGATGCAGTCAGTGTACCCAAATGTAGTGAGGGACATGGCCTCACAGAACATGGCTCAGCAGGGCCAAGATTGTGCTTTCATGAGGATAGAAATGTCTGTAGTACAGGCATAGTATGAACTTAATCTATACAATAGTGATATGAAGCCAAAGGCCAGCTATTTCAATACAGCATATAGATTCTTTACCCTGTTGGTGTAATGATGATACTATTAGCCAAAATATTGCATAGACGCACATGTGGGGGAGTTAGGGACACCACATGGCTGAAAGGGATTTCTTAATATCTGTCCTGCAAATTCTGTATTCACATATCCTCCCAAACTCTGCCACTATCTCGGACCTCCCTCTGACCCAGCTGTAAGCACAGTGTAATCAACTAACAATAAGTGACTCGCCTCTCACTTGTACTATTACAAAGCCCCACCACCCTTGCATTTACCTCCCATACCACCCTGTCCATGTATCTGTTTTGGTAGGTTTTTCATTTTCATCCATCCTTACAATTTTGATTTACATATTTTGCAGAACTGGGATGAGCAGCCATGGAGGACGAACTTGTCATAGTGGTCATGGAGAGGGGCTACCAGGTTCCAATGGTTCTACTCTTAAAAAATCTCGGGCACCAAGGCACTCTGCGCCAGGCTCAGGTAAGATGGTGTTGGATAAAGAAAGACCATTGTTTAAGGGAGTTTCGCATGAAAGATTTAAACCAGAATAGGATATTGTTTAAGAAGAATCACTAGATAAAGCAATTTGTCAGACATATAACATCTCGTAGCACTTTTTATTCTCCAAAAGCATTTTCCTTCAATCTACAGTTTACCTCCACCTCCACCCCCACTCTTCCATTCCCTAGTATATGTGCCCCTAAATACTTGAAATTATCTATTTCCTTCAACCTTTCTCCTTTAAGACTTACTCGAACTGATTGCCACCCTCATCACCTTTTATCCACATTTACTTTCAACTTTAGTTGATAGGTAAATGTGTGGTGGAGTGGAAGGAGGTTTCTTCAAGGTTAATGTGAATGAAAGTGAAACTGGGAAGGGAGATGTTGGTTTTTGTGTGTATGGGCCTTGTAGTGAGAAGAGTGTAGAGGAAAGGGAGGCTTTTTGGATAGATTTAAATGAGTGCATAGAGGGTTTAAGGGGAGGGAATGAAGGTTAGAGTAGAAATAGGAATGGAAGAGGAATGGGGATTGTTTAAGGGGTTACAAGGTGCTAGGGTAGGATATGAACCAATAGACGGAGTGGTGGGGAAGTGTGGAGTTCCAAGAAAAAAATCATAGTGGAGAGTTTATGGTGGAGATATCTAGGTAGGTACACTGTTTAGGAAGGAAGTCAAGCATAAGTACACATGGGAGAGGGTGGTGGATGGAAGGGTGGTAGATAGGGTATTGATGGACTACATAGTGGTAACCAGGAGAATAGTAGGAAGAGTTTTGGATTTACATGTTCTAAGGGGAGAGTGGGGGAATATCAGATATTTATTTGGTGGAAGGCAAGTTGAGAGTGGAGGATAGATGGAGAAAGCGGAAAAGGACAAAAGGTAGGGAGGTGCATAAAGTAAACTGCTTAAATGAGATTGAGAAGTACAAGAAGCTGAGAGAGGAGTAGGAGGGGTGAAGGATTGAGTAAAAATAGGTGTGGAGGAGGAATGGGGATAGTTCAAGGAGGGAGTCACAAGGTGTGCAAAGTTGGTGTGTGGAACAAGGAGGATGGGAGGAAATAGAAGGAAGGGTAGTGAGTGGTGGGATGAGAAAGCAAAGAATGCTGTATAAGATAAGAAGCAAGCATTCACAGATTGGTTACAAAATAGGACAAGAGACTCGTATGAGAGGTACAAAGAAGAAAAAAGTAAAGTATAAGTTAAAGGAGGCAAAGAGGAGCAGACGTGAAATGGGGTAAGAACATGACAGAAAATTTTGAAAGTAATAAAAACATGTTTTGGAAAGAAATTAAGAGAGGAAGGGGAGGCAAATCAAATAGAGAAGAAAAGGTAAAAGGTGCAGATGGAGAGATAATAATGGAAGAGATGTAAGAGGAAGATGGGCAAAGTATTTTAGGGAGTTGCTAAATGTGAAGGACGATAGGGAGGGAAAGGTAGTTGTAGTGGGAAGCACTAAGAAAATGACAGTGATGCATACATACATATACCAAAGGCTTTTTCCCCCTTACACGGGGGGTAGCCAAAATGAAAAAGGCATAGAAACCACTCCCACCCATTCCATTTAAGATGATGAAAGCAGGTAAGGTACCTGGGTTGGATAGATGTCATGTGGAATGTCTAAAAAAGGGAGGTACAGTAATGGTGGACTGGCTGGTGAGATTATTTAATGTTTGTTTAAAAGGGGGTAGAGTGCCAGAGGACTGGAGGAGTGCCTGTATAGTTCCTTTCAAAGGAAAGGGAACAAGTGTGAGTGTAGTAGTTTCAGAGAGAACAGTTTGTTGAGTAGGGAATGCTTGTGAGAAGGTCTTGATTGAGAGGATTAGAAGAGGAACAGTGTGGGTTTAGCAAAGGTAGGGTTTGCATGGATCAGATTTTTGTGGTCAGGCAGATATGTGAGAAAACTTTAGAATAAGTTAAAGATGTTTTTTAGGCCTTTATGGATTTGGAAAAGGCTTATGACAGGGTAGACAGGAAGGCATTGTGGGTTGCAGATATAGGGGATAGGAGGAAAGCTGTTAAGAGCAGTCAGGGTTTTTTATGAGAGTGTTAGAATCAGAAATGGAGAGAGTGAGTGGTTTGAGGTAAAGATGGGACTTTGCCAGGGATGTGTTATGTTGCTTTGGCTGTTCAGTTTATACATGGGTGGGGTGGTGTGAGAGGTAAATACAAGGGTAATGGGTCGGGGATTGGAGATGGTTAAAGAAAATGGAGAAAAGTTGGAGATAAGCCAGTTTGCTGATGACACTGCACTTGTGGCAGGATCAGAGGGGGGATTAAGGAAGTTAGTGATAGAGTTTGAGAAGGTGTGCAAAAGAAGGAAGTTGAAGATAAATGTGGGTAAAGGTAAGGTGATGAGATGTACAAGGGGAGAATGTGGCAGCAAACTGGAAAGTATTAAGGGAGAAAGACTGGAGGAAGTGGGTAGTTTTAGATACTTGGGTGTAAATGTGGTGGGAAAGGGAGGAGTGGAGGTGAAGGTAGAATGTAGATTGAGAGAAACAAGTAAATGCCTTGGAGGATTAAAATGTAATTAGAAATGGACATTTGGGAATGGATGCTAAGAAGAGATTGTATGAAGGAATGAGTGTGCTGACAGCAATTTATGGGATAGAACATAGGAGAGAGGGAGTTTGAATTTGTTTTAGATGAGGCACCTGAGAAGTATGATTGGGGTTACTAGGCTGGATAGAGTAAGAAATGAGGAGGTGATGAGAACGGAGGTGGAAAGGGAGTTGGGAGATAGGATTGATGAAAGAGTATCAAGAGTTTGGACACATGGAAAGAATGATGCATGGAAGGGAGTAGGTAGTGGATGGGAGAGTGAGGGAGTATGTGTGAACAATAATTTGATGCAGCTCGAAAGGATTTCTTCCCGTCCTCTCTTTTTCTGCATGAGAGGATGGAGAGGTGGGGTTACCAATTAAATGAAGTAGCTTTGCTGTGGATGTGTTGTGTCTTGCTACACTGCTTCTGACCCAGGGCAGTAGGGAGATGAAGGGATGACCTGTCATCCATGGGGAGCCAAGATAAGAGGGAGGGAGGGGGTGAATGAGAGTGGAGTATGTGGGGATGGAATGGGTGGGAGTGGATTTTATGCCTTTGTTTTTTGCTACCTCCCTTGTAAGGGGGAAAAAGACATTGGTATATATATATATATATATATATATATATATATATATATATGTGTGTGTGTGTGTACTTTCAACTTTCTCTTCTTGCATACCCTCCTGAACTCTATCAAGTGCAATGTTATCTACAAACAACAACTGGCTCACCTCCCACTTTCCATCATTCGCACTAACCATCTCCAATCCCCCAGCCCTTCACCCTCGCTTAAATGCCCAAAAATTATCCTTACCTATTGCCATGGGGAAGGTGCAGATACGAGTGATATGCTTTTGTGGGAGTTTTGGCTTTGCTTCATCACTGTGTGAACAAAATTTCTCCCAATGTAAAGCTGTTATGAAAATTCATGCACACATATGTTAAGTAGTAGGAGGAGGGGAGCTGTTGCCAGTTGTCAGCTATGTGTGAAAAAGTGTAAACAATATAGAGGAAGATGATAGAGATCTTGGGCCCTGTCTAGAGACAGTGTCAGCCCCTTAGAGCTTCACTCCCTGATGGAAGTGATGGGGTTGACAAGTTTTGAAAATGGACAACTCTGCTGTCAATCTTGCAGGACCACTACAAGCAGGTACCCATCATTGGTCCATGTAGCCTACATTACTTAGAAAAAACTGGAAACATGCAGGAAAATGATTTATCCCCTAATCTGAAAATTCACTGTATTGCAGGTATATCAAGTTCTGTTGGGGAAACCAGTGGCAGCAGTTCCTCGTGCAGTCAACAGATCCAGCAACAAGGTGGGCAACAAAGCCAACAGGGGAGCAGTAGCAGCAGTGTTGTCCAGTCAGTAGCAGAGAGTACAACTATTGTGTACAACTTTTACGACGACTCGGTTCCCTTTGTAACAAAGGTGCCCACACGCCCCATAACACTAAAGCGCTTCAAGCAGCACCTGCCCAAGAAAGGAAATTACAGGTATTTACAATGATTTGGGGGTTTTGAGAGTAGGGAATGTCTGTTGAGCGAGGGAGAAGGCAGGATACACAGATGAGTGGAGAATGGATATGTATAGATGATACGGTTATCTAAGGAAGGGTAGGGTGTGCTTATGTGTGATTGATATTTTGACACAGTCTGAAGGGATTTTCTTCCCATCTTCTCTTGTTCTGCTTGAGGGGATGGGTGGGGGGGGGTCACCAATTAAGTGAAGTGGCCTTACTGTGGATGTACTGTGTCTTGGTACATTGCTTCAGACCTAAGGGACTGGGCAGACAGGGATGACCTGTCGTCCAAAGATGAGAGGGAGGAAAGGGTGGTAGAGGGTAGTGGTATGGGTGGGAGTAGGAACTTGACTTGCCTGCCTCACTTTTAAGCAGAAAAACTCTTGATACAAACATAGACAATTTCCCTCCTTTTATAAGGGGTGGCCAAGTCATAACACATATTCATGCACAAAACCCATTCAATCACTACATCCATATGAGCACCTCATGGATGAAGGGTCATCCTCATCCCCCATCACACCTCTTAGGGCATGGACAATGCAGGAAGGCACAGTTTCACAGTAGAGCCCAGTAGCCAAAGCTAATTTAAACACACCCACACACACTTCATCTACTCAAGATAATCTATGAAACAGATGGATATCCCCTTTGGTTGCATCATCCCTTTATTTGTTGACTTCAATCTTTTGCACTGTATGCATTTCATTACTATCTACCATGTCCAAGCTGATGGCAAGATTAATAGAACTTGTTCAGTCATTATCCCATATAGGGAACCACATTGTAATTCTTGTATTATTTTCTGTTCACAGGTTCTTCTTCAAGAAACAGTGTAAAGAATTTGGTGTGATTCAGGAGGAGATTACTGATGACAATGAAATCCTTCCATTGTATGAGGGCAGAGTTTTTGCTCAGGTTCGCAAAGCTGATTGAAAGTGAAAAATCAATGCAAGAAAACAAGGAATTAGCTTCACATTGCATCCAAAACAGTGTGTGCCCACATGGTGATTTCAAAGGTGTAGTGACTTGGAAGCAAAACCCCAAGTACTTTTTATTACAATTAGTGATGGAGTGTATTACAAGAAATCAAAGCTTAAACATTTGGTCTTATGGGAAGTCAAGACCATAAATTAAAGCTTTTGTTATTTTTTGTTTATTAATATTGTTGCTATAATTATTTTTTATATCTACACTTGATATCGTAGGAGTGTAATGTAGATATGGGCAGCCCCCCTCGTCACTCTCTTCTCCTTTCTTCCTTTTCTCTCTTTCTTTTTTTCTTTCTTCTTTTGTCTTTCTTTTTGGGGTTGCAGGAAGCAAGATGCTGTGACTGTATGATTCCGCTAGGATCAAGAATTGCCTGTTAAGTCAAAGGATAATGTTTATGGCAATACATACACAAGTAATAATCAAAGTGTAGCCTCAAAGTACTCAGTGCATTAAGTTATCTTCTTTTCTTTTAAGTACAAGTTTGTGTCAAATAGATGAGGTGCATAATGTGTTTAAATTTGGAGATGTTTTTCTTTCTTTTTGATTTTTCTTTATTTTTTTATAGGTTAATACTTTGTACTGTTTATACTCTACCTCGTGTTGCTGAGTTAGCAGCAGGAAGTGGTCCACATGTGGATTGCTGGGTCTTGGGGTTGCCGGCTCCCCCCTCCCCCCCTCCCCTTCTGTCTTGCCCTGGGAGTTGGAAGCAGTGCTAACCAGTTCAGTAATACTGTGTGAGACTTGTATGGACATCATAAACAATCATGCAGCCTTCAGCCTGAACGTAGTCAAATCAGTGCACTGTTGAATTTATTTGCCAGTACATAAATTCTCCCCAGAGAATGTAACATATCTTGAAAATTTTCAGTCCTTGGAATTGTTTAATATTTTCAGCAGTCTACCCTAACAATAGTTGCATAGTATTAAAATCCTCCATTCAAGAAAATGTATTGCATGTAACTACTGATTGGCATCAAGCCTCCTGGTATTGCATTGTGCCTTCTTCCAAGATTGGGTGCACTTGTTCATCTAGTTTCTCTCTTTAGTGTTTGGGAAAATTATTGGTTTGTCACTGCTATAGAATGTGCACTGCATACATGTGACACCTAGATGTCTTTGTAATTTATTTTTATTTTCTTATGTTGACTAGTGATTTGGAAATAAAGAATGGCAAATTTGTAAAGCAGTGAGGAGTTATGGTGACCAGCTAGAATTTTCCTGAGCACAGCAGTACTGTTGCCTACAGTACCTAAACACTTGTCGGCCCCTTCCCATAGCCTGTTGCCATGAATGCTTCAAGCACCACCAGCCACAAGGGCTATTTGATTGTAAGGAATTTGCAACATTGGCAGGAAATGCAAGCTGAAGCAATAACTCTGGTTGCATAGACAAAGCCATTCAAGTGGTCCTGGTTGTCCCTGCCCTCCATGAACGTAGAGTTCATGGGTACCCGAAGTCATGGGACGGTGCTCTTTTTCCTTCCTGGGTTTTGTTGTGGATGTTGCTGCTGCTTCATTGTTCCCTGTTCACACAATGCCTTTGCTCCTTATCTGGAATCACATTTTTGTGTAGTCATTTTACCTTTCATTTTTTCATTGAAACCAACCTGTCCAATTACTTTCCCATCATTGCTGTGCCATACCATAATTATTTTCTAGGCAGTAGTGTGGAGAGGGAGCATTGAAGGTGTAGGGACATCCTTTTTATTTTTGGCGTGACCACTACAACACAAGTCCAAGAACCAGAAGGCTTCTTGTAGTAGCAGTGTGGCTGTGGCTCTGTCTTGTTTACTGACAAACCAGACACTAGCTGTTACATGAAACAAGCTTAGTGATATGCCCAGTGAGAACACCTATACATTGCACAGACAACACAGTCACATAAACAGACACCAGGATACATTAATAAACATTGAGAAGACACTGAAGAGCAAGGAACATGTAGGAGCAATAAAAATAGTGGCCCTTCGGTACAAGCTACCTAAAGGTACTGCTGGGCTGCCTGGCTGTATTGTCTAATGGTACTGCCCAGTGATTCGGGCTCCCTCACAGTATTGCCTGACTGTACGGGTTGTCCGATTGTACTGCCCCTCCTGCCCCACAATGATTTGTTGCAGTTGATATCGTACCCTTGGAACCAGAAGGTTACATGATTGTTATTTTGATGCTGAAGATGATATATATGTCCTAGACAAGATTTAATGAATGCCCACCCATGTTTAGGACATGGAAATAAGAATAGATTGATTAGCATTACAATAAAGTGATAGAAAGATGTCTGAACATCAAGGGAATGAGCTCATGCAACCTTCTAGATTTAAGGGAAATATATAAATATATATATATAGGCCCTACTTCAGTGTTCCTGTAGGCATAGTATTGTTCTACACAGTCCATTACTGTCAACTGTGATACAGAGTTTCTACAGGACAGGCCTAAGTGGATTCTGCTATTTGGTGCTATTGTTCATAGAAGGCCTACAGTAGACCCTGGCCCGACGCAGCACCCCTTTTTGTCCCATGCTTAAGCCTGGGCTCTGCTGCAGTTGGCAAGGTTGTCTGCTCACCACATATCCCACACTTCATTTCTCATATCCAAATATTCTATTATCCATAGTAATGATGTCAACTGTACTTGTATCACTTTTCAAGAGTTTCCTTTTTTTTTTTTTCTATTTTTTCTATCTATCCATGTGTTTGGCAGTGTAAGATGTCACTACCAAGCGTACAAATTTATTTACTTGCCACCACATTCACTTCAGGTCTGTCTGTGCTTATTGTTTCCGTTGCAGATAGACTGGAAAATTCCTCAGGTTAGAGAAAAGCCAAGGTTAGCTTCAGTTGAAATACTCAATATGAATGAAATGAAAATATAAATGTACATATACATCGTGTGTATATACATATGTATGTGAGTGTGTGTGTATACACATACATGTACACATATACATACATATATGTAATCTTTTATGTCCTCACCACCTCTGTTGTTGTTTCAACTAAAACCAAACAGAACTGTACAAATAAATCCAATAAAGTTGTTTATCTTTTGTGCTCATCTTGGCTTGACATTGACAAGAGGCAGTGGTGGTAAATGTTTTGAGAATTGATGTGTTATTTGTTCAAGTTTGTGTCCTTTTATTTTTGTCTATTATATATCCATGTCTCAGGTATGTCTGTCTTTGTCTACTAATGCTCCTAGGTCTACATTTATTATGGTAATTAATTTTCCTTGTTTCATTTGTTATTGTAATTTTTGTAAAGATTCCCATTTTCCTCCTTTCCTCCATGTGCTGGTTTCAAACAACAAGGAAATGCAGTCAATCAAGATGATAGAAAAAAGTGGATTACATTTACTTAGAGGAAAGCTTTAGGTCTGGTCAGAGAAATATAAATTGATGTGGCTAAGATAAAGATTGAAATGCTTCTTGATTTGATAGGTCTGCAGAACCCTTGTCTTTATATATAAATAAATACACATTTATATATATATACTTGGTAAGCTTGTGGCCAGCTCTGATACAGAATGCCTTAAGGAACACCCAACTTCCACTGTATAGAGCCTTGCTAGTAAAAAAAAAATGAAAATAAGAAAAAAATAAATAAAAGAAAAATAAAATGGAAAAAAAAAAGAATAAATAAAAGAAAAATCATATACCTCCCCCATAACTTTGCCTTCTTTTTTAGGGGGCAAGGTTGTGGGAGGTAAGGGATGACTACTGGGGCTCAGGGTGGACAGCGCAAGTGGTTGTTGTTGTTTACTTCTTGCCTCCTGCTGTCCCCCCGGCATCATCACTTGTCTCATAAGTGTACATACAATTTTTTAATAAACTTTTGTAGAAAGAGAAATGTTTCTTCAATGAAATCCTATTCAACAAATGATTGTTTTAATGGTTCCAGAGCACCCTAATTCCACATTTTAGAAAAATTATTCACTGGATATACATTCAATTGGAGAGATGTTGAAGAGATAGAGCAACTCATTATGGACTGGTTTGCTGGGATTTTGCCCTTGACAACGATCTCTTGCCACCATGTTCCATTACTGTATATTTCAAGGATGCTTATAGTTTAACAGTTTTTTTCATGAGTTGTGTAGGGACAATAGAGGTATTGGTGTTTCATCAAGGATTTGGTGTGGTGTTGTTTGAGGGGAGAGATGACAAAGGTGGTGGTTGTAGACCCTTGTGTAAATTGGATATTCTAATAGTATGGAGCCAATTCTGTCAATTTGACTTGGCTACCTCTTTTGTAATGGGGGAAAAGCCCTTTGTATATAAATAGAACAGTACGTGATATAAAGGGAGCTTCACACCATGTGGAGTGTTGTTTTCTGTCATGAAGTGGCCATGGGTGAGGTAGGAATCTACTCTTCTTGGGCATACTAGTATATATGTATTTATACCTAAAGGCCCTTCCTCCATTCACTCATCTACAATAGCCGCCATAAGTTTGGACATGATAATGCTGACGTCAATACTTATGTCATAAATTGGAAGACCCTCGCCCTCAATATTCCAGGCAAGCCATGTGTTGAGTGTATCAAGGTATGGCTGGATTATTTCTGCAGCTTTGTCTGTATTACGATGTGTGCATGTGATTGTTATGTCGTCTGCGTAGGAAGAGATTTGTATTTCTGAGGTGTCTGGTGTGGGTAAGTCATGCATGTATAGATTAAAGAGCATGGGGGATAGAACAGAGCCCTGTGGTACTCCATTCTTAATGTTTCTGATGGGCGATGATTGGCCATTATATGACACGTAAGCATTCCTACCTGCCAGATAATTGGTCAGCCATCTTTTGGTGTTATTGTGCATGTCTGTGTTATATATTTTATTTGTTAGGGTGTGGCGGGGGATAGCATCAAAAGCTTTACTAATGTCTAATGTTATAAGAAGTGTTCTGTGGTGGGGCCTATCTGAATTGATGCCATCTAAAATTCTTTGTGTGAGGTTTATCAGAAGAGTGTTTGTGAAGTGTAGTGGCCTAAAAATGTGTTGTGAGTCAGCAAGGGGAATATGTGGTGTGACAAGTTGAAGTATTAGGCATTCAATGACTTTAGAGGGGGTGCAGAGAAGTGTGATTGGGCGGTGCGATATTGGGATTGTTGGGTCTTTGTTCGGTTTTGGAATGGTGATTATTTTACCATGCTTCCTGATGTCGGGTATAGTGTTGTGTGAATAGCTGTAGTTTGCAATGTTTGTGAGTGGGTGTATACCTTGTGGTCAAATGTGTTTTAGGTGGATGTTACTTATGTTATCAGGGCCACAGGCGGATGAGTGCTTGAGATTATGTATTATGTGTTTTGTCTGACTGTCTATGAAGGGTGTATAGTCTGAGTCTGTGGGAAAGTCTTTCTTACGTCGAATAGTGCATCGGTCGTCAGGGTGAGAAGTGAGATGGCTTGTCTGTGCAAAATGATTTATGAGTGTGTTTGCTTGTTGTCTGTTTGAGGGTAGATTGTCTGTTGTGATTATTGCTGTGTGAGAGCATGTTGTGTTACTGTTGGATAGTGTAATGCTGTTGAGTGTTTTGTACAATTTGCTGGTGTTTGTTTTGTGATCAAGTGTATTGATAAAGTTTTGCCAATTTTGTGTTTTTTTGTTTGTGTATTTTATTGGCAATCTCAGTGTTTAGTGTTTGTATTTGGTCTGCTATGTTTTGAGGGATAGGTGTGGGGGTATTGTGTTTAAGTGTGTCTCGTTGTCTGATGAGGCCTTGGATTTCTGGTGTGAAGTTGGGGTTGTGTGATTTTCTGTTGCCTCTAGGGATGTATCTCTTGTCTGCGTTTTGTATGATTGTATTAAAAGTGTGCACAGCATTGTTTATGTTTGTGATTGGTGTACTGTTAAGTGTTTCAAAATGTTGTTCTGTCTCTTCAGTAAAAGCTTCCCAGTTAGCTCTCTTGTAATTGGTGCATGTGTGTCTGTGGCCAACTGGGGTGCATCTTGTTTTGGTGGTGATGATGATTGGAAGGTGGTCAGAACCAAGGGTTCCGACCACTCTCCATGATGTTGTTGGGGAGTTAGGAGATAGGGTTGATGAAAGAGTATTGGGATGGTTTGGACACATGGAAAAAATGAGTGAAGAAAGATCAGTGAAAGAGGTGTAGAGGGAGTGAGCATAAGAGGGTGACCAAGGATGAGATTGATGGATGGGGTAAAAGGGCCATTGGGAAAGAGGAAAGAAGGGAGAAGACAGAAGATAGGGGTGAGTGGAGAATAGTTGTGTATGGATGAGGCTGTGATGCATGGAAGGAAGTAGGTGAGGGATGGGGGGAGTGTGTTTGGATGATATTTTGACACAGCCCAAAGGGATTTCTCCCTGTCTTCTTTTTCTGCATGAAGGGATGGAGAGGGGGTCACCGATTAAATGAAACGGCCTTGCTATGGATGTGCTGTGTCTTGCTGCATTGCTTCTGACCCAGGGCAGTGAATGAAATGTAGGGATGACCCATCATCCAGAAGGAGCCAAGAAAAGAGGGACGGGTGGTGAATGGGAGTGGAGTTTGTGGGGGTGAAATGGGTGATAGTGGATTTATGCCTCTGACTTTGGATATCTCCCTTGTAAGGGGAAAAATGCCCTTAGTATATGTAAGCGACTGGTTACTGAGGCCTAAAGAAATTCCACTCCAAATCTATAACCTAGGGGAGCACAGTCTGAACAGCTGATTGTCAGCTAGTGTCAGGCATGGAGAGGTGTAGCCCCTCTGTCAAATATTTTGAATAGTTGTTCATGGGTGACCCTCCAAGCAGGCAGCTTCCCATTGATGGTGTTTGTGTGGTAATTGTCAATCCACCAATAGATAAATCTCTGCCCTCCCTGACAGAGGTCAAAGTGGTTGTAAGTTGAAAGGTGGAAAGACTGATGGCACCTATAACATCAGTACAGAGTTGCTGAAAGCTGGAGGTGAGGCCATGATCTGTGGGTTGTATGCAGTGCTGTCTGCTGTCTGGCAGGCCAACACCATTCCCTCTGACTGGAAAAACTGTCTGGTCATCCCTATCTAGGAAGCAAAGGCAACTGGCACAACTGCAACAATTACCATGGTATTATGTTGTTTAGTGTTCCAGGAAAGATGCTTGCCCATCTATTGACATCAGTTTGTTCACACCTGCTAAAATTTCAGAGGCCTGAACAGTCTGGGTTCATGTTAGGTAAGTCAACAACTAATCAGATCCTAGCACTTCATATTCTTCTGTAACGTTGACACAAGTTTCAACAGGGGTTTCTTACTGTTTATGTTGATCACAAGAGAAACTGGTCTCATCATCCTAAGGACACAAAGACTAGCAGGGGCTTAGTGATGCCTTCAAAGGATTAGGAAGCTCCTTTCCTTGGAACATGGGATTGATTCCTCGAACCCCTTCGAAGTGTGTGTAGATTCGTAGGCTTCTGGGTTCTTTGGAACCAGGGACACCATCTTGCCCTCCGAGGGCTCTTCTGAAGAGATAGAGAAGGAGGTGTCCTTGGTCAAGGTTGGGTGGTCAGGTCAAGTACCATAGGCCTATGTACATAACCAATGAGGAGTGGGAGGGAGTGAAGGATAGAGTAGAAATAGGAGTGGAGGAATGGGGATAGTTCAAGGAGGGAGTCACAATGTGTGGAACAAGGGGGATGGAAGGAAATAGAAGGAAGGGTAGTGAGTGGTGGGATGATGAAGCAAAGAAGGTTGTAGAAGAGAAGAAGCAAGCATTCACAGATTGGTTACAAAATAGAATGAGAGAATCATATGAAAGGTACAAAGAAAAGAGAAGTAAAGCATAAGATAAAGAAGGCAAAGAGGAGAGCAGATGTGAAATGAGGTAAAAGTATGACAGAAAATTTTGAAAGTAATAAAAAGATGCTTTGGAAAGAAATTAAAAGAGGAAGAGGAGGTGAATCAAGTAGAGAGGAAAAGGTAAAAGGTGCAGATGGAGAGATAATAATGAAAGAAACAGCAGTAAGAGGAAGATGGGCAGAGTATTTTAGGGAGCTAAATGTGGAGGAGGACAGGGAGGGAAAGGTAGTTGCAGGGGAAGTGCTAGGAAAATGACAGTGATGAATGAGGAAAATGGAGGAGACATAAGGAAAGATGAGGTGAAAGCAGCTATTAAAATCATAAGAGTAGGTAGGGCACCTAGGTTGGATGGGTGTCATGTAGTGTGTCTAAAAAAAGGAGGTACAGTGATGGTAGACTGGCTGGTAAAGTTGTTTAATGTTTGTTTAAAAAAGGGTAGAGTGCTGGAGGACTGGAGGAGTGCCTGTATAGTTCCACTTTGCAATGGAAAAGGGGACAAGTGTGAGTGCAGTAGTTTCAGAGGGATCAGTTTGTTGAATGTAGTTGGGAAGGTTTATGGGAGGGTCTTGATTGAGAGGATTAGGAGAGGAACAGAGGGAGTAATTGGTGAGGTTCAGTGTGGGTTTCGGAAAGGTAGGGGTTGCATGAATCAGATTTTTGTGGTAAGACAGACATGTGGGAAAGCTTTAGGGAAAAGGTAAGGATGTTTTTTGGATCTTTATGGATTAGACAGGAGGGCACTGTGGGAGGTATTGCAGATATATAGGATTGAAGGAAAGCTGTTAAGAGCAATCAAGAGTTTTTATGAGAGTAGTAAAGCCTGTGTTTGAATCAGAAATGGAGAGAGTGAGTGGTCTAAGGTAAAGGTTGGACTTTGTCAGGGATGTGTTATGTCACATTGGTTGTTCAATTTATACATGGATGGGGTGGTGCAAGAGGTAATGGGTCAGGGATTGAAGATGGTTAAAGAAAATGAAGAAAAGTGGAAGATAATTCAATTGTTGTTTGCTGACAACATTACGCTTGTGGCAGGATTATAGGAGGGTTTGAGGAAGTTAGTGACTGAATTTGGGAAGGTGCATGAAAGAAGGAAGTTAAAAGATAAATGTGGGTAAAAGTAAGGTGATGAGATGTACAAGGGAAAAATGTGGCAGCAAAATTAAGGAAGAGAGACTGAAGGAAGTAGATAGCTTTAGACACTTGGGAACAAATGTGGTGGGAAAGGGAGGAGGGAAGATAGAGTTAGAATGTAGATTGAGAGAAGCAAGTAAATACTTTGGGGGATTAAAAAGTGTAATGAGAAATAGACATTTGGGAATGGATGCTAAAAGGAGGTTGTATGGATGAGTGATTGTGTCGACATAACTGTATGGGGGCAGAAACATGGAACATAAAAGAGGAAGAGAGGAGGAGTTTGTGTTTGAGATGAGGTGCCTGAGAAGTATGATAGGGGTTACTAAGTTGGATAGAGCGAGACTAAAGGAAGTGAGGAGAGCAGGGGTAGAAAGGGAGTTGGGAGATAGGGTTGATGAAAGAGTATTGGGATGGTTTGGACACATGGAAAGAATGAGTGAGGAAAGATTAGTAAAAGAGGTGTGGAAGGCAGAGGTGGAACGAATGAACATGAGGGGGTGACCAAGGATGAGATGGATGGATGGGGTAAAAAGGGCATTGGGAAAAAGGGGAATGTCTGCTGAGGAAGGAATGGAGAAGACAGAAGATAGGGTTGAGTGGAGAAGGGTTGTGTATGGATGATGCTGTGATGCATGGCAGGGAATGGGTGGGTATGGGGGACGAGGGAGTATGTGTGAATGATATTTTGACTCAGCCCAAAGGGATTTCTCCCTGTCTTCTCTTTTTCTGCATATGGGGACGGAGGGGGGGGGGGTTGTTGATTAAATGAAGTGGCCTTACTGTGGATGTGCTGCGAGCCAAGGTAAGAGGGAGGGAGGGGGAGTGAAGGGGAGTGGAATATGTGGGGATGGAATGGATGGGAGTGGATCTGTTTTTTAGCTACCTCCCTTGTAAGGGGGGAAATAGCCATTGGTATATGTATGTATGTGTCTACTTTTCCTCCATATCCTGTGAATTTCAAATTTCTAATTGCAACAGAGTTACACTAGATACATACCAATTTACAATCAAATCCGTTCCATTAAATGTGTCTCCATTATACTAATAATGGTTATTTATAAAACAAGTCACCAATACAGCTGGGTGGTTTGTTTCCATATCTATTTCAATAATGGGTACCTGCTTGTGGTGGTGCTGCAAGGTAAACAGTAGGGGAAATCCTTTACCTGCTGCCCATTTTCAAAATCCTTCAACCTACTCATCTCCAACTGCTAGTGCAATCCAAAGGGGCTGATGCTTGGTCTCCAGAGTGGTTTGAACATCTTTTTCACCTTCAACTGTATTTCCTTTACCTTTTCACATATGGAGAGCTAATTACTGGTGACTGCTCCATTCCTATTACCTTAAGCAAGTGACAAACAGTCCCAAATTGAAATAATGCAGACAGAGTCCATAGTTTCTGTGGGAGGGTGTAAGGACCAATACCAACTACTGTGAAATTCACAGCAACGATTATAATTAATAATTATTTCAAAGGACCTACCTGAGCTTTACTTTTATTTCATATATGAATTATATGTAACCTGTGCAGAAACATATGGTGGATATTCATACCATAGTAAAAACATTTGTAACCATTTATTGAAAGACATCTAAGGAAACTTCTCTCTTAGAAATAAAAAAATAAAATCATATTTTATACCAACTTTTTAATCATATACCTCAAACAAATTATGGTAAACTGAATCATATATCATTTCATGTTATTCAGCATATACTGTATATACAAAGACTGGTAGAGGAAATAAAATCTACTCTATTACGAAGGTGAACCCTGACCTCAATCTTTGCACAGGCACAAATCAGTTCTCACTTGATGGTCCTGAAAAAGAAAATTCAGCACAAGTAAGACATACAGTACATCATACATACATACATATAACAAAGACTTTTCCCCTTACAAAGGAGGTAGCTAAAACACAATGGCATAAAATGCACTCACACCTACTCCATCCCCACATACTCCACTCCCATCCACCCCACTCCCTCCCTCTTATCTTGGCTCCTCCTGGATAATGGGTCATCCCTGCATCTTCCCCACTGCCCTGGGTCTGAAGCAGTACCGCAAGACACAGCACACCCACAGCAAGGCCACTTCATTAAATTGGTGACCCTCTCTCCAACCCCTCATGCAGAAATGGAGAAGACAGAGAGAAATTCCTTCTGGCTGCACCAATTTATCTTCACACATACTCCCTTACCCACCATCCCCCACCCACTCACCCTCATGCATCATAGCATCATCCATACAAAACCATTCTCCACTCACCCCTATCTTATTTCCTCTCCTGTCCTTCCTCAACAGACATTCCCCTCTTTCCCAATGCCCTTTTTAACCCATCCATCCACCTCATCCTTGGTCACATCCTCACATTCACTCATTCCACCTCTGCCTTCCACACCTCTTTTACTAATTATTCTTCATTTATTCTTTCCATGTGTCCAAACCATCCCAATACTCTTTCATCAGCCCATCTTACAACTCCCTTTCCACCCCTGTTCTCCTCCTCACCTCCTTGTTTCTCACTCTATCCAGCCTAGTAACCCCAACCATACTTCTCATCTATTTCCTCCTCTCTTCTTCTTTTATGTTCCATGTTTCTGCCCCATACAGTACCATCGGCACAATCACTCCTTCATAATAATCTCCTCTTAGCATCCATTCCCAAATGTCTATTTCTCATTATACTTTTTAATCCCCCAAGGCATTTACTTGCTTCTCTCAATCTACATTCTAACTCTACCTCCATTTCCCCTTTTCCACCACATTCGCACCCAAGTATCTAAAACTATCCACTTCCTCCAGTCTCTCTCCTTTAATACTCACTTCCAGTCTGCTGCCACTTTCTCCCCTTGTACATTTCATCACCTTACTTTTACCCACATTTATCTTCAACTTCCTTCTTTCCCACACCTTACCAAATTCCACTAACTTCCTCAATTTTTACTCTGATCCTACTATAAGCGCAGTGTCATCAGCAAACAACAACTGACTTATCTCCCACTTTTCTCCATTTTCTTTAACCACCTCCAATCCCCAACCCATTACCCTTGCATTTACCTCTCGCATCACCCCATCCATGTATAAATTGAACAACCAATGCGACATAACACATCCCTGATGAAGTCCCACCTTTACCTCAAACCACTCACTCTCTCCATTTCTGATTCTAATACAAGCTCTACTACTCTCATAAAAACTCTTGATTGCTCTTAACAGCTCTTCTCCAATCCCATATATTTGCAATACCTCCCACAGTGCCTTCCTGTCTACCTTGTCATAAGCCTTTTCCAAATTCATAAAGGCCCAAAAAAACATCCTTACCTTTTCTTAAACCTTTCTCACATATCTGCCTATCACAAAAATTTGATCCACACCATCCCTACCTTTCCTAAACCCACACTGTTCCTCACCAATTACTCCCTCTGTTCCTCTGCTAATCCTCTCAAGCAATACCCTCCCATAAGCATTCCCAAATACACTTAACAAACTGATCCCTCTGAAACTACTATACTCACACTTCTCCCCTTCTCCCTTATAAAGTGGAACTATACAGGCACTCTTCCAGTCTTCTGACAGTCTACCCACTCTTAAACAAACATTAAATAACCTCACCATCAATGTATCTCCTTTTTTTAGTTATTCTGCATGATACCCATCCAACCCAGGTGCCTTACCTGCTCTCATCATCTTAACAACTGCCTTCACCTCATCTTTCCTTTTTTCTCCTCTATTTCCCTCACTCATCACTGTAATTTTCTTAGTGCTTCTCACTGTAACTACTTTCCCTCTCTATCCTCCTTCACATTTAGTAACTCCCTAAAATAATCTGCCCATCTTCCTCTTACTGCCTTCTCTTCTATTATCATCTCTCCATCTGCACCTTTTATCATTTCTTCTCTACTTAATTTGGCTCCTCTTCCTCTTATAATTTCTTTCCAAAACATCTTTTTATTACTTTCAAAATTTTCTGTCATACTCTTACCCTATTTCACATCTGCTCTCCTCTTTGCCTCCTTGATTTTATATTTACTTCTCTTTTCTTTGTACCTCTCATATGATTCTCTCATCCTATTTTGTAACCAATCTGTGAAAGCTCATTTCTTCTCTTCTACAATCTTCTTTGCTTCCTCATCCCACCACTTGCTACCCTTTCTTCTATTTCCTCCCACCCTCCTTGTTCCACACACCATCTCTGCACACCTTGTGACTCCCTCCTTGAACCATCCCCGTTCCTCCTCCACTTTCTACTCTATCCTTCACTCCCTCCCACTCCTCAGCTTCTTTTTGCACTCCTTCTCCTTCTGGGATCTGTGACCTGATATATTAGGGCCAGTCTTCTGTAGAGAGAACCAAAACAACAGAACAAGTGATTGATAATTACCTATATGGTACCTATCTCACGATAAAGTTTGCCAAACAACTTAAAACCTTTCCAACACACTGAAATTTATATTAAGACTGTTATGCATCATTATGAGATATGAATTATTTCATGGGGACTAATAATTAATGGATACCTGTTTGTGGTGACCTGTAAGGTAGACACTGGAGAGAATTTTATCCTATAAATACCTTCACCTCTATTTGGTATATTCCTGAGGGGTTGGTACTTCATCTTCAGCCCAAAATTACTTCCTATCAAATATGACCATTTTTATCCATCTTTTCACATAATGAAAAATAACAATTATGACTGCTCCCTTCCTGCTAATTCTAGAGAATGGCACAGAAATAGACCCACACTAATACAACAGACAGTAGTCTAATGTTTCTTCCACAAGTAATCTATAAGAGGGCCCAAGGACTGTAGCTTGATACTATGGAGATGCCATATCCAGTCATGAAATTCAAGGTAACAATGAATACTATTATTGTTAATTCACCAACAGGGATATGTTTCATCTTTAAAGAATTCTTACATAAATATTTATGTTCTTCATGCTGGCCTTGATGTATATGCTGGTGATTGCTTGATTAGCTCATCTAGTTTTGCTACAAAGAGTTCACTTTCAATTGGGTGATTAAGTGTACACATTGGGTTCCGCACTACATATTCAACATACACCTGAAAAAAAGAAAATAGTTATTAGTGTCCTCATGCATTTAAAACAGATAACTTGTCCTCTAAAACAGCTAAACTAATGCACATTAGATTTCAAAGTATTACAAATTACAATACAGAAAATGTTATAAGAATATATTCCCATACTTTTTTGTTTGCCCTCTAAATAATGCTAAGTTTGCTCTTAATTACATTGTTCTTTTTGAGGGCATGAGGGTTGATGGAGTGCTATACCAGCAAAGGGTTTACCTTACAATCACCACTAGCATTGCCCCACAATAACAGAGTAAGCCTCCTCCATGCCTATGGATCCCAGTTCACTTCTTAAAATTATAAAAAAAATCTACTAGCCTTAAACTCCTCTCTCACTATACAGCTGCTTTGCTTTCTCACAAATTATCACTTCTGAGATGCTAGCACCAGCCATTTGTTTTTTTGTTTATCTGCACTTTTAACTTACCAGAGTGCCTGTCATGTGACATCTGTGACCATGGAATGCAATCCACTTCTTTCTTCAGCCACCCTGACAAGATCCACAACCCTCCATTCATCACCAATGTGTTCAAACAATGTGTCCATAAACTTGAATATCTGCCTTTCTCTTGCTCTGGTCCCCTCCACTTTACCCAACAGGTATTATCTTTCTAGTTCATGTCCTCTCAGTATATGGCCCACGAATTTTAATTGCCTCTTCCTGATACTTTTGACCAGTCTTTTTTCCACTCCTGTTCTTCTCAGGACAGTTTCATTGGTAATCCAGGCAGTCCAAAGGATTCTAAGCATTCTTCATAGGAACCATATCTCCACTGGTTCGAAACTCCTTATCATGTCCTTTACTGTCCATGCCTCACAACCATACATTAATGTTGACCACACATAACACTTGAGAATTCATTGTCTTAATTCCATATTCGTGTTTATATTAATCAGTAGCTTTTTTAAGTTTGCGAATGCTGTTTTTGCTACTCCTATTCTCGTTTTTATTTATTTTCTACAGTCTGCATTTTCGGTAATAATACTTCCTAGGTATTCAAAATGTTCTCAATCTCTCTTTTCTTTTTGTTTTGGGGAGTTCCATTGCTACCTCCCTTATAAGGGGGAAAAAGCCTTTGGTATATGTATGTATGAGTTCCATTGCCTGCAATCTTTTAGAGGTCAAAGTTGACCTTTGGCCACATCTGCTGCTTTTATTGCTTCTTTGTATGGCAGAATTGTGCACATAGTTGACTTAAGCATTTTGAACATGGTTGTGAGATCTGATACTCAAACACTGCTCTAGTGCTGAGTGATAAGTTCTAATGGGAATGAATGCAAAGAGGAGATTTTATGAAGGGGTGTTGTGTCAACAGCATTGTATGGGATTTAAGAGAGGCAGAGAGGGGTTACAAGATTGGATAGAGTGAGAAATGAGGTGAGGAGGAGAGTGGGGGTGCAAAATGAGGTGGCAGATAGGGCTGATGAAAGGTTATTAGGGTGGTTTGGATACATGGAAAGAATAAGTGAAGAAAGATTAGTAAATGAGGCATGGAGGGCAGAGGTGGAGGGAGTGAGGGGATGATCAAGGATGAGATGGATGGATGGGGTGAAAGGGGTGTTGAGCAAAAGGGGAATGTCTGTTGAGCAAGGAAGGGAGAGGCAGGAGATAGGGTGAGTGGAGAATGGCTGTGTATGGATGATACTGTGATGCAAGGCAGGGGATGTTGGGGTAGGGGGGTTGGGAGTGGTTATGTACGAATGGTATTTTGATGCAGCTTGAAAGGATTTCTCGGTCTTCTCTTTTTCTGCATCATGAGGGGATGGAGAGGGGGGGGGGTCACCAATTAAGTGAAGTGGCCTTGCTGTAGATGTGATGTCTTGCTAGATTGTTTCTGACCCAGGGCAGTGGGTGAGATACAGGGATGACCCATCATCTATAAGAAGCTTAGTATGAGAGGGAAAAAAAAAGTGTGATGGATGGGAGAGGAATGGGCGGGAGTGGGTATCTGCCTTTTGACTTGGCTTTCTCCCTTATAAGGGGGAAAAAGCCCTTGGTATATAGACAGACAGATAGACTTTCAAATTCTAAGAACATCTCTTTAATGATGTATACATGCAGAATGCAGTACTATATGATATGGCCATCATCATTTGTGTTTGAGTTCCAAGAAAAGTTCAACTTTTGAGGCAAAATATGTTCAGATTACAAGTTATTCAACCTCTGGGGCATTCAGTTTCAAAGTATTAGTGTACAGTATGACTCGGATCCATCAAGGTGCCACAAAGTCCCTACAATAGTGAATACAACTTATCTCAATATCCTGTATGGCATATATAAAACATCCTACCTGTGTATAGATCTGATGAAGGAGCTCTTTGACTCCTTGTGCATGAGGATCAGTGTTGAGAATGAACTTTATTCTTGTTGGAGTTTCATAGAAGGAAAGGCGGTACTTGTTGGTCACATAATTGAAGAAGCCTTCCTTCACATCTGTTGGAGAAACCTGTTTCAGAGGAAAGCAAAATATATTACCTTAAAAAGAATGAAGTATTGCAATTTAAGGAGATAAAGACCTCAATCCAGCAAACTAAGAATATTTAGGCTATTTTTATATATATTTTTTGTTCAAATAGTTACCCACAAAGCATGGTGGTTATGCATGATAAAGAAAATAACCTCACCCTTTCTCCTATCATGAGTTCCTTTCTCTCCTTCCTACTTATCTCATGCAACTTTCTAGCAATACTGTTAGTTCATCTCTGGTGCACCCTTCTCATGGAACAGGTCAACCTTAGTTTATACATTCTTTTCCAGCAATTTGTCACCCATACACATTTACATCTGTTTGACATCCTGACCATGAGCTCTTACAGATACTTTATGATGTTTGTAAATGAACATTTTCATTTCTCTGAATAATGACCTTACAGCTCACATAGATATATATAGTTCCTGAGAATAAACTCTATTCTCAGGAATGTAAGAAGTACAAATATTTTCTTTTGCAATGACTGTTCATTAAAAAAATGTGTCTGAAAAGCTTTTGGTATAAATATTGAAGACATTTTATAATCTAATAGATATATCTATGCATATACACTGGAGCTACCCAATTCAACAATACATCAAGAAATTAAAAAACATACCACAGGCCCAGAGATCTATAACTACCACCTGAAACCCTTAAAAGAAGTAATAAAAGCTCTCATTGTTATCTTTAGCCATTCCTTAGCAAACAATAACATTCTAGAAGAAATACAACTCAAATCTCACATACAAGGAAAAAAGAAAAAGAAAAGAAAAAGAAAGAGAATATTTATTATATATATATATATATATATATATATATATATATATATTTTTAAACATATATATACATATAAATATATATACTGCGAGTCCTCCTTATATGGTAATTCTTTATCCAGTAAATTCACAGTTACTGTATTTGGTAATTACTACCCTCGATTCTATTTCCGGTAAGAAAAATTCACAGATACGGTAACCGCTCATGTTTTGAAGAGGAAAGAGCAGGGAGAAGGTACATTTGCCATATCCTATTATTACATGTTATAATGGGTTCGGTATATGGTAATTTAAATTTGCGGTAAGGTTTTCAGGAATGCATATGTACCATACAACGAGGACTTACTGTATATATATATATATATATATATATATATATATATATATATATTTATATCTATATATATATATATATATATATATATATATATATGTAGAGACATTGGGACAAATTATGGGAAAGGTGGAGGGGGAAACACGGGTCTTTATCTGATTATCGAGTTTATTCCTGACCGGTTTCGCTTACAATAGCTTCTTCAGAGGCTCTGAAGAAGCTATATATATATATATATATATATATATATATATATATATAAAATAAGAGGGAAGAACCTAGTGAAATAATAATAACTTGTCTAGTTTCACTAACTGGAAACTTGCAGCCTTATGATATTAGTCAATGGTCCTTAAGCCCTCCCATGGATCTCATTGAGAAGAAACACTGGACTTGTCTGTGTTGTAATGGTGCGGGACTATTTCTATGCCACCAGCTTATACTACTGGGAGGTGAAAAAAAAAACAAGTTGGGCTCAAACTGGAGAAGGAAAGCTGACATCTGGCAACTGTCCCCCTCCCCTCTTCTTTCTACTATCCAGTGGCAAAGAAACAGTCCCACACCAATACAACACCAATAAGAATCCAATGTTTCTCCCTAAAGTGATCTTTGGAAAGGATCACAAACTGTTGATGACCACTGAGAGACTGGGTATTTCCAATCAGTAAAACTTAAGGCAGCAATTATTAATATCATAAAGAATTTGACTTGGCTTCCTCACTTATAAGAAGGAAGAAGCTCCTAGTATACAGATATATAAAATTTCCTTAACTACACAAAAGTTACCTTTGTAATAAATGACTTGATGGAGAATATCATACCATACATCAGCTTTGCTTCCTGAAAAAAAATATAGTCTCTATTTATGTATGTACGGTATACTGTATATGTGTGTATATGTATATACATATATGTATATGTATATATATATATACATATATATATATATATTTATATATATATATATATATATATATATATATACTGTATATATATATGTGTGTGTGTAATAAAACAACTTGGAAAATAAAATGAAAGGTGATCAAACGTTTTCATCTATTTAAGGCATTTTCAAAGGTAGAGTAAGGAAACAATGACAATATATATACAAAAGAAGCACACTAGGGGGAATTAGGACAGGTCCATAGTGACCTCACTCTCAGCACTGCCGGATGTTTGAGCCGGCTTCTGTCAACAATTTTGTATGTTATAAAGTTATCTAATTTATACATTCCCATACTCATATTCATGTTGTTCTCAAATGAAGCTTTTGTATAAAAGCTTCATTTGAGGACAACATGAATATGAATATGGGAATGTATAAATTAGATAACTTTATAACATACAAAATTGTTGACAGTAGCCGGCTCAAACGTCCAGCAGTGCTGAGAGAGTGAGGTCACTATGTACCTGTCCTAATTCCCCCCCTAGTGTGCTTCTTTTGTATAAATATTATCACTGTTTCCTTACTCTGTACCTTTGAAAATGTCTTAAATAGATGAAAATCTTCGGTCACCTTTCATTTAATTTCCAAGTGGTTTTATTACATATTTTGTGAATCGCGTGTTTTTGTGATTTATTCACATATATATATACACATATGCATTGTCATAAAATACAATAAGGTTAAACCAAGTTTGGATGCATTTCAATAGGGTTCCACAGAAGATACTTGCATCATCACTGGAAAAATTTAGCTCTTTTGTTTTGTACATTGGGTCAAGGATGTCTTAAGGAAATATATAATTGATTTCTTTGCTAGAACATTGTATTTTGTGGCTATCATATTATGTACTATTGCACATACTTATAAAAATGTGACATAATTATGCATGTTTAAGTGCACTTTTTTATATATTCATGTATGTACCACAATGACTGAATTCTATGACCCATGTAAGAGAAATAACCATGTGTTTATATTTCTAAAAAGTATGACCTATAAACAATCATAAATTATGTTGTCAAGCCACAGTTTCATAATTATGAGGTCTTGTAATATTGCAACCAAAATTTGTAACTGCCCTGGCACCACTGCCTGACATATGACAAAAATAATGCTAAACTCTGAGAGTACCATTACTACTGTTACAAGTTGCTGACCTCTGTACAAGCAGTCCAATATAAGTGGCTCAGTGTAGAGAGGTCAAGCCTTGAGCCTAGTAAACCTTGTTATTTCGGGAGGACATCAGTATGTACTATGTGCACGCATACACACACACACACACAAAAAAAAAGAGGTAAGGTAAGATGTCTCCAAAAACAGTCTTGTACATTTATGTGTTTCATTTACAAAAATATAAATTATATTTTATACTTGATTACAACACTCCATTAATTTCACAAATTGCACTATGTTTCAATAATTTAATTGTATTTCTCCAAAGTCTATACTCAATTTAGTCACAATTACAATTTAATTGGTCAGGTAAGAATGTCTTTTTGACTTTTATGGATTTGGAGAAGTAATATGATATGGCTGACAGAAAGACATTATGAGATATGTTGCTAATGTATGGGATAATGGAAAGTCAGCTGAGGGTGGTCAAAAGTCTTTATGTGAGTAGTAGAGCTTAAGTGAGGATAGAGAATGGAGAGAGTGAATAGTTTGAGCTGAGGGTAGGGCTGTACCAAGGTTATGTATTTACCTAGTTGTATTTTATGGGAAGGGGAGCTATGCTCGTGGTGTCCCGTCTTCATATCTCATTTTATCTAAACTATTTTTAAATTCATGTATTGTTTTTGCACACACCACTTTCTCATCTAACTTGTTCCAACTGTCTATTACTCTGTGAGGAAAGCGGTTCTTTTTCAGATCTCTTCTATAGCTGTCTTTCTTGATTTTCTTTCCATGCCCTCTTGTATTTCTATCATCCCATTTTATCAGATTCTCTCTATCAATAATTTCTATGCCTTTCATGATTCTGTAAATAGCTATCAAATCTCCTCTCTCTCTTCTTTGCTCTAGTGTCTGTAGTTCAAGTTTTTCTAGTCTCTCTTCATATGATAGTTTTGAGAGTGTTGGTGCCAATTTTGTAATTGCTCTTTGTATTCTTTCAATTTTTTTATACATTTTTTTTTGTACTTGGTGACCACATCATTGCTGCATATTCCAATCTTGGTCTTATCAGAGTGATTAGAATTTTCTTCACCATTTCTTCATCCAGGTATGTAAATGTCACTTTGTTCTTATTAAATTATAAGTTTCTCCAAAAATCTTATTTATATGTTTCTCAGGTGACATATTATTCATAACAATGACTCCCAGGTCCTTCTCATTTTCTACTTTTTTTATTCCTTCTTCTCCCAATTTATATGATCCTGTTATTCTGTTTTTGCTTTTTCCAAATTCCATTATACTACACTTTTTAGTGTTGAACTCCATCTCCCACTTCCTACTCCATTCCCATACTTTATTTAGATCACTCTGTAGTGACTCACAATCTTCTTCTGTGTTCACTTTTTTTTAATAGTTTTGCATCATCTGCAAAGAAGCTCATATAACTTTCAATTTCTTCATCCATATCATTAATATATATAGCAAACATTATTGGGGCCAGAACTGTTCCTTGTGGAACACCGCTTATTATGTCATCCCATTTTGAGTGTTTGTCTCTTATCACTACTCTCATTTTTCTTTCTTGCAAAAAGTCTTCCATCCATTTAAGCAGTTTGCCCTGTATTCCTCCTTCAGTTTCTAATTTCTTAAGCAACTTCTTATGTGGTACTTTGTCAAAAGCTTTTTTTAGGTCTAGAAATGCACAATCAGCCCATCCATCTCTTTCTTGTATTATATCTATTAGCCTTGAATAGAAACATATTAAATTAGTGACGCATGATCGTCCTTGTCTGAATCCAAATTGCCTTGGATTTAGCACGCTGTTTTTTCTAATTATTTTACCCATTTACTTTTGATAATTCTTTCACAAATTTTTGCTATTGTACTTGTTAGAGAGACTGGTCTATAGTTGGTAGGGTCTTCTTTATTTCCTCCTTTATATATAGGTACTATATTTGCTTTTTTCCAATCTTCTGGAACTTTTTCTTCTTTCAAGGAACTATTTATTATGCTATGTATTTTGTCTGCCAGTTCATTTCTGCATTCTTTCAAAATCCAGTTTGCTATTTCATCTGGTCCATGCGATTTTCTAACATCAAGATTACTCAAGTGTTTCATTATTTCATTCTTTCTTACTTCTATTTCTTTCATAGGGGGGACTTTCTCTTTCCATTCGATCTCTTCCGGTTGTATATTCTCCCTTGTAAACACTGATTTAAAATGCTTGTTCATGATTTCCGCCATTTCTATTTCCTCTGTGTATTCAACTCCTCCTTGTCTTAATTTCTCCAAATCTTGTTTGTTTTTCAGTTTGTTGTTTACAAATCTGTAGAATAGTTTTGGTTGATCTTTACATTTTTCTATGACATCTTTTTCATATTTTCTCTTTTCCTCTCTGCACGCTTGTACATATTCATTTCTATAATAGGTATATATTTTCCATTTTTCAGGTCTTTTGTATTTCTCCAATTTGGTCCAAGCTTTGTCTCTTTTGTCTATTAACTCTCTACAACTTTTGTTGTACCAGCACTTTACATATTCTTTTTCTTGTTTTTTGTAATGTCACTGTGGTTACTGAACATGTATATGGATGGGGTAGTGCAAGAGGTAAATGTGAGGACAATGGGTAGGGGTTTGGAGATGAGAATGGAAGAGGAAGGTGAACCAGTTATTGTATATGGACGACATTGTAGATATTAGTGCCAGAAGTTAAAAAGTAGAGTTTGTTCTTAAAAACATGAAATGAGGAAAACCAACTAGGGATGATGGTATATCAATACATACATACACATACATATACCAAAGGCTTTTTCCCCCTACATGGGGGGTAGCCAAAAAGAAAAAGGCATAGAAACCACTCCCATCCATTCCATTTCCTATATATTCCACTCCCCTCCACCCTCCCTCTTATCTTGGCACCTCCTGGATGATGGGTCATCCCTGCATCCTGTCCATTGCCCTGGGTCAGAAGCAGTGTCTCAAGACACAGCACAGCAAGGCCGCTTCATAAATTTGGCAACGTCCCCTCATGCAAAAAGGAGAAGACGGGGAGAAATCCCTTCGGGCTGCGTCAATTTTTTTTTCTCATACATACTTCCTCACCCCCCATCCCCCACCCACTCCCCCTCATCCATCACAGCATCATCTATTCACAACCCCTCTCCATTCACCCTTATCTTCTGTCCTCTCCCGTCCTTCCTCAACAGACATTCCTCTCTTTTGTAATGCCCCTTTCACCCCATCCATCCATCTCATCGTAGGACGCCCCCTCATATTCACTCCTTCTACCTCTGCCTTCCACACTTCTTTTACTAATCTTTCTTCACTCATTCTTTATGTGTCCAAACCATCCTAATACCCTTTCATCAACCCTATCTCCCACTTCCCTTTCCACCCCTGTTCTCCTCATCTCCTCATTTCTCACTCTATCTAGCCTAGTAACCCCTATCATACTTCTCAGACATTTCATCTCAAACACATTCAAACTCCTCTCTTCCTCTCTCATGTTCCATGTTTCTGCCCCGTACAATGAGGCACAATCACTCCTTCATATAACCTCCTCTTAGCATCCATTCCCAGATGTCTATTTCTCATTACACTTTTCAATCCACCAAGGATGATACGGCATGTCTGCATAACAAATAAGCAAGAGATTGTTCATTTTAAATTGGAGACATTGTTTACACCCTCAACCACACCCCCACCTCTAAGCTCTCCCCTAAATTCACTGGACCTTTTCATATCACCCGAGAGGAGTCAAATAATAAAGTAAAAACACTCACGTTGCATGATCTTCCAGAGACCACATTGCACAATATATCAAAAGAGTTCCTCGTGGCCTTGACATAGAGAATGTTCCATCATCAGTTAGCACTACCCTTACTGTAGAGGACCCGCACAAATCCTCTCCACCTCTTCCTCCTATTCCTCTCCCCTGTTACAGCTTTTACAGTCGAGCAAGCCCTTCATAATATTGCATCTTGCCTAGGTGAAAGGAAATAGTATCTACTTCCATATGTTCTTAAGATTTAGTCAATTCTATTTAAACATTAGTATTATCTTATTATGCAATTGCTCAAATCTTGTACAACTACATTATAGGTCAATTTCATATATATGTTCTTTATTCATTGATATTTACTGAGGCTAGCAGTGGTAGCTGTGCCGAACATCTGTTGAAGGACAATACCTATATGTCTTTATGCTTACCCTGGAGTTTATGATTTATTCAGTCTATACTGGAACATATGTACTTGTGTGCCCATGGTGAAATGTAGTATATGGTGGTAGGCTCCAATGGATGCCTACTGTGTGATCTGACCCTCAGTCAGAAAGACTGACCTCATGGCCACCTGTGCTGAGCTCCAAGGATGACCAAGACTATTCCCAAAACATAGCATTAATTATAACTAATTCATTACATTGACAGGATAATATTTCTTCATATATATATATATATATATATATATATATTATATATATATATATATATATATATATATATATATACAGTGGCCGCGAAAAGTTTGGGCGCAAAATTATAGGCGCCCCAACTTTCCCCTAAACTCAAAACATGCGAAAAATACAACTTTCCACCCAAACTTTTCGCTATTTTTCAATGCTAGCGTTTGTACCCGTATTTAGCTGAGACAATACACACTATTTGGCAACTCTGTTTAGGCACACTCGATGTCACATGGAGTCAGTTTCTAAGCATCTCTCACGGAGAGTAGTCTTTTTTTTTTGCGGTGGTCTCTGTTTTTGTGCCTTGATATCTCCGTAATGGGAAGTGGTAAAGAGCTGGAAAGAGACACAGTTGTTACAATCATAACCCTCTATAAGGAGGGTTATAAGTGTAAAGATATTGCTACTCGTGTGGGAATTGGAGTGCGTCAAGTGCAAAAGTGGACCAAGAAATTTCGAGACGAAGGAAGTGACATCATTCGTACTCCAAAGCATCACTCTGGTCGGCCAAGGAAGATATCAAATCGTTTCTACGGTTCTAACTGCCTCCTAATAACCGTAGGAGGCAGTTAGAACCGTAGGAGGTATATAAATATATATATATATATACATACTATGATATACAATAATATATAATTCAGTATATGTATAAAGTATAATTGTAGCAGAAATATATTCAAGTAGAAATAGACGGTATAATAGGAAAACAAAATAATGAAACAGTAAGTTGATGGGAAAATTCAAAATCAGTACGCGAGAGTAATCACCACGAAAAACACTTCTATAACAACGAACTACATTTTCTGCAACAACACAACAATAACGCTCACTATCCAAAAAAAACAACTGCCCAGTCCTATTAATCGCTAGAATTATATACATCGAACCAAACACAAAGCTATGACTAATATTCCCCGAAATTCACAGACACCTCATATCATTGCTACACGACACACACACACACGTTGCAACAAATTACTGCACGTTGCTGTTCATTTGCAATTCACGATTGTGCTGCCTATAATTCACTTACAATAATATATATACTGTATGTGTGTGTGTACACTAGGGAATTTTTAGGTACGTATCATTTTTACAATCCGCTCTGCAACACTGTTACACCAACGCTCACTCACTCAATTTAACGGAAAATTCACTTTAGCGGACTGGACCTTGGCTGAATTAGTTCGGTAAATCGGGCTTCTACTGTATATTATATATATATATATATATATATATATATATATATATATATATACAGGTAAA
Organism: Oratosquilla oratoria; assembly: GCF_046742065.1. NCBI lineage: Eukaryota > Metazoa > Arthropoda > Malacostraca > Stomatopoda > Squillidae > Oratosquilla > Oratosquilla oratoria. The sequence continues at coordinate 39,299,213 of NC_134778.1, read as the reverse complement.
CGTCGACTTACGATGGCCGCGACTTACGATTGTTCGACTTTACGATGACGACGACGACGATATGATATATTTAACCCCTTCCATACGGTGCCGCACACGTAGGCGTCATGAGGAGCAAGTGGATTCGCGACGCTGCCATATCGGCGTCATGATTATATTTATTGTAGTCGCCCCTGTGTTTTTACATTCTTTCAAATGTGCCCTGAATCCCATTCTCTGTGGTTTTCAAAATTCGCGGGTGAAAGAGAGAACGATCGATATAAGCGGTGACTATATTTTATGATGCGAGTATTATTACGACACGTCGTACGGCTGGCATTGGCTGCTGCCCGCGAGATTTAAGTTCCGTACTGAAAATACATATTATAGTGTTTGAATATGGTAAAATGGATAAAAATAATTAAATAAACTACTGTACATGTTTAATAGGCTATATTCAGTATCTCTGGTGGTTAATATACAGGTAGGCTAGGTACAGTGACCACGGAACAGAGTGATACACAAATTGGGGATCGACTTACGATGAAATCGTCTTACGATGGATTTATCGAAACCTAATGCCATCGTAAGTCGACGTTTACCTGTATATATATATGTGTGTATATATTATATGTATACAGGTAAACGTCGACTTACGATGGCCGCGACTTACGATTGTTCGACTTTACGATGACGACGACGACGACATGATATATTTAACCCCTTCCATACGGTGCCGCACACGTAGGCGTCATGAGGAGCAAGTGGATTCGCGACGCTGCCATATCGGCGTCTTGATTATATTTATTGTAGTCGCCCCTGTGTTTTTACATTCTCTCAAGTGTGCCCTGAATCCCATTCTCTGTGGTTTTCAAAATTCGCGGGTGAAAGAGAGAACGATCGATATAAGCGGTGACTATATTTTATGATGCGAGTATTATTACGTCACGTCGTACGGCTGGCATTGGCTGCTGCCCGCGAGATTTAAGTTCCGTACTGAAAATACATATTATAGTGTTTGAATATGGTAAAAAGGATAAAAATAATTAAATAAACTACTGTACATGTTTAATAGGCTATATTCAGTATCTCTGGTGGTTAATATACAGGTAGGCTAGGTACAGTGACCACGGAACAGAGTGATACACAAATTGGGGATCGACTTACGATGAAATCGTCTTACGATGGCTCTATCGAAACCTAATGCCATCGTAAGTCGACGTTTACCTGTATATATAACATATATTATATAATATATATATAACATATATATATATATATATATATGTATATATATAATTATATATATATATTATATATATATTATATATATATATATATATATATAATATACATTTATATATATATATATATATATATATATATATATATATATATATATATATATGTATATATATGTATATATATATATATATATATATATATATAATATATACATATATATATATATATATATATACACATATATAATATATATATACACATATATATTATACATATATATATATATATATATATATATATACATATATATATATATACATATATAATATATATATATATACATATATGATATATATATATATATATATATATATATATATATATATATATATATATATATATATATATATATTATATATATATATATATATATATATAGGCATGTAACACCACCCAGCACATTACTTTAATATGCTGTCATTCACTGCTTTATGATGTTCCTAAGTAATAATTGTTAATGAAATAATCCTGTATGTATTATCATATGTAAAAATAACCCAGACTGAAAAAGTTCTGAGACAAGAGATGAGTAAAACATAGATATTAAGAACCATTATGAGACAAATGGATCACTCCAAGTCCTATGATATAGTTATTAAATAAATGTAATACTAACCTCTTCCCTGGACATTCCAGCTTGCTTCTTGCGGTTCCATTCACCATAATGCAAGAGCATCCCATTGCGATCAAACACATATAAGTTGTACACAGTCATCCTGCAGATATAAAACTATATTAGTATTAATGTCTTGAATAAATGTTTCTGCTCAGAATAAAAGTAAAAATTGCTGTATCCATATAAAATTAAAAAAAATTACAATAGCTATGCATGATTATAACCTACAATTTTTAGGGAAAAAAGTATCATTCAGCAAAACATATGAGTACACAAAGAAGTCAGCTATCTAATATGACACCAATCTTCTTAAGACATAGAGTGCACAGAATGGGAACAAAGTAAAATGTGAGGGAGGCCAACAGAGGAGCGGATGTGTTTATTTAATTGTACGAGCTATGCTCATTGGGTCTTTTTTCTATGACTCCACTTATCAAATTTTGCCTTGAATTAATTTACATTGCTGGCCTAGATGATTTCTTCTAATTTGTTCCACAAATTGATATGTCTGTGTGGAATGCCATGCTTCCCAACATCTTTCAAACAATCTTCTTTAATTTTTTCTAAGATTTCTTGTTCTTTCATCCAATACTAACAGATCCTCTTTGTCCAACTATTCCTTTTTCAGTTTTAAATATCATTATCATATCACCTGTCTTCACTCCTCCAATGTGAGTGGTCCCCATTTTTCCAGTCTCTCTTCATTTATCTTATCACCCATAATGGGGTTCATTCTGGTTGTCAGCCTTTGTGTTCTGTTTCTTACATTTTTCTTTTTATGTGATGACCACCCCACTATTGCATATTCCAGTTTGGGGTAGATCAGATTTTCAATTTATTTTTCATGTACTCATCCATATAATGAAATGCCACTCTTACACTGACTAGCAATTTCTATGTCTTATTATTCTACTCATATGACTTTCAAGAAAAAGATCTTTGATAAAAATTTCCAATATAATTTCCTATTCTATTTTATTTTTTGTGATTATTTCACTTCCATTTATAATTTTATGAAAATATTTTTGTTCTGGTCTATTTACAAGATTTTTTTTTCCCATCTTCCAGTTCTGGCTCCATTCATAACCTTTACCTAGGTCTTCCTATAGAAATTTACAATCCTCTTCACATTTCATGCTCTTGGCTATCTATCTATATAACATGAGCCTTTTTTCCCCTTATAAGCGAGGTAGCCAAGTCAATGGCATGTATCTAGTCCCACCCATTCCACTCCCATCCACCACCCTTTCTGCCTTCTCATCTTAGCTCTTCATTGATGACAGGTCATTCCTGTATCCTGCCCACTGCCCTGGATCAGAAACAATGTAACAAGACACATGAGGGGATGGAGGGGGGGGGGAGTTGCCAATTAAGTGAAGCAGCCTTGCTGTGTATGTACTGTCTTGATACATGCCCTTGGCATCTGTAAATAAGTTTGCAGAGCCACCCATTCCATTCTCCTGCATGAGAACTGGGGACAATGGAGAGACTGATTGATCCTTTCATCATATTAGTGACAAACAAAGAGAATAATTCTGGTGCCAGTATCAAGCCCTATGGTACCCCATTAGTCAACTATCTCCAAGTAGACATTTTATGTTTCATTACTATTCACATACCGTATATCTATCACTCAGGAAACCCTTTATCAATTCCAGTGAATTCCCTTTAAGTCCTCTCATGCTTTCCAACTTCCATATTAATCTTATTGTCAGTACCCAGTCAAAAGCCTTTTCCAGGTATAGATATACACATTATGCAGCACATCAACTGCTCTCAAATAAAAAATTAACAGGTTGGTTACTCATGATTCTCATTTTCTGAATCTGAACGGTCTATCAAGACTTCCTTCTCCTCCAAATAATTCATCCATCTATTGTCTTTTAGTTTCATGGCCCAATCCAGAGACCAGGTAGTTCCTTTGGACTGCACCTCCTTGTGGATATGGGGTTTTTGTGTCTAATTGTATTGAATCACCATAAAATATGATGAGGTGGTACATTCTTGTCTTTTTTGGTGGTTCCTTGGCAGGGAAGCCATGAACTGGCTGGACATGTCCGCTTTAATTCCAACATGAGCCTAACATACATGTAGCTCTAATAAAAAATATAAAATTAACACCATACTCTCCAATACCCACAGTCACAGATTATACTACAGTAAGAGACGACAATACACAACACAAAGGTGGATTGATAACATTAATACATCTGTAATGTTCACACTCCCCTTGGTCATCCTTGCAAACAACCATGGCAGAGAGAAAATGAAGGCAAGTGTTGTATATTGTATTATTCTAAAAGTCATTTATATATTATAACAACACAATTTGCTCTCCCACCCCTTCAGTGTTAAACATAGCAAAATAAATAGCTAACACCCTAATAATTATGTTTTTTTACTGAAATTCATTCATTTTCCTGTTAACCTGCAAGAGTTAGAATTTTTTTTTATTTGGAGTAGAAATCAAGGTAAAATTTTAGAAATGCATACCAACACTATTCAGCACTAGAAAATTAAATAACAATTTTGTAAATCATGATACACCAACATGATATACATTATTCTTGGTGGAAATCAATAGTAGAAAAAGTTGCTAAAAGGTATACACAAACAAATGTAGCCATTTCAACTGCTTGATACGCCATTTTTGTTTTGGTAGATGCAGAGGTCGGACAAATTAAAGTATGATAAATTCATCTACTTCAACCTAACCTAATCTAACCTAACCTGCATTTAATAATGTGGTACCTGTAATTCTAGAGTTCATCAGTGTCATCGTCTTCATTTTTAACCTCTGAATCAATCAAAACAAAGATGGCATCTAATGAAGTCAATGCAACTTCATTCATTTGTGCATAGCTTTTAGCAACGTTTTCTGTTATTGATTTCTGCCAAGAAAAGTATTTATTACATTGATGTATTATAATTTACAAAATTAATATATAGATTTCTGATGCTATATTGTCTAGGTGTAAAAAAAAATATCAAAATCAATATCAAATTTACAAGAACAATATCATAAAAATGGATCTTGGACATTTTCTATTTGGGACAGAACTGTGGGATCACTGCAAAAACTTTACATTTAATGTTAACATAATGATCTTTACTTTACTTTTAACCCCTTCCATACGGTGCCGCATACGTAGGCAGCATGAGGAGCAAGTGGATACGCGAGGCTGCCATATCGGCATCTTGATTATATTTATTGTAGTTGCCCCTGCGTAATGACATACTCTCTAAACTGTCTTCATCACATTTTCTATAGTTATAAAAATTCACGGGTGAAAGAGAGAACGATCGGATATAAGCGGTGACTATATTTTATGATGCGAGTATTATGACGACACATCGTACGTCTGGCAAATAATGCTGCCCGCAAGATTTTGGCCCGTACTGAAGAGGTTAACCACTTCCATACGGTGACGCCTACGTAGACGTCATGAGGAGCAAGTGGGTATGTGATGATGCCGACGTCGGCGTCTTGATTATATCTATTGTAGTCGTACCTACGTAACCTCCATTCTCTCTAAACTGGCTTCATCATATTTTCTATGGTTATCAAAATTCACGGGTGAAAGAGAACGAACAATTGAGCACCGACTTTATTTTTTATAATGCGATTATTATGATGCAACATCACACGTTGGGCAGCTAATGCTGCCAGACGTGCGATGTGCCCCGGAGTGAAGAGGTTAAAAAGGGGGTGAGGATGTATGTATGAGAAATAATTTGACACAGCCCAAGGGGATTTCTCCCCCATCTTCTCCTTTTCTGCATGAGGGGACAGAGAGGGGGTGTCGTCACATTAATGCAGCAGCCTTGTTGTGGATGTGCTGTGTCTTGTGACACTGCTTCTGACCCAGGGGAGTGGACAGGATGCAGGGATGATCCATCATCCAGGAGGTGCCAAGATGAGAGGGAGGGAGGAGGGTAGAGGGGAGTGGAATATGTAGGGGATGGAATGGGAGTGGTTTCTATGCCTTTTTCTGTTTGGCTACCCCCCATGTAAGGGGGAAAAGAGCCTTTGGTATGTGTATGTATAATTATCTCCATGGTGAACATTTATGTGAATGGGTATTATTTTAGTTGTGCACACCTACGCGATATAGCATTAGAAAATTAAATATTACATACATATACCAAAGGCTTTTCCCCTTTATAAGGGAGATAGCCAAAAAACAAAGGCATAAATACCATTTCCACCCATTCCATCCCTAATACACTCCACTCCCCTCCACCCTCTACCCTCCCTCTTATCTCGGCACCTCCTGGATGATGGGTCATCCCTACATCTTGTCCACTGCCCTGGGTCAGAAGCAGTGTCGCAAGACACAATACGGTACATCCACGGCAAGGCCACTTCATTAAATTAGCGACCCCCCCCTCTCTGTCCATTCATGCAGAAAGGGAGAAGACAGGGAGAAATCCCTTTGGGCTGCGTCAATTTTTTTCTCACACATACTACCACACACCCCCATCCCCCCACCTATTCCATCTCATGCATCACAACATCATCCATATACAACCATTCTCCATTCACCCCTGTCTTCTGTCCTCTCCTGTCCTTCCTCAACAGACATTCCCCTCTTCCCCAAAGCCCCTTTCACCCCATCCATCCATCTCATCCTAGGTCGCCCCCTCATGTTCACTCCCTCCACATCTGCCTTCCATACCTCTTTTACTAGTCTTTCTTCATTTATTCTTTCCATGTGTCCAAACCATCCCAATACTCTTTCATCCACCCTATCTCCCAACTCCCTTACCACCCCTGTTCTCCTCCTCACCTCCTCATTTCTCACTCTATCCAGACTTGTAACCCCCATCATACTTCTCAGACACCACATCTCTAACACATTAAAATATCAATTTTGTAAATTAAAATACATGAACGTAGTATACAATTTTCTTGGCAGGGTATTATTTGTTGTGCACACCTATGTGATATAGCATTAGAAAATTAAATATTAATTTTGTAAATCATAATACATGAATGTAATATGTGATTTTCTTGGCAGAAGTAAAAAAAAAAAAAATTGCTAAAAGCAAATTTACTAAGGAACAAAGCCACTAGGATACGGTATGAATGCCATGCCAGTCCAGCCACTATCAGACAATGGCTTTCATGTTGTGGACTGGGTGTTCTCCAACTCCAGGTGATGTTAATAAGTGCTGTTTCAAAGACAATTGGGCTTCCTTGGACTTTATGAGAGAACATGGGGTTCTGCCATCATCTGTTAACTGCCCGAGGTACAATAATAATCAGGCCGTCAGAATCCGTGACAACAACAACCCAGATCTTTAGAATTTGAGGTACCAAATTACTAAACATTAGTTAGGTTTGGTTGAGTTAGGTTAGGTTAGAATACACAAATTTATCATCCTCTCATTTATTTGACCTTGGCACCTATCAAAACAAACATGGCATATCATTCAACCACTGCAACTTCATTCGTTAGAAAATAGGTTTTAGCAACTTTTTTGTTATTGATTTCTGCCCAGAAAGTTATATATTACTTTGATCTATTATTTACAAAATCAATAATTAATTTTCTATTGCTATATTGCATGTGTGCACATCTAAAATTTTACCTTTTGACAGATATAAATAACAAAAAAACCTTGCTACAAACATATCTACAGTCAATTTATAGTTTCACCCAACCATAGAATTTGATATGTGGCTTATGTGTTTCTGGTGAGAAATGTTGTGATATGAACGATGGTGTATATCATTTCCATCGCAAATGCGTACTTTTGAAGTAATGAAGTATTGAAGTTATGCACTTATGCCTACATCTCCCGAACGACCTGGGGGGACGTGTGGGAAATCTGGGTTTTTGGGTGGGGGAGACTAATAAATGGAGTAATGCGCATTGCCAAACAGGTGTAAAACGAAGAAGACTAAAGAAACCCATAAAAAACAAAAAGATCCCATATCGGCGGGTACCGAGCGTGGCGCCATGTTTGCTTACTAACGATTGTAACTTTTTGTGATCAGAAACACTAGATTAGCCGCTCGTGCAAGACTTGGTAACCATAAAGTAAAGTAAACTAACCGGAGGTAACGTTAGTTTACGGTTAGAAAGTCTTGCGCGGCTGGAGTGGACTTCGCTAAGTGTGACACATCTAGCAAGACAGTCTTTGATTCGTTGGTAAACACAAAGATGGCTACCGCTGGACTCCAGCCATAGAATGTGATTTTTATTATTATTATTTTTTTTTATGTTTTTGTTCATTTTATACCTGTTTTGCAATGCACATTACTCCATGCTGTCATCTGTCCAGTCCAGTCGCTATCAGATAGACAATAGCTTTCACGGTGTGGACCAGGTATTCTCCAATTACAGGTGACGTTAACAAGCGCTGTTACAGAAAATAGTGCTTCCTTGGACTTTAGAGAGAACACAGGGTTCTGCTGTTGTCTGTTAATTGTCGGAGGTACAATAATAATCAGGCTGTCAGCATCCATGATGACAATGACGACCCGGATGATCTTTAGAATTTGAGGTACCAAATTACTAAATATAGGTTAGGTTACGTAGGTTAGTTAGGTTAGGTTAGGTATGTTAGATTAGGTTAGGTAGGTTAGGTTAAAATAGACGAATTTATCATCCTTTCATTTCTTTGACCTCTGCATCTATTAAAACAAACATGGCATATCATTCAACCGCTGCAACTTCATTTGTTAGTAAATAGGTTTTAGAAACTTTTTTGTTATTAATTTCCACCAAGAAAATTACATATTACATTGATGTATTATAATCTATAAAATTAATAATTTTCTATTGCTATATCGCGCAGGTGTGCACAACTAAAAATGTTTATCAAATTTGCATCCTTACATACCGGTACTCACTTGTGAGAACTAGGATAGGTAGTAAAATTGAACAAGAAGTACCACAAGTCATCACATGAGCACAACATCCTACACATTTAATGTACAGGTAGGCACCCTAGGACTTATGCTTGAGCAGTAGGCTTGTGGCTTCCACATATGTACATACTGTACTTTAAGTTAATAGTATGTGCTGCATCAGCATTTGCAAACACATAAAAGTCTGCTTTCTTTTATTGCAGAATTCATATACCCAAATCATCAAATGATATGCTATATACACAGTTGTGTAGGAAAATGTATCTAATCTAATGCACATACTCAGTCTCACTAATTGCCGAACAAACCGAACAAAACCGAGAAAAGCCGAACAAAACAACAAAACCCAAACAAGGACGGGTTTTGCTCAAATGCATACTTCTATATATATATGGTTGTATTATTTGAACTATTTTCTTTAAAATGTGTGATTTCCATGTAATATGATCAAAGAGAAGTTACGTTTTTATCCTCTGCAAAATTACCGAACACAGCTACGATTCGTCCAGCCTGCCGTCTATGATCACTGGTGGTATGGATCAAACTACACTCTTTTAAGTTTCTTACTGTTGTGTTAAATTACATGAAAATCACACATTTTAAAGAAAAGTTTAAATAATTCAACTATAATTATATGCAGTCTATTACACTAATAACACAATAGTAAGAAACTTAAAAGAGTGTAGTTTGATCCATACCACCAGTGATCACAGACAGCGGGCTGGACGAATCGTAACTGGGGTCGGTAAAATTGCAGAGGATAAAAACGTAAGTTCTCTTTGATCATATTACATGGAAATCACACATTTTAAAGAAAATAGTTCAAATAATGCAACCGTATATAAATAGAAGTGTGCATTTGAGCAAAACCCGTCCTTGTTTGGGTTTTGTTGTTTTGTTCGGCTTTTCTCGGTTTGTTCGGCAATTAGTGAGACCCCACATACTTGTCTTGTGTGTACTAAAAGCAATTGAGAGCTTTCATTTTTTTTACTAAGAGTGTAGCTTTCTATGTGTGAAGTTGTTAGGTAGGTCAAACACCACCAGAGGCGCCACCGTCGATGACGAGCACAATAGCGCGTCATTTTATGCGCACGCCGTTCAAACGGCCAAATTTACATACCGCGGGAAATTTAATTAATAAAAATGTTGCGTGAGTGTATTTACTACGATCGTAATAAATTTCAAACATTCACATCATCAGTTACATGTCGGTCAATAAAAACATTAGATAAACATGGCGGCCTGCATTCAGCAGTATATCAAAAATTGGTATATGTTTCAACGTAAAAAATGAGCTAACAAATTTATTGTGCGGGCAACTGACCATAATTAACCAAAACTACTAGTATCGTGGATTATTCTAATACCAAAATAAAGTCAGTATGTTACGGTAGAGCTGAGAAATTGGTTGTTAAAATTAGTTTTTTTTTTCTATCGGGTCGGATTATCGGATAACAACATCAACATCCATCCCGCCATCTTATCTATCACTGGTGATATGGACCAAACTTCACTCTATTAAGTTTCTTACTATTATGTTATTAGTGTAATAGACTTATAGTTGAATTATTTTAAATATTTCCTTTAAAATGTGTGATTTTCATGTAATTTGATCGAAGAGAAGTTACGTTTTCATCCTCCGTAATATTACGGACCACAGCTACGATTCGTCCTGCCCGCTATCTATGATCACTGGTGGTATGGATCAAACTACACTATTAAGTTTGTTACTATTGGGTTATTAGCGTAATACCTTGCATATAATTGAATTATTCAAATTATTTTCTTTAAAATGTGTGATTTTCATGTAATTTTACGGTATTCGTAGCTGTGGTGGGTAATTTTGCAGAGGATAAAAACGTAATTATATGATCAAATTACATGGAAATCACACATCTTATAGAAAATAGGTCAAATAATGCAACCATATGCTAATTTTTTATATAAAATTGTGCCTGTCAGTAAAAACCGTCATTGTTTACGTTTGATCGGCGATCAGTCAGACCGCACGTTTCGGCCCGATTTCCTCGGACAAAATAGGCCCGATTTAATTCCATTCAAAATGCAATATCTCGAGAACTAGGACAGCTAGATGGATAAATCAAATTGCATTATACTCATAGCGACTTTTTCCATCCCATGAGAACTACTTCAGCTCAAATATCAGGAATTCCATTTTCATATTGACCTAGCTAAAGTTGTCTTGAAACTTGTAAGCTTTTTTGTCATGGGTTGGAAACTGCGGGAATAATAATAATCTTAAATCAGTAAGACGACTTTCTGTAATCAAATTGCTAACACGAAGTACAACATGATGTATGCATATGGAAATTCATGGAATGATTACCTTTCAATATCACTGTTAAATATGGCAACTAAAATAATAAATTATAATTCCAATTTACCTGTGCCACTAGTCTAGTTCTTGCTGTCAATACAGGTGCAATGACGAATTCTAGTTTTAAGTCGTATTAAAACAGAACTAGATGTATTTTCTCATATTAGTATAAGCACAACTACACCCCCTTACCCTATACCTATGTACTGTCACCTAGACGTCAATAAAAATGTCAACTTTACATTGAACAATATCAATACACCCATCAAATGTTTACATAAGGGATATGAAGTTTAACGATGGATTTATTAAGAGAGATCTCACAAGACGTGCTAAGGATTAGCAAAATTGAAAATAAAGAATATTAGTTTATTGTACCAATAAAGATAATGCTTATGTACAAGAAATGAAAAAATATAATCAGTTAACAATCTCTGGTTTTTGCGCTCACTTGTGTTATCATTTTTCTGGCAAACGACAAGAATCGTTGTTAAGTTGAGGAAAAGCCCTTCGCTAAACAAAAGGATTAAGATCATTTAGATCTGGCTGTTCAAGAGTATCGTCCTAGTAAAAACATTTTCTCAAGGGCTAGTCCTTTCCACCGTCTTACACTCGTATACTTCGGATCCCTTCATATTGCACTTCAGTGACTTCATGATCTTTTCGTGGTATTTTGACACTGTGGTGTACATTCTACATGTCATGGTGATTTTTGATCATTTTTCTAAGAAGGTTAAGTAAGACTAGACTGGGTTAGGTTAGGATAGGACCAGGTGGAAAACTATGCTTGCTTCCCCATCATCTGCTGCGAGTAAACGCCCACCCAAATAATACAAACATAAGATACACTCCAGATATTCTGAAAGACTGCACGCCAAACTAACCTAATTCAACACAACGACCTCACCGTACAAAGCCATTTGTCCTTTGCACCTGTATACACTAGAAGTCGTGTATGAATGTGAATATATACTATAATACTAATACAATATTCATTGATGTACGCGGGAAGTGAGATCAACTGACTTCTCATAGGAAATATACACACACTGTACACGAACAAAACGCCCACAAGCGCATACACAAGTTTTCTTCTGGTAAAATAAATCTAATATCTTTCTTTCTCAGTCTTTCATTAATTTTCCATCTCTGTCTTTGTCCCCTACCCTTTTCTTCATTTTCCTTAGTCAGCCTAGCCTGCCCCCTGAGTTACGATGTATAAATAGATTAAAAATATTCAAAACGCACTCGTCGGCAATATCCCTTGTATACACGACTATCATTTCACTTTCATCCAGATTTTTTTTTCCTCTCCCACAAACACCAATCTCGCGAAAGCAGATAGTCTGGTCTAGATATTCCTCATCCTTATTGTTACCGTAGCATAGTCATCCCTTGTGTGAGTCGTGTTTTTCTACAGTGTGTATTGTGTTTTCCGTTTTCTCTCACGCAAGCGCAGAAATCGCAAGAGAAAATCAAAGAATTTTGAAGATGAACATATCTGCGTCCATGTTATGCATTTAAGATTATTGTGTTCTAATTAATGTGTGAGAATTCAAAGAAGTATTTGCTTTAATTTCTTGTGATATGTGAATAATGTATGAATTATGTTTACAACGTATATATGTCGACGAATCCGTTGTTGGAACTGTTTTGAACGTGGATCCAAGAGCGGGTTCACGATTCCTTCTTTCCTTCTGACAATCAAAAAGGCCAGACGCATATGGCGTCATTTGGGGATTCAGTTTGCACATGCATGGATTAGCATGTTTTCTATTGAAATAAATGGGGGGTTGATATAAAGAAGGAAAGAGCAAACATTATACAAGGTTAGAGGTGAATATGGCAAGTATGGGGGCCCATCAAAGGATTGGATTCAACGGCCAATAACCAGCAAGATTTCCGCACACTGCTCCACAGTAAAAGTCACTTCCCAAGAATTAGAGGTATATCACACAGTGGTGAAGTTTTAAGTGAAATAATTATAAGCGAAAAAAGGAAGAATTTGTAAACAACCCCAATATACATCAGCTGTACCAATTTACGGTACAGGATACGCCAGGTAGCGGATAAATATGAATTACCTGTGACATGTAATTTGAAAAGTGATATACAGAAAGAAATCATTGTAGCACTAGCTGAGGAGGGAGTTATTGATGCAGCTGATGAAAATGAATCAGAGGAGAAGGAGAAAATGCAACTAGGTGATAAACTAGAATTGGAGAAATATAGGATGCAAATGCAACTTGAGTCAGAAAGGATTCAGGCAGAGAAAGAAGTGAGGCTAAGAGAATTAGAAATTATGGGTGTGAATGGTGGAGACGGGAGAGATGACAGGGTTAGTCAATTACCTGAATTTATAGAAAAAATTGCCACCATAAGAGGATGGGAGAGAGCAGACTGGGCATTGTTGGTGCAGACAAAGTTCAAAGGAAAAGCGAGGGAGGCCTTTGCGTGTTTAACAATAGAAGAATCTGTGAGATATAGTAGGGTGAAGGAAGCTGTGCTAAGAACAGTAGAATTGGCACCTGAAGTGTATAGGAGATTCAGGAATATAAAGAAATTGGATGGGCAGACATATAGTGATTTAGTCAGGGAGTGTGGTATGAGATTTGACCGATGGTGTAAATCGGAGGAAGTAGAAAACTTAGAGGAAATGAGACAGTTGGTATTGTTAGAGCACTTTACAGATATTGTTCACTCTGATATTAAATATAAAATCTGTAGAAACCAGATTAAGGATGTGACGGAGGTAGCAAGGTTAGCTGATCAATTGGCTGTGATGCGGAGAATGTGTACAGAGCGGGTGAACTATAAACAAGGTGGAATTAGGAGTATGGGAGATGCTCATGGAAATAATAATCAAAGAGTAGGCCACTTTGATTCTAAACAAGACCGTTACAATCCTCAAAGATCACAACCTCATTATGTTCCGCAGAGTCAAGATAGAAATAAAACTAGAAGCCCACCTCGGTATGTTCCTATGAGACATCAGCAGAATTTAAATGGTTATATGAATAAGCAGGAAAGGTCACATGTAAGATGTTACGGGTGCGGAGAAAGTGGTCCTGTACAGTATCAGTGTAGAAAAGTACCAAAATCCGCTGGATTAACTGTGGTGTGGAGGGAACCACAAGTGAGTTTAGGTGTGGAGTCTAAGAGGAAGGAGATGGGTGTTGGTAGTTTCCAACCATTCATAACTGAGGTGGACAATATCTTTACCTGGTGGATCTAAGAAACAAATAAAAATCCTAAGGGATACTGGAGCAAACCAAAGTCTAGTCCTCAGAGAGACACTGGAGTGGACCGAAAGTTCATATACTGGTGAGGAGGCTAGAGTGAGAGGTTTGGGTGCTGGAATAAATGTCCCATTGCATTATGTGGATATTGACACTTGTTATGTTAGTGGCAAAGTGAGAGTGGGAGTTAGTGAAGAACTTCCCATAAATGGTGTGGAGATGTTGTTGGGCAATGATTTAGCTGGAGATAAAGTGGTCCCAGAGCCAAGAATGATTTCTAAACCCCTCGAGAGTATGAAGAATGAGGAAATGGATGTACAAGATGAAGGAGATGTCTTGGATATTGAAATTCGGAAGGAGGTCCGAAATGACTATGGAGATGGAGGAGAAATTCCAGTCGCAGGGAGTAGGAATTCTCTGAGCGGAGGTGAAGTGAATGCAAGTAAGGAGAGTGATATGGAGACTGCGGATAATGGAAACATCCAAAGAATTTACCCAGCTTGTGTAGTGACCAGAGCTATGATGAGGAGTAAGGAAACTTGTGATGAGGATATGGGTCTAGGTGATATATTTGATGAGAGAGAGGAACATAAGCATGTGAAAGATGAAAGTATAGAAGTGAAACTGGAGATAGTTCCTGATTTCAATGTTAGCAGGAAGGAACTTATTGATGCCCAGTGCAGTGATCCTACTTTGAAGGAATGCTTTGGAGAAGCGAATAGGAATGGTGTGTCTGATGATAGTTCTACTGGATTCTATCTTCATGACAACGTATTAATGAGGAAGTGGAGACCTGCGAGTGTACCCGCAACGGATCATTGGGAGCTGAAACGACAGATAGTAGCACCGAAGAAGAATAGGCATACATTAATAGCGTTGTCCCAAGGGACCCGCCATTGTGGCGGGACCTGTATCAGATTTCTCTCCCAAGGGACATTCCCAGAGGTGCCAGCGTTTCGGGAAAACGCCCAACACCTGCGATAACAATAAATGCTTCTCCTTTTCGCCG
>NC_134778.1:39273847-39276347 GCF_046742065.1 Oratosquilla oratoria | reverse complement strand
GGGAAGGGAGCTATGCTCGTGGTGGCCCGTCTTTGTATCTTTCAGCATCAAGTTTTTTCTTAAAATCTTGAATAGTGTTTGCACACACTGTTTCTTTATCTAATTCACTCCAGGTATCCAATACTCTATGTGGGAAGCTTTTTTCAGATCTCTTCTATAGTTATCCTTTTTGAGTTTCTTTTCATGTCCTCTTGCTTTGCCATTGTTCCATTTTAATAAACCATTCCTATCTAGGATTTCCATTCCTTTCATGATTCCATAAATCGTCAGCAGATCTCCTCTTTCTCTTCTTTGTTCCAGAGTTGGTAATTCCAATTTGGACAATCTTTGTTCGTATGTTAATTTGAAGAGAGTGCCAACATTGTAGTTGCTCTTTGTATTCTTTCTAATTTCTTTATATTCTTTTTAGTACTGGGTGTCCATAGTGTTGCTGCGCACTCCAGTTTTGATCTTATTAGTGTAACTAATATTTTTTTTAATCATTTCCTCATCCAAATAGTCAAATGCCACTTTCATTGACCTTAATAAGTTGAAGGTTTCTCCGACTATTTTATTGATATGTTTGTCCGGTCTCGTGTCTTTGCTGAAAATTACTCCAAGGTCTTTTTCCGAGTTCACTTTTTTGACTTCTTCTTCATCAATTTTATAATTTCTTGATATTCTATCTTTACTTTTTCCAAACTCCATTATACTACACTTTTTTATATTGAAGTTCACTTCCCACTTTTGAGTTCATTTCCAGATTTTGTCCAGGTCTAACTGTAATGATTCACAATCCTCCTCTGTTCTTACTTTCTTTAGTATTTTTGCATCATCTGTGAAGAAATTCAAATAATACTCCACTCCTTCATCCATGTCATTTATATATATGACAAACATGATTGGAACCAATACCGAACCTTGCGGGACACCACCTACCATTTCTTCCTAATTCGAGTATTTGACTGTGTGTGTGTGTGTGTGTGTGTGTGTGTGTGTGTGTGTGTGTGTGTGTGTGTGTGTGTGTGTGTGTGTGTGTGTGTGTGTGTGTGTGTGTGTGTGTGTGTGTGTGTGTGTGTGTGTGTGTGTGTGTGTGTGTGTGTGTGTGTACTCGCGCGCGCATATACGCACACTTCTGATCTGGAAGCTCAATGATCTTGCCTCGGGTTGTTGAAGAGAGGGGGAGGGAGAGTGGTAAGAAGACGATGGAGGCGAGGAAGGGGGTGTCGGCCGCTTTTCAGGGTCCTACAGCTGTCTCGTAGCTCAAGGTCACCCGGTGCAAGCGTACTTCTGGTAGAAGGGTGGGGCAGAGCTTGGGGAAGGGTGTGAGAAAATCTGGGTGAGGGAGAAATATTAGAAGATATTCGAAGGATGAGTTTTGTGGTTCTGCGATCAAGCATTAGCGTACACCAGGGACTGAGTACGAAAAATATATATTCAATATGCCAGTGACCTCAGAAGCGGATGTTGGGTACCCAAAAGTATGGTGGTGGGGGAGCGAATGAAAAGAACGAGTAGGAAGAAGGTGGATGGGGAGGTAGAGGGAGGGATACCCTACAAGCAAAATACATACATATATATACCAAAGGCTTTTTCCCACTTATAAGGGAGGTAGCCAAAAAACAAAGGCATAGAAACCACTCCCATCCATTCCATCTTCCACATACTCCACTTCCCTTTATCCTCTTCCCTCCTTCTTATCTTGGCACCTCCTGGATGACGGGTCATCCCTGCATCTTGTCTACTGCCCTGGGTCAGAAGCAGTCGCAAGACACAGCACATCCACAGCAAGGCCACTTCATTGATTCGGCGACCCCCCCCCCTCTCCGTCCCCTTATGTAGGAAAGGAAAAGACGGGGAGAAAACCCTTCGGGCTGCATCAATCTATTTCTCAAACATACTCCCTCACACCCATCCCCACCCACTCCCCTTCATGCATTACAGCATCATCCATACACGGTCATTCTTCATTCACCCCTATCTTCTGTCCTCTCCCGTCCTTCCTCAACAGACATTCCCTCCTTCCCAATGTCCTTTTTACTTCATCCATCCATCTCATCCTAGGTCGACCCCGCATGTTCACTCCTTCTACCTCTGTCTTCCACACCTCTTTTACTAATATTTCTTCAATCATTCTTTCCGTGTGTCCAAACCATCCCAGCACTCTTTCATCAACCCTATCTCCCAACTACCTTTCCACCCCTGTTCTCCCACCCACCTCCTCATTTCTCACTCTACCCAGCCTAGTAACCCCTATCATACTTCTCAGGTACCTCATCTCAAACACATTCAAACTCCTCCTCTCCTCCTCCCTTATGTTCCATGTTTCTGCCCCGTACAGTGCTGTCAATACAATCATCCAACCTCCTCTTAGCATCCATTCCCAAATATCTATTTCTCATTACACTTTTTAATCCCCCAAGGCATTTACTCGCTTCTCTCAATCTACATTCTACCTCCACCCACACTCCTCCCTTTCCTGCCACATTCGCACCCAAATATCTAAGACTATCCTTTTCCT
>NC_134778.1:39246347-39251347 GCF_046742065.1 Oratosquilla oratoria | reverse complement strand
CTATAAGTCTAGGAAAGCACAGTCAGCCCATCTATCCCTTTCTTGTACATCTATTAGTCTCGAGTAAAAACAGATTAAATTTGTGGTACATGATCTTCCCTGTCTGAAACCATATTGTTTTCTTCCAGGTGTTTTACCCATCTATTCTTGATAGTCTTCTCACAAATTTTGGCTACAGTGCTTGTTGTGTGTGTTTGGCTACAGTGCGTGTATGTGATGCCCGCATTGGCATGCATGGATGTATAATTGAACAGACGTATGTGACATCACTGGCAGGACTAAAAGTGAATTTGGTTGAAGGAGAATGCAAAGGTGACACAGAAAGAGGGACGAGGGAAAATGTAATAAACATAGGCGATGACTGACTTACGCGAACGATGCGATACGACGGAGATAAGAGATAAGATAGAGTTTCAGGCAAGGTGAGAAGAAAAACAGGTGCGATAAAAAAGAAAAAATCATCCCGGGGAGGAAGGGGGACAGGGAGAATGCCTGTGTTTTTGGGAATATCCCTAATGCTATTACTGGCCCATGAAAAGAAGAAGAAGAAGAAGAAAAAATAATGACTACAACATTCACCTATGAATACAAAACCTGCCCATGTCGAAGGAGGCGGGGCTTATCAATTACGCCTAAAGCCGACGTGGCGTCATGTCGACAATGATGGTATTTCCATAAACTATATGCATTCTGTTTTTGTTTTTTCAAATCTACTTTTGCCTCCCGTTTGCTAAACAACCTAAAAACTCATTTCATTCAGTTCACACGTGGGAAGTTCTTTTTTATATATTATCAGTTTATTCATCCACCTATGTCGTAAGAGCCGGTCCTGTGGTTATTTTGTTTGCCGATCTTTGAATTCTTTATTATCGCTTTCTTTTGGTGTAATTACCACACCATTGCTGTGTGTGCGTGCGAATGTCAGAAGTAGCCATTCTTCACCTCACTGTTTTCACGCGGTTTCTCTGGTCATGGACTGTTGGTGGTAGACAGAGCCAAGGTCTAAATATACAGGTCAGACCGTTTGAATTATTGTGCGCAGCTTCTGACGTCATTAGGCTGAGTCCGTTTTCTCTTTGTGAAACACTGAAGAAAACTGTGA
The DNA here is from genome assembly GCF_046742065.1 of Oratosquilla oratoria. Taxonomy (NCBI): domain Eukaryota; kingdom Metazoa; phylum Arthropoda; class Malacostraca; order Stomatopoda; family Squillidae; genus Oratosquilla; species Oratosquilla oratoria. Next base: position 39,250,245 of record NC_134778.1, on the reverse strand, counting down.
AACGCCAAGGAAGACAGGAACTATAATATTTTATTTATTATATATATATATCATATATATTATATATTCATATATATAGACAGGAACTATAATATTTTATATATATTTATATATATATTTTATATAATATTTGTCAGAATATAACTAATTGCGTGCAGCGGTGCGAGCGAAGGTAACGTCATTCCCGAACGACGCGCCAGCTTCAACTGACAGCTATAGGGCCCGCGAACCCCACTTTGAACAGCCAGGTGACGTTCACGGGCCCGCTGCGCCAACTCCCTCGAAATTCGGTCGGAAGTGGTTAGACCTTATATTCTTAGATCTTGGACAGAGCAATTGTAGCAAGGTCATACCTCCAAGAAAACATTGAAACTAGTAGTTATGTAAATATATCTCGATTAACAGTTTTATGTCTCTCATAGCAATATGTAAATATGTATGAGTGTTTGTACTAATATTACATATAGTAACAATTGTAGTTTGTGATCTGGTTTGTGCATAGTACTCCTAAATATGAACTATGCCCTTCTTATGTACAGCCGTCAAGACAGCGGTCTTGTTCGGCTATAGTAGCCTCTCCTCCCAACTTCCTTATTCTATCTATCCTCCCCTATACTTACTGACGGAAATCCAAGGAGAGCTCAAGTTTCTCTTCATCCGGTTATCACAGAACTCATGGACCATTTCCTTCATTAAAGTGATGGTAACACATTACTACCCAAATTCCTGTTTAATTTACATTAACATGTGTTCTTAATACCACCAGGCAACTTTCTGCAGCCAAGGAAAATCCTTTGAGTAGCGAGAGACTTAGACCTATCTATATTGACCATATCATTGCTACTCATGATATGTATATTTGCTCTGGCTGTAAGATGATTTCATTCAGTCAAAGGGTCCTATCACCCACCTCATGTTCCGTAGCATCTTTTGGACTCTCAGCGTCAACCTAGACAGAAGTGATCTTTTGACAGGACGACCACATGAAGGTAAGACAGAGACCCGTTTTCCACAAATGCAACGTTCAATACAGTCCCACATCTCAGACGCTTTATTGTATATCATTTTCTAACCTTCCAAAGCCAAGTTGGCAACTTTGGTGATTTTGTTCTGGCCAACCCCGGACGACCTTGCTCAGCTTTGTTGTTACATGCCTCTGGGATAAGAACTATCCCAATTATTCCATTAAAATGAATTGAGAATAATAAAGAGTTTGTTCAAATTGTCACCAAGCGATTTCATCCGTCTTGGAAACACTACTTTTCATGTTCCTCTGGCTCCAGCCAACTCACCTGGATTCCCTCTTTCTAGTGACGTCAGCAGGTTTCTACTCCTTCCTCTCTTCCACCTCCTGCATTTTCCGTATCAGAAACTTCTTCCTCTCCCTCCACCTCCCACAGCATAGCCCCGCCCATCGTACGATCATTGCATCCATCTTGGATGACGTTGCAGATTCCTGAGTCACGAGGTTCTAATTTTCTTCCTTCACCTTCCCTTCCTCCGTTTCTTCCTTCCCGTCTCCTTCCCACTCATCTTCACTTTTCTATTCCTTTTCCCCCTCCTCATTTATTTTTCTCTCTCCTCCTCCTCCTCAGTTTTCCTTCCGACATATCAATTTTCAGCTTCTTCTTCATCTCCGCATTCTTAAAGGTCTTTTCTTTTTTCTTTTCTTTTTTACAGACACTAGGATTGCACCTCTTGTACGTCTCGTCACCACCGAGACCAAAGCAGATCAGTTGACAGTCGATGACGTCAAAGGTTCTTATTTTGGCTCTTCTCTGCACCCTCCCTCCTTCCCTCATCCTATTTCTAACGCATCTTGTACTTCGTGTCTTTTATCTTGACGAATACTTGCGTCACTAATGTTGCTTATTAGTTGGTTTGTTGATGTACAATTTTCAACGAATTATGGATTTCCTCTCATTTCTAATTATTTTTAATTATCTTTCCTCTCTAATAAGTTTCCTTCAAGTTCAAAAAAGACTAAATACCTGGAGGGGTAAATTGTTAATACGGTGAACTATTGTAGTTTTCTGTTTAAGCTGACGACAAGCGATTTCATTCATCCGAGGCATTGGGTACCGGCGGACTGCAAGTCTCGAGCCAAAACAAGACGTAAAAAGTACACCGACAAGTTACGATACGGATTACCCCCTTCAACTAAACACCGTACGTGTGTGTGTGTGTGTGTGTGTGTGTGTGTGTGTGTGTGTGTGTGTGTGTGTGTGTGTGTGTGTGAGTGTGTGTGTGTGTGTGTGTGTGTGTGTGTGTGTGTGTGTGTGTGTGTGTGTGTGTGTGTGTGTGTGTGTGTGTGTGTGTGTGTGTGTGTGTGTGTGTGTGTGTGTGTGTGTGTGTGTGTGTGTGTGTGTGCGTGCGTGCGTGCGTGCGTGTGTGTGTGTGTGTGTGTGCGTGCGTGTGTGTGTGTGTGTGTGTGCGTGTGCGCGTGTGCGTGCAGAAATAGACATAAAGAGACACATACATTATACAAACGTACATAAAGGCATACGTACACATATATACCTGCATACATACAAACAAAGAGAGAGGGAGAGAGAGAGAGAGATCGGCCTCCATCACATGTCTGTTTCCGGTAGTCGAGCACCACCAGCCTCCTCCTCCCTTCGGAAAGTTTCCTTCGTGTGTGTGTCTCTCTCTCTCTCTCTCTCTCTCTCTCTCTCTCTCTCTCTCTCTCTCTCTCTCTCTCTCTCTCTCTCTCTCTCTCTCTCTCTCTCTCTCTCTCTATTCTCTCTCTATCTCTCTCTCTCTCTCTCTCTCTCTCTCTCTCTTCTCTCTCTTCTCTCTTCTCTCTCTCTCTCTCTCTCTCTCTCTCTCTCTCTCTCTCTCTCTCTCTCTCTCTCTCTCTCTCTCTCTCTCTCTCTCTCTCTCTCTCTCTCTCTCTCTCTCTCTCTCTCTCTCTCTCTCTCTTGTGCACCTTCCTTAACCACAAGGTTTCTCTCTGGTGTTCTATTTGGCGCTCGTGATCGGTAGCTGTTACCCTCCCGAATGAGAGATCAGAGCATATTGCTCCATCTTTGGGTAATGCTGTGGTCACACACACACACACACACACACACACACACACACACACACACACACACACACACACACACACACACACACACACACACACACACACACACACACACACACACACACACATACACACACACACACACACGCACACACACACACACACACACACACACACACACATACACACAGTCAAACACACACACACACACACACACACACACACACACACACACACACACACACACACACACACACACACACACACACACACACACACTGTGCCTATCTCGATCTACAAAAGGCATTTGACAAAATACCACACAAGAAATTAATAGGAAAATTAGAATCAATAGGTGGCATTGCAGGTAATTTATTAGAATGGATGAAAGATTTCCTGACTAGGAGAAAAATGAGGGTAGTAATTAGAGACAAATACTCGATATGGGAAGACATGATAAGTGGTGTTCCACAAGGGTCAGTGCTGGCTCCAATCATGTTTGCCATATACATAAACGACATGGACGAAGGAGTTGAATGTTATATGAATTTCTTCGCAGATGACGCAAAAATATTAAAGAAAGTATCAACAGAAGAGGACTGTGGCTCATTACAATCAGACCTGGACAAAATCTGGAAATGGACTCAAAAGTGGGAAGTGAACTTCAATATCAAGAAGTGTAGTATAATGGAGTTTGGAAAAAGCAGAAACAGAATTTCAAAAAAATACAAAATTGGTGAAAAAAGTGCACTCGGAAAGGAACCTTGGAGTGATAATCAGCAAAGACATGACACCGGACAGACATATAAACAAAATAGTCGGTGAAACCTACAACCTACTAAGGTCCATGAAAGTGGCTTTTGAATA
>NC_134778.1:39238847-39241347 GCF_046742065.1 Oratosquilla oratoria | reverse complement strand
CATCGTCATCGTCATCATCATTATTATTATCATCATCATAATTATTATCATCATTATCATTATCATCATCATCATTATCATCATCATTATTATTATTATTATCATCATTATTATTATCATTATCAATTATTATTATCATCATTATTATTATCATCATCATTATTATTATCATCATTACTGCTGCACACAAAGGAGATAGAAGCAGTTATTACATTATATGCAGCAGATACCTTAGGGACCCTTTGGGTGCGATCCTATGGTATGGATCTGAGGAACACATCATTGTCTATAGTAAAGTTTAGAAATGATGGCAGTTTTGTGCTACCGCTGTCCCTCGTTTATGCTGTCCCCTTGAACCTGTCCTTCACCATTTCTATGACTCTACCTTTTCTTGGTCTATTTGTGGTGTGTGTGTGTGTGTGTGTGTGTGTGTGTGTGTGTGTGTGTGTGTGTGTGTGTGTGTGTGTGTGTGTGTGTGTGTGTGTGTGTGTGTGTGTGTGTGTGTGTGTGTGTGTGTGTGTGTGTGTGTGTGTGTGTGTGTGTGTGTGTGTGTGTGTGTGTTGTGTGTGTGGGGGGGGGTTAGGGTGCTGGGGTGCTGGGTTAAAAAATATAGTGATCTCATGCGTGTTGTAAAAGGCGACTAAATGGGATGGAGTGAAGGGACTAGGGATCCTCAATTCTGCACTTTCCTCCTACGAGAAGTCAAGCCATAAGAGTGTTTGGGAGAAAGACTGTTAACAGAACCCTAGTAATTAAGTAATTAAATGTCCATGGATTGTAGTTTAGATGAGAATAAAAGGGAATATTTTGGAGGTGTGTTTGTGAGAAGAAAGATGGATGTATATGTGTTGCGTGAAACTAAGTTGAAAGGAGGGTATGAGTTTGAGTTTGAAATGTGCTGGGGAGGTTGTCGGGAGTGAGGCGTGGACGAGGGAAGGAAAGTAAGTGATGAGATAGGAAAATGCGTGGTGGAGTGGAAAGAAGTGTTTTTAAGGATAGTGTGGACAAAGGTGAAATTGGGATGGGACATATTGGATCTTATGAGTACATACAGTCCTGGTGATAAAAAGGTGAAGAGGTTGAATTAAATGAGTGTATATAGAATTTTGGTAGTAATGTAAATGTAGTGGTGTTGGAGATATCAATGGTAGAATAGGAAATGAGCCAACAAATGGAGTAGCGGAAGATTCAAGGTATTAGATAAGAACAGTGGAGAGACGTTGAAGTTCTATTTAGAAATTGAGGTGAATACGTTTAGGAAGAGACAAACAAAAGTATACGTGAGAAAGGCTGGTGGAGAGGAGAGTGGTTGAAAGGGTATTAATGGAGTATGTAGTGGTACCCAAAAGGAGACTGGAAGAGTTCATGATGTTAATGTTTTTAGGGAAGAGAGGAGGGGACTCTCAGATTATTGTTTGATGATGGGCTCACCCGTCTTACTGTTAAACACCTCCTGACGTTTGACTTTCCGCACCATTCCTTTTGGCGAGAGGTTTTAGACTTGGCGCTGTTTGTCAACCAGTGGGTTCACTTTGAACACAACCCCGATTTGGACACGGAGCTCCTCTGACCACACCCTGACTGGCTGATTGAATGGCCGGCTTCTGCCTTTCCTTACCGGTAGGTTATTAGTGTCTGGGCCGAATATAGACGCGGTGCAAGAATATGATCACCATGACAAAAGCCAGCACCAGGAAAACCCTGACTTTAAAAGGAGATAACAAAATACTTGTTCGTATGAGTGTTTATTTTTTTTATATTTAATTTGGTTTGTTCATTGATTTATTTAGTCACTTATTGATTGATTTGTTGGATGGTAGGCTAGTATGGCAAATGAGACATTTGGTTTATTTTTTCTATATATTTCCAGCATAAATTTTCAAACACTTTGTATTAATTACATCTCTGTTCTTACACAAATGTAACCACACCGAAACACCAACGTGAAAATTAGTTTGTAAGCCCTAGGTCAACATTCTTTCTCTCTGACTGACTAACTCTTTCTCTGTTTCTGATCTCTGATCTTTCTCCTGTCTGACCTACGATTAAACAGATTCAATGAGTTACCCATTTCTATATATTCTTCTACTCTTTCTGCTTCCTAACTGACTTTGTACATTGTATTTTGTCCTCAAACTTTTTATCATAATATGAACTATGATATTTTATGCCTGATTAGTTTATCTGACCTTTGGTATACTTTAAACTTATTTCTATTCTAACATCTGATTGTGGCATTCTGAGTTCTGCGTCTTCCGAAGTTATTTTTCATCATCGCTTATCCTAACCTGCCATCAGTCCTGATATGACTCGTTTCTTCACACGTTTGACACCCATATTTCTATGTGCGTGGCTAATCTATTTTTCCTACTCTAGAATACAATGCAATACAATACACTACAATGCAATACAATAGTTTTATTGATTTGTTTATCTATTAATCTATTTGGTTACTTATCTATTCATGTATTCATTCATACATATATCAATCTATTTTTAA
>NC_134778.1:39223847-39231347 GCF_046742065.1 Oratosquilla oratoria | reverse complement strand
TCGGCCTTCATCTGAATGAAACATTTGAGACAGCAGGGCAGGACTCGTAGTAATGAATTTAAACTTGACAAATTTAGGTTTAAGAAGGAAATAAGAAAGAATTAGTTTACTATCAGAGTGGTTAATGAAGGCAATAGACTTAATACCCATGTAATGAACGTTAAAACAATTGGTTGCTAGAAAAGATTGATAGGGATGACAGGTGTAAAGAGAAATAGAACTTCCTGGTGGCCTTCTGTTCTCTTGCAGTCTCCTACATTCTTATGTACTTATGAATATTTATCTATGACATTGGGGAAAATTTAAAATATCCAAAACATCGAATATTTATCTATGACATTGGGGAAAATTTGAAATATCCAAAACATCTGATTGACAAGACAAAAATAAAAGCTAGGAAATCTTTTCTTAATACTTTGCAGGTCAAACAATTTAATTATAAAAAATGTTAACAATTCCGTACCATGAAAATTTAATCAATCTTCCTAGCATTTTTAATAAATTTGGTATCCAGGTAGTATTTAAAAACAATAATAACATTAAGAGCCTGTTAATTAAAAATTCTCCAAGAAGTAAAGAAGGTTGTATTTATAGCATACCATGTAAAAACTGTGATTTTATTTACATAGGCCAAACAGGCAAAGGTTTAAATAAAAGAATAGGCCAACATAAATATAGTATTAGAACGGGGCAAGTGTCAAGTGGATTATTTGTCCACCAAAGGGATTATGGTCATAATATTGACTGGGGAAATTCTAAAGTAATTATTTCTTGTAAAAATATTGTGGAAAGAAATATTGTTGCATCTTGTTTCATAAAAAGATATTTTGGAAATAATTGACAAGATTGAGTGTGATAATTTGTAACATGGGACCTTTCCGAATATCCTCTGTCTTCTTATGTATATATTGTTTCTTTCTGTATTGCTTGTTTGTACCTTTGAAAATGTCTTAATAGGCGAAAACGTTCGGTATATATATATTTTTTAATTTCCCGGTGGTTTCTGAAATATATATATATATGTATATATATGTATATATATATATATATACATGTATATATATATATATATATATATGTATGTATATACATATATATATATATACATATATATATATATATATCTGTATATACATATATATATATATGTAGGTATATACATATATATATATATATATACATATATATATGTATATGTATATTATATATATACATATATATATATATATATATTTATATATATATATATATATATATGTGTGTGTGTGTGTGTGTGTGTGTATGTGTGTGTGTGTGTGTGTGTGTATACAGTGGTACCTTGAGATACGAATTTAATTCGTTCTGTAACCATCGTCGTATGTCAAAAAAGTCGTATCTCAAAGCGAATTTTCCCATTTAAAATAATGTAATATGTATTAATGCGTTCCAACGATATGAAACCACTCCAAAATACAGTTAAATTACATATAATATAACAATTTGTATATAAATAAACTAGTAATAACACACATAATGATCAAATAACATATTGATGTATGATAAATGTCAATAAAATCAATAAAAAAGAAAGGAGTTTTACTGTACTGTACTTACCATAGTGACAGGTGAGGTGCGGCCTGGAGGAGGAGGAGGAGGAGGGAGGGGTGGCAGGGAATGATTTTATCTCTTTTTATTTACGTACACTTAATAACTAAACAAACACTTAATAAATAAACAAACACAAATGAAAACATTGCTAAACTAATTCATATATTTTTTTAGCTTTTATTTTATTTTTTTCAATTTTGTAATCATCACTTAGGCTAATCATCACTTTCATCACTTTCATGTCGTGCCTTTTTGACCTCACTTTCCTGACTTTCATCACTTTCAGGTCTGGCCCTTTTGGTCTGACTTTCTGAGACCTTCACAAAGAAACGATCAAGAAAGGTTTGTTTCAGCCTCCTATTTAAAATGTTACGAAAGAATGCGAGACACGTATCATTAAATAAGGCACTCGCTCTCCCTGTACACAATTTCTCGGGATGTCTTTTTTCTACGAAATCAGACACTTCCTGCCACTTCCCAAGGATATCACGAATTTCACGTGAAGTTAGTTCCTCCACCGGCTCGACCTCCTCCTCACTGCTGAGTTCCTGCATTACCTCCGAGTGGGAAATCGTATGCAACTCCTTCAGCTCCTCCGTCGTGAGTTCTTCAGCGTGCTCCTCAACGAGTTCAGCAACATCTGCATCGTCTACCTCTAAGCCCATGGAGCGACCGATAGACACTATCTCCTCCTCAACAGATTGCAGTGGTTTGAATCCCTCGAAGTTTCGCTCTAGCACTGCATCTGGCCATAGTTTGCGCCAAGCCGAGTTCAATGTTCTTTTAGTAACACCTTGCCATGCAATATCGATAATCTTAAGACAGATCACAATGTTGTAATGTTCTTTCCAAAACGCCCTCAATGTTAGGTTAGTGTTTTCAGTCACTTCGAAGCAACGCTTGAAAAGATGCTTTGTGAAAAGTTTCTTAAAATTAGAGATAACCTGTTGGTCCATCGGCTGGAGGATAGACGTAGTATTGGCTGGCAGATACACAACTTTAATGAATTTGAATTCATCTAAAAGGTCATCCTCAAGGCCAGGAGGGTGAGCGGGAGCATTATCCAACAGAAGGACACACTTAAGTGGTAGACCATTATCGGTTAAATTCCTTCACTGAAGCACCGAAAACTATATTCATCCATTCAATAGAAAACTGACGAGTCACCCATGCTTTGCTATTTGCACGCCACAGAACTTGTGGGTTTTTCTTTTATCACTTTATTAGCTTTGAAGGCCCTTGGGTTTTCTGAATGGTAGACTAGCAACGGTTTCACTTTGAAGTCGCCGCTAGCGTTAGAGCAAAGGGCAAGCGTGAGCCTATCTTTCATAGGCTTGTGTCCGGGCAGCTTCTTTTCTTCTGCCGTGATAAATGTACGCTTAGGCATTTTTTTTTCCAAAATAACCCAGTCTCGTCACAATTAAACACTTGATGCGGTAGGTATCCTTCGTCACTAACAAGCTTTTCAAACACCTTCACAAAGTTTTCAGCCGCCTTAATATCAGCACTAGAGGCTTCGCCATGACGAATTACTGAATGAATGCCAGTTCTTTTCTTAAAATTGTCAAACCAGCCACGACTGGCTTTGAACTCCTCACAACCTTGCGACGATTCTCCCTCGGTCTCGGCTGCATCACGCTTAAGGTCATTGAAAATGGTGCTAGCCTTCTCACAAATAATACTTTCAGAAACAGAGTCACCAGCAAATTCCTTTTCCTTAATCCATAATAAAAGTAACCGTTCCATTTCATCATGCACATCAGTTCGTAGCTTCGAAATAATGGTGACGCCCTTGGAAGGGTGCAGCTTCTTTATGGCATCCTTCTGCTTGATGATCGTGGATATTATAGAAGGATTGCGGCCATATTCATTTGCCAAGTCGATGATACGAACACCACGCTCATGCTTCGCTATAATTTCATGCTTATCTTCCATCGATATCATTTTCTTATGCTTTTTCTTTTCACCACCTTTGTCTTTAGCCTTGGGACCCATGGTTGATAACAAAATAAGGGTATATAATCCAAAATAAAACAAAACACAGGCACAAAACACAACGAATAAGCAAGCATGTGTGAACGAAGCGGCGGCGACAACCAAACTGGCTGGCTGAGTGAACGCACTGCTCCCTAGCGGCGCTCACGGCAATCATCGATTCGTATCTCAAATTTTTCGTCGTATGTCAGAACAAAATTGTTAGAAATTTTCATGTCGTATCTCAAAACATTCGTATGTCAGGACAGTCGTATCTCAAGGTTTTAGTGTATATATATATATATATATATATATATATATATATATATATGTATATGTATATATATATATGTATATGTATATGTATATGTATATATATATATGTATATATATGTATATATATGTATATACATACATATATATACATATATATATACATATATATATACATATGCTTATGTATATGTATATATAATATATACACATATACACACACACATATATATATTTATATACATATATATATATATATATATACATTATATATATAAATATATACACATATATATATATATATATATATATATGTGTGTGTGTGTGTGTGTGTGTATGTGCATACATATATATATGTAAATATATATATATATATGTATATATATACATATATATATATATCTATATATATATATATATATATATATATATATATATATATATATATATATATATATCAAGGACTACTATTACACAGGACGTGCGCACCCAGATCCCTGGGTCCGCTAGCGGAGACCATTGCTTTCTTTGTAACCTAACATTTTATATTGGACAAATATATCAAAACTAGAAACCTAACATTGTATATAGGACAAATATATCAACTATTGACTTATTCAATGCAGTACAAGTTAATATAAACTTTTATAGTGAAATAAGAAACTATTTTTAAGGCACTGTTATGCTTTGAAATGCCAATTTTAGCCGGACTTAACAGGTATTATTGTATGAGGTTAGTGGACACCAGGGTTGGCGATTTTTTTTTTTTTTTTTTTTTTATCTTTTTAAAAATATGAAAAATATATTTTTTTTATTTAAATCAGATTTATTTGATTTAAATAGATTTTTTTTTTATAGATTTTAAATATTGTGGGATTGATATCTGATATGCGATCTGATTGCTAAAGTACATTTTTAGCATATCAATATAAGGAGCAGTGTTCTATAGACTTGCCACAAGTATACAAGAACGGTATAAGCCTACATATAGTATATATATCACTGTGGAACCCACAACAAGTTTCAACAAGATTCTTGTTGAAACTTGTTGTAGGTAAGCAGCTTCTCACTGAGTCAGTTGCTGATTTGGAATCAACTAGGAAGGATGACTTCTGGACCTGGCAGAATGGTTCCTTCAGGCAGAAAAAATTATCCTGTCTGGAATTATTTTGAAAAACTACCAACAACTTCTGGCAAAGGGTACCGAGCTAAATGCAAAGACTGCAGCCAGGAACTACAGGGCATTGTGTCAAGTTTAAAATCTCACAGAGATAAATGCCAAGGTCAACCACAGCATACAGAAGAAGAAATTGATGACCCAGGTAAATAATTTTACTTATATTGTGTGCATTTCTCCCTTTTCATACGCAACTATATAAATTTGGTGAACAATGGAGAGCATGTACAATAAAAATGTGAAGGCCTAAAGAGATGATACTTCAACTTCATTACTTCTAAATTTGGGTAATGACTATATCACTATAGTATACTGTATCCACTCAACTTTGGGGCCTAGATGATTGTTATTCATTTCATTCAACATTGTGTAATATATTTCATAGGTTCCATTGGAATTCAGCCCACATGGGGTTCAGCCCAAAGGGATTCAGCCTAACCTAACCCAACTAACCCATTATTTTTAGTGAATTTAAAAGTGGACTGAATCTTGTGTGGGCTGAATTCCAAGCCCACCTACTTAATATCCTGTTAATTATTTCCAAATAATTTAGTGGCTTGTGTGAATATGATCATTATCTAAAAAAAATAACTACTGCACTCAAAAGTAGCCTAAATCACACTGTATTCATTCATTTATTTATTCATTTATAAACTATTGAATATGCTAAAATTTTCTGTTTCCATTTCAGGATCTGTATCAACAGCTTCAATCCTTTCATCATCGGCTCCACTTGAATTATCTGCAAACCTGACTCCACCATTAAAAAGGTTACTATCAGACTCCTCCACAGGCGCCACTTCTGCTAAATCATTTTCATCTAAAAGAAAGTCATCAACATCTCTGGACAGATTTATCATTAAAACTTCAGCCTCTCAAAAGGAAAATCTCGACAAAGAAGTTGCAAGAATTATATTTGCTACAAATTCACCATTTCGTCTTGTTCAGCATCCTCAGTTTCTCAAGATGGTTCAGAAAAGATATTGCTGATAAGTACTTGGATCTTGTGTATGAAAAGGAATATAAAAAGTGTGCAGATGACCTGAATAATGAAAATGTATGTCTTTCAATTGATGGGTGGTCTAACATCCATAATGAGCCCATAATATGTGTCACTCTAACAACACCCACTGGTCAAATTTATTTAGTTGACACAATAGACACATCAAAGAAACCTCACGCTGCTGAATATCTTCTACAATTTGTACAAAATTCGATCAAGAAGGCTGAACAAGATTTTGGTTGTCACATTGGAAGTGTTGTGACAGGCAATGCAGCAAATGTCACCAAGATGAGAAAAATCTTGGAGGAATCGAGTGAACCTGAGCATATTGTCCTCACATACAGCTTATACCGTTCCTTGTATACTTTTGGCAAGTCTATATAACACTGCTCCTTATATTGATATGCTAAAAATGTCCTTTAGCAATCGGATCGCATATCAGATAGCAATCCCACAATATTTAAAATCTATAAAAAAAAAACTATTCAAATTAAATAAATCTGATTTAAATAAAAAAAAAATTATATTTTTTAAAAGATAAAAAAATCGCCAACCCTGGTGTCCACTAACCTCATACAATAATACCTGTTAAGTTGGGCTAAAATTGGCATTTCAAAGCATAACAGTGCCTTAAAAATAGCTTCTTATTTCACTATAAAAATTTATATTAACTTATACTGCATTGAATAAGTCAATAGTTGATACATTTGTCCTATATACAATGTTAGGTTTCTAGTTTTGGGCTAAAATTGGCATTTCAAAGCATAACAGTGCCTTAAAAATAGTTTCTTATTTCACTATAAAAATTTATATTAACTTATACTGCATTGAATAAGTCAATAGTTGATACATTTGTCCTATATACAATGTTAGGTTTCTAGTTTTGATATATGTGTCCAATATAAAATGTTAGGTTACAAAGAAAGCAATGGCCTCCGCTAGCGGACCCAGGGATCTGGGTGCGCACGTCCTGTGTAATAGTAGTCCTTGATATATATATATATATATATATATATATATATATATATATATATATAAATATATATATATATACATATATATATATATATATACATATATATATATACACATATGTATACATATATATACATATATATACATATATACATATGCATATACAAATATATACATATACATATACAAATATATACATACATATATATATATATACATATATATATATATATGTATATATGGGAGAATTTCACGCTTTAAATTTCAACCCGCGGGTCGAAACATTAAAGCGTGAAATTCTCCCATTACTCCTCGTCTGCTTCTTCCACCTTCAGTCTTATTTGTCACAATATAGTCAATACAAATATATATATATATATATATATATGTATATATATATGTGTGTGTGTGTGTGTATATATATATACATATATATATGTATATAATATACATGTATATATATATGTGTATATATGTATTTATGTATATACACATATGTATATATATATTT
>NC_134778.1:39191347-39193847 GCF_046742065.1 Oratosquilla oratoria | reverse complement strand
CTATCTACTCTACCTAATGTTTACTACAACGTTCAATTCATAAACTGTGTATGGACACTCAGTGTTTATGCACGGATGATTTATTTGCAATGGAAACACACATTAAAAATATATTGGTCGTATGATGATTTTGCAGTTGGTAATTTCAGACGTAGGTATCCAGACGCTCGGCCCAATTGACCGCGGTGATGTCAGACACGCTCGGCCCAAATGACCGCGGTGAGGTCAGACACAATAGGTGGTCCCGCTGGAGTTCTCTGGAGACGTCGGACCTTACATCCTGTAGCTAATGCGTGCGTGCGCGCGTGTGCACGCTGGACATCTAAAGGATTGAATATTTCCTTCAGTCATCTTGCAACACCCACCCGGTGCTGGAAATTTCAGAATCGCTGCTATGCGAGCTGGTACTCTAACTCTGATGGTCAAGGAGTTGGGAGTGTTTATGCGTGTGCAAGGTCATAGCATTACACATAGATCGGGTCATATATTATATAGGAGCTCTCATTCAGAAGAGTAATAGCTATCGATCACGAGACCAATACGTGATCCAAGACCATGGTAAATCGCGTACGTTTGGACTGAGTGAACTCGGGGTGAGACCGAGAATGGATGAATGAATAAGGTGGAGGGGTCACTGGATGTAAGGGTAGTGTCTGTCGAGCAGGAAAGGGAAGTGGCAGGGGATGAGAATGTATGGTTTTGGGTGGATGAGGAGGTGGCGCTGCCCGAAGGGATGTTCCTCTTGTCTGTTCCATAAAAGTCTCATGAGTATCGGAGGGTTCTCATTAAAAGAAACGGTGAAGTGTAAACAAGCTCCGGTTGCCGGGCCCTACTGTGAAGGTGCCGTGTTGCTGCATTGCCTCTGACCTGAGCAATGTGTCGGTGATCAGGGTTGGCCCTTAATCAGCGAGGTGTCAAGAGAGGAGGGACAGTGAGTGAATTTCTGGATGGATATGAAATGGGTGCACCGTGGCTGGATGTTTTTAGATACACATACACAGACACGCACGACTTGCTGGTGTTATTCCCACATTCGACTGCTAACTCAGCAGTCACTGAGTTCGAATCCCCGCCCAAGGTTGAAAAGCATCACAACACTGCAAGTCTGCACCCTAGTTTTGGTGGTCAAGGAACTACGCGTGTTTAAGGTCACAGCATTACCGAAAGTTCGGGCCATATTTGAGCTTATGCGCTCTCAACACCGGGAAGGTAATAGCTGTCGATCATGAGCTCAACACGTGATCCAAGGCCGTGGTGAGTCACACACACACACACACACACACACACACACACACACACACACACACACACACACACACACACACACACACACACACACACACACACACACACACACACACACACACACACACACACACACACACACACACACACACACACACACACACACACATACTGAATTGACAGTATCAACAGGTGCCAGATGCCAAAAGGAGGCCCCCGACGCCCTGAATACTAATACTGCTGCTGCAAGGGATTGCCGGAACGCCAGGAAGAATGCATTCTACTGACAGTCTAAGTGCAGAACCACCATTGCTCGTTATATCGTCGAGGAACGCACCCGATGCTTTTTATCTATCAGACTACCCATAAGGTAGTGGGTCCCCTCACTTGGCTTGGCCCATCAGCCGAGATGGTATACTTGTACCTGGCTGCCGCGCGCTTGGAGCCAGGCAGGCAGTCGAGAGTTGAGGCACCAGTGGCACCCAGAGTCCCAGAGTCGTTCTCTTACGATACGGCTCCCACACCACAAAACAAACACACACACACGCACACACACACACACACACACACACACACACACACACACACACACACACACACACACACACACACACACACACACACACACACACACACACACACACTCTCTCTCTCTCTCTCTCTCTCTCTCTCTCTCTCTCTCACGTATGCATTCACACGGTTTGCTGGTGAAGTGTCCTTCAAATTAAGCTGTCCTAAATTCGGTCCCCGCCCAGGGATGTAAAGTATCACAGCACTTCAAGCTGGCACCCTGCTCTGTGGGCAAGGAGTCGGAGAGCTTTCATCCGGATTATAGCTGTCGATCACGAGTTCAACACGTGACTGAAGATCATGGTGTCTCACACATACACACACACATTACCCATATATGAGCTCTGAGCTCTCTTCCGGGAGGGTAGTAGCTGTCGATCACGAGTCTAACACGTGATCCAAGACCATGGTGAATCACACACTGACGCTCGAAATGGCGACTGAAAGGATTGGGAAATAAACGTTACTCAGGAAACTGCACAATACGTTCGAGCACAAAGGCTGCCAATTTACCCAAAGTACTTGACATCTCTCGGACCCGCATATCGCAGGGTGCCAAAGAATATCGCGCAGGGAGAGGTGATGCTATGCAGAAAACACATCCGCGACCCACCAAAATAGTATGGCGCCATCGCACACCATTGGTCGAGAAGGAGGAGTGGCGCCCACGGGCAACGCTGATTGG
>NC_134778.1:39181347-39183847 GCF_046742065.1 Oratosquilla oratoria | reverse complement strand
GAAAATATCGACCGACTTGCTAAGCTGAGTTCTGTAAGCGTTCCCTTTGTCTTCTTCACGAACAGGCTGTGTCGTGTGGAGATAATTGTGAGCGAAATGAAAAGTAGAGAAGTGTGTCGGAGTTGACTTTCACGAATTATGCTCGTAACAGTGTAGGGTGGCAATTAAAAAACACCTACTTTGATAATAATATGTATTAATTCACAATTTGATAAATTCACACGAGAGACAAAGGAGGCGTGCTCACACCTTGCAGGCTACAAGCAAGACTGAAACCAAGCCCTGGGTTGGCGGGAAAACCCTCGTGCGCGCGTGGGGTGAACGCTTGGTTCTCCCAACATACTGGTACATAAAGTTATATTCTTTATGATAACCAACAATACAACCAAAAGTAAAATTAATGTCCAACAATACCTATACTAATTAATAATACAATGGGGGGGGGGATATACAACTCCCAATTCAGCAATACGTAAGTATAATACACAACACAATTGTATGATGCTCCAACGTACCACACCATCACATCGCTCGGCCACCACCACTCGGTGACCCCACCGAGCAAACGAGAAAAATGAATGACCGAGGCAAGATAAAACTCGAAACATACAGACTCCACACACACCACATTTATATATATTATACATACACAAGTATGGAGAAAAATCTTACATAAACATACATTATACAAGAGAGCATACATAAATACTTGACACATATGAAATATATATATATATTAAGGCGTTGGACCCCTTGAATGGAGGTTATAAGGCATAGTTTGGATAGTGAGCCGTGGTGGAGGCCAGGCAAATTCAGGGATAGGCACTCTTGTTACCTTAAGCCTGTCCACGTGCAATACTTCACTCAGTCCTTGGGAAGGATCAAAGACCCTGAACTTATTGGGATGCAACTTTTCAGTCACCAAAAATGGACCTGTAAATCTACAATTTAGTTTAGATTAGCGGTCAAGCATACTTTTACAAACATGATCACCAATACTTAAGTTAATAGGCGTAGCCTTGCTATGCTGCTGGTTCAACATTTTGGACTTGGAGTCATCAAGTATTTTTCTCACAGAATCATATATCCTATGTAACGTGTGACATTGGAGTTGACTACAATCATCAAAATTGTAGAAGGGACGAGTAGAACTGTCTAACATATCATATGGGAGCATTTTTTTCAACTCGATAGATGATGTAATGAAACGTCTTACCTGTGGAAACATTAATTATGCTATTAATGCAAGCACTGACATGCGGAAGCCAATCCTCCCAAGATTCATGGAGGCTACTAGCAACGTGCCTGAGAATGTCCAAGATCTTCCTATTCGTCCGCTCAACTAGACCATTAGATGAAGGATGATAAGCGGTCACAAAGGTTTGAGTGATGCCATAACTTTCACAAATGTTCATTCAAACTTAATTCCTAAATTCAATCCCATTGTCATTAAGGAGCACTATAACAGTAGTGCATGGACAAAAACGTGAGAAACTAAAGCATCGGCAACTAATGGAGCAGACTTGCTACGTAAGGGAGCCAATATTACAAAGCGATTAATGTGGTCCACACACACAAGGATATACACAGAACCTTGAGTACTATGAACCAATTGTAAAAGGTCTACAGCCATAGTCTGAAAAGAACGAGAAGGAGTAGGGTACTCTAGGATAGGAACGGTGTGCATAGAACCTTTGTTCTGGGCACAAGAACTACACTGGGCTACATAAATGGTAATGTCCAGTCGCATTCTGGCCCAATCCTATTTCTTGCGAGCCATAGCTAGAATTTTGCCACGACCTTGGTGACCAGCCTGAGGGGCATCATGAGCAAGAGACAGAACGACAGGGACTAGAAACTCAAGGATCACTAACTGTGCTACATCCTGCCCAAACAATTCCCTGAGAACATAACATCCCCTTCTACCCATAAAACTACATTCTGCATCAGTATCTACTGTGACTGAGATAGGTGTGTTCTCTGTTAAAAACTGGGAAGTTAGTAATTGATAAGACTCAGCAGGCACCAAAGGTATGATCTGAGACCGGCTATTACTGGTCAATCCCTTGGTTTGTGATATGGGCGCTGGTGAAAATGGGGCTGAGTTTGCCTAAGTTGATAAGAAGTTTCTGCCTTGAGTTTCAGAATCTTTGAATACTGTTCAGTTGAATGCTTACATTGGCCATGGATATGACAGTAGCTGAATTTATCCTGAAGCGTTACTCTAGAGAGGTCACGTGTCATGTTAGAAGAGACATCAGAGAAATTTCCACGTACAAGGGACTGCTCTGACTTGTGCTCCTGACGCTTACGTCGAAAGCAAAAAGCACTTGAGTGACATGACTTGTTACAACAGGTACATGTAAGTACAGCTGGTGTTAATGTAGACGAAGGAGTGCTATGAGTAGGTTATAATGACTGAGGGGGTGGAGGAGGAGAACTAGGAACATTGGTATGCTGTTGTGCATTGCTAATATACAAAGTATCATAAGGCACTTCC
>NC_134778.1:39168847-39173847 GCF_046742065.1 Oratosquilla oratoria | reverse complement strand
TGGATTTAAATTGGACATATTTAGATTTAAGAAGGAAATAGGCAAGAACTGGTTTACCAGTAGAGTGGACAACGAATAGAATAGACTTAGTAACCATGTAGTAAGCGCTGAATCTATCGGTTGTTTTAATAGAAGGTTGGATAACTTTATGGATGGGGATGATAGATGATGATGGATATGGAAGTGTTTAGTGTAGCCCTTATGTTCTCTTGCAGTCTTCCTCATTCTTATATTCTTATTTTTCTCAGTGAGCATGCACGTGCATACGACAACCCTCTTTGGTCCAACTACGCGCTCAACTTATTACAGAATTTAGGTCGTGGTCATTTGGGCTCCTTGAGGCACTATCCGTGTCATTAACCTTTGCACTACATTTGCAACTTAAGCCTTTATTTCAGCTGTCGCTAGGCGATTCTATTCTGCAATAGGGTTAACACAAAGTTATATTCAACCAGATAGCTACTATACGATACAATGATGACAGTTACTTCCTCGTGTTTCACTGATTCATTTCGTTCAATATTTTCCTCAGTTTTCCTTTCAGCACTTTTCGCCGAAGCCAGACTATTTTGTTCACCTCGGGGTCACCTCCTTGGTCTCGATGCTATTTATAGTGTTTCGGACAGCAATCATTTTTTTTTTTTTTTTTTTTTTTTCAAGGAAATTGTTTTCATTGACAAATCGTTGAGAACGAATGATAATGGCGCGAATGAATTTCCAGATTAATCAAACTGATACGTCACTTGCCATTTATCTTTGTAATCAGTTTCCCTTTTTTCCTCTTGTGGTATCTACTTTTTTTAAGTCATTATTTTCATTTAAATTAGTTGGAAAATGATATTTTTTTCTAATATATATATATACATACATATATATATATATATATATATATATATATATATATATATATATATATATATATATATGTATATATACTTTCACGAGGGGGGAAAGCGAGATGGAGCGCGTCGTCGACCTTTCTCCATAAGGTTACGTTCTATGTTAGGTTAGGTTAGGTTAGGTTAGATTGGATCAGTTTAGGTTAGATTAGATTAAATAAGGTCACTGACCTCGCAAAGGACGACAACAATGGAGTAGGCTCCTGGTTGTCTTATATATTTGGTTAATCTAGAAACCAAATAACCTTGTTATTATCTATTACTGACAATTTGTTACTGGAAATAATACTTTTACAAATCCCTTATATACCATCGGAGGGACTATCCTCTTCCCTACCGAACGGTCATTTCCCTTTAATTACTGCTACCGCCAAGCCCTTCTGTCCACCAAAGGCTCCTTTCACACGTACCGACTTTTCGCCGCGCGCCGTCCACGACACGACGTCGTCCTCTTGAATAAACATGGGTGTCTATGAACGCTTTCACAAGTGGTCGTGGTCGTGACGTGTGAAAGCGTCCATAGACATCCATGGTTATTTGAGAGCACGACGTCGTGTCGTGGACGGCGCACGGCGAAAATTCGGCACGCGTGAAAGGAGCCTACCGTTGCCCCTCCACCTCGGTGGTGAAGGGACCCAAGGGCAACCTGCTTAGAGATGGATGAGTTGAGAGTTGGTGTGGGAGGCAGACACAATGGAAGACGACTTAACCATATCAATCATAACTGAAATTATGTGGATGTGATGACAGCAATCTTGTTAACTAATATTATAGAATACTTAACTTCCATAGCGTAAACGTTGAGCTATCAAGATAACAAGCTATCAAGAAAAAAGATATCAGAAACGTGGTGGATGTATCAGGTCACCATACACATCGTATACTGTAAAAGAATACCAAACATGTACTGTAACAGAATACCAGCTCCGTGTATCATGTTACGGGTTATCAGACGCGTCGTGCATTATGTATGTGTAACAGGATATTAGACCCGTCGTGTATGAGGTTACGAAACACCCATACATAATGTAGCACAGTACCAGGCTTGTCGTAAATGTAACAGAATTCTAGACACGATGTATACGTAACAGGGTACCAGATACGTTGTATACAAGATACCAGAGACGTTATATACGTATAAGGATAATAGACTAAACATATATATTACAGGGTATACTACCTGTGGCGTTCTTTGTATATTTCCTTCTACCTGAATCTGTTGGCGGATCTTATCGTACTAAGGTTCATTTCACACGTACCGACTTTTTGCCGTGCGACGTCCACGACACGATGTTGTGCTCTCAAATAACCATGGGTGTCTATGGACGCTTTCACACGTCACGACCACGTATGAAAGCGTCCATAGACCCCCATGGTTATTTGACAGCACAACGTCGCATCGTGGAAGGCGAACGGCGAAAAGTCGGTACGTGTGAAACGAGGCTAAGGAACAGAATCGGAATAAAAGGATATCTTGGTGGATTCAGATCTTGATTTGTTTCGAATTAGATGAAAATAATTGTATCTATTTATAATCAACAGTAATAATCTTGAACAATGCGAGTGATGCAGCATCAACAACAAGACATAATCCTAGCTGGACCACAATCACTTCGGTATACACATCAGATGTATTCAAATATTCAATCGTGGTGTTCATAACCCACTCTCCTGCAAGAATGTAAATATCTTTCTCTACGAGGGGGTATCGTTAAGTTTTAATTATCATCCGGAAGTTATTCAGCTATGTCGATGAAATTTTGTCAGAGTAATCACTGGTCCTCATGTGCATGATGGTGCAAAAATGTTCTCTTAAGTTTTTTTTATTTTATTTATTTTTACAAGTGGCGCTAAATGTCACTAACCTGCAAGATGAAGACTGAGGCTCGCAGCGTGATTAAGATCCTGCATTTGAAGGGTTACAGTGCCCAGCAAATCCATGATGAAATAAAAGCTGTCTACGGTGATGACTGCCCGTCATATGACACTGTTGTGAGATGGAAAAGGAATTTCCAAACTGGCCACATGTCCCTCACAGACGAGCCATGAACTGGACGACCATCACTCAGGGACAGTGTGGCCACAGTGAAGAAAGTGGACAATCTTATCCTGGAGGACCGACGAGTAACCATCCACGTGATCATGCATGAGACTGGTCTTAGTTACGGCAGTGTGTGGAAAATCATTCACGACGAACTGCACATGTCTAAGGTGTCAGCACGCTGGGTTCCACGCTTACTGACTCCTCTCCAAAGGTAAACATGGCGTGACCTGTCGAGGCAGATGTTGACTCTATTGGAGCAGGATGAAGAGGATTTCTTTGGTCGTCTGGTAACTATGGACGAAAGTTGGATCTATCTGTACGATCCAGAGACCAAAAAGATAAGCAAGGAGTGGAAGCACACCATATCCCCTCCCCTCAAGAAGGCTAAGGTGCAGAGGTCCGCAGGGAAGGTCATGCTGTCGGTTTTTTTGGGACTGACGTGGAGTCATCCTCACAGGCTACCTTGCAAAGGGTCGACCATCATTAGTGTATACTACTGCACACTCCTGAACAAGTTACTAGATGCTCTGAAGAAGAAACGCAGCGGTATGCTCACCAAAGGAGTCGTCTCTTTGTCGACAATGCACCCGCTCACTCATCTCAAGCTGCGGTTGTGAAAGCAAGGCGATGTGGCTATGAAATCTTGCTGCATCCGCCCTATTCTCCCGATCTCACCCCAAGCGACTTTTTATTGTTCCCAGAGATGAAAAATCCACTGCGGGGTCGACGTTTTGATGACGCAGATGACGTTATTCAAGAGGTGGAACAGTGGTTTTCAACGTAATATGAGGACTTCTACAACGGCGGCCTGCGGAAGGTCAAGAGACGATGAGAGAAATATGTAATTCTGAACGGTGACTATGTAGAGAAGTTTTAAGGACCACAAATAAAAATTAAGTTTCTGACTCGTTCGCTTCATGGTCATAATTAAAACTTTACGATGCCCCCTTATATGGGACCTTTTCAACCTTCTTTGGACTTTCGCCACTCCTTTTTCCACTGTATTTCGTCACTTCCCCTTTCTTCACTTTCACTTCTTATTCCTGTCTTTGTTTCACATATTTTGATCTGTAGGCCCTGTTGCTTCCAACAATCCACTATGAATCTTTCTTTCAGTATTATCTTATGTATAGGAGGGAGAACTAAAGTTGTGGTAAGTTCTTTCCTTTCTTCCGATAATTCTTATACAACGTGTTTCTTTGAAGTATACTCAAGGATTCCCCCCAGAACACGTTTGTTAGGTCCTAGGTGAACTTTACAGCGACGTAATGATTTCTTTTGTACAATGAACTTTAACATTATATTTAAGATCCTCCAATTGAATTTTCTCCTCCTCCACCCTTCCCCCAATCAGATTCTTTGTTATTATTCTATATACAATATTGTTTACTTAAGCAATCTCGAATCTGTGCATATCTCACTAAGGTTACAACACTGTACACGTCAGCAATGAAATCGAGTCCCCAACCACTGTTTATAAAACGCAGTGGAGAGCGAACTTATGCAACTCACTCGCCTTCGGCTGTGTTTGTAAATAACTAACCCATAGAAATATAACACTCGCCTTCTACTCCTCTTTCTATCAAATTATCTACCAGCCTCTTACAAACCTTGCTATCTTATTTCGTTTTATTTAGTTTCCCTTCGTTTCGTTTTATTTGTCTATCTTATCTATTTATCTATTTATAAATTAATTAATTAATTTATCTACCTGTTTATTAGTTCATTATTTTTTCTTTATCTTTTAAGTGTTTCAGTAGACTGCAGTTGCATACCTGGGAACTTCTGTGATGCATAACATGACCAATCCTTACCGTACCTGGTGACACCTCTCTTTTTATCCAGACCCTCGTCAGACTATTTCAATCATCTCCGTGGCATCACCTTGAATGGGCAGGAGCGGTATTCTATCTCACCATACCAAGTGACACTTTTCCTTTGATTCCGTCCGCCGACAGGGTATTTTATTCTTCTCCGTGGGACCCTTACCTCGGTAGCGAAAGGGGTATATGGTTGGGCTCGTGATTGAGAAATTTTTAGTCGATATATCTTCCTCG
>NC_134778.1:39156347-39161347 GCF_046742065.1 Oratosquilla oratoria | reverse complement strand
TGTGTGTGTGTGTGTGTGTGTGTGTGTGTGTGTGTGTGTGTGTGTGTGTGTGTGTGTGTGTGTGTGCGTGTGTGTATCCAGTATATACATGTATGTATATTATATATGTACCAGCAGCCTGGAACATACCTTTCCGAGAAGGGCACAGAAAACTTTATTCCAGTTAGAAAAAAAGTGTGCCGTGACACAAACTGCCCGATCATTCAGTTCATCACTCTCGATTTTGTTACCCTCACGTGTTTCGACAACAGAGAAGCATGTTAATCATCGATATTTTTTTCAGCCTAAGTAGGCGCCTCATCAACGTCTCATTTCCGCCACACTGCCCCGACCACAGTGGTGATTTCAGCCCCAACATAAACTTATAAAACCAGCAGGGTGGAATGTACACTGCCTCTACACTCCCGTGGCCTAACAGTGTTCCATACGACGCTGCATTCAGGGAGCGTGACATCCCCCCTCAACCCCCACCACCGGAATCTCCCATCCCAGTCCCCCTGTGCGCAGTACACCACAACACGAGTCGGCGGAGCGTCACACTGGACCATTTTTCGTTAGTTTTTGTGGAGTCAAGAGGCGAAAAAAAAAAGATATTGCTGAAAATATTCTTGATTTCTCCGACAGTGCCTTAACCCTTTCCGTATCAGACGGTATTTGATCCTCTAGTTCTGTCTACCGACAAACATTTCCATTCACCTGTTTGTCACCCTTTCGGCAGTGTAGGGGATTAAATCTACAACGATTAACCCCTTTTGAACCGGTTGGCACTAAACCCTTTGCTCTGGCAGGCGCCATGCTATTCTAGTCAGCTGTGTGTGATCAATTCGGTAAAGGAGGATTGAACATGGTAGCCCAACAAGATAACCGTTCATACTCAGGGTCTGTCAATATTATGGATCCTCTAGTTTTAATCCATTAGAGGACGGATGTTGGAAAAAAAAAAGCCTTTCTTTTGCCACAACCAAACCATTATGCTAGATCAGGGTTCAGAGGTAGCAACCAGATTAAAGCAGCATAAGAACAGGACAAGAATCCAATGCTTTATTTGTTCATGTAAGAGATTCTAATCATAGTATAGATTGGTCTAGGGCTTCTTTAGTATTTTTTCTTGTAAGTCCATAGTCATATGGAACATTATTAAACAAGTTGAAGTAGTAGATAATATTTGTAGACCAGTTGTAGACAATGATAAAAAAGAAATTATTTTACTTCAGCTGTAACACCCTGTGTGATGCCTTGTGTCCTGCCCCATTTTGACTCTTTTTTGTATCAATACTGGTGTGTTCATCTATTCTTTGCACTTTATTACGTGAAAGAGAAGATATCATCGTAAGAAAAGGTGATAAGTCGGCCGTCTACGTCCTTATGAAGAGAGATGAATATATGAACAAAATGGTCAACATCTTAAGTGACCTAACTGAATTTGAAAAACTAACTAAAGATCCAACATATACACTGAATAAACGAGTCAGCAGTATGATAACTAGATCTAATAAACTTCAGCAGGAAATAAATTTTCCCAAAATCATTGGAGACGTTAAGCCTGAGTATTGTTATGGAATTGTTAAGACCCACAAACCTAGCAATCCCCTTAGGCCTATTATATCACAGATGACAGTAGCCACGTATAGGATGGCTAAAATCTTAAACGATATATTAACTCCATTCGTCCCCACAGGTTACTCTTTGAAGTCTGTTGCTGAGTTCATTGACATCCTGAGAGTTTCTTATCCTGACGAAGACATTGCATCTCTGGACGTAGAGAGGCTCTTCACCCACGTTCCCGCCCAAGAAACTATAGAAATCATCCTTGACAATGTTTATAGATCTGGCCGAATCGCCTTTTCAATACCTGAAAGGCTATTGAAGGAGATGCTAGAAGCGTGTACGATGGAGGCACCTTTCCTCTCCCATAGAGGGGAATTCTTCCGTTAGGTGGATGATGTTACGGTGGGATCACCCGTTGGTGTCCTTTTTACCAACATGTACATGGCCACTGTAGAAAATAGGACCTTCAGTAGTCACCACAGACTTAGGATCTACGCCAGATATGTTGATGATATCTTCGTTACCGTCAAATAAAGCAACGATACTAGGAAGTTAGCCGACGCCCTCAAAGCCAATTCAGTTCTTAATTTTACCATTGAGGAAAGTAAGGACAAAACCCTTCCCTTCCTTGATGTCCTTGTTGAAGAGAAAGAGGACCATTAAGTTACTCCTGTCTTCACAAAAGCTACAAATGTCGGGCGCTGCCTAAATGCCGGGGGAGAGTGTCCAGATTCTTACAAAAGGACTGTTGTTGGCGCTTACTCCCACTGCAGCACGTGGAAAGCTTTTCATACAGAACTTGAACGTGTAAGGCAGATTCTAACGAATAATGGCTTCTCTTGTAACACCATAGAGGATATCATAAGGAAGAATATGGAAGAATTTCACACCCGTGTCAAGGCCACTATTGATAACGCGGAGAAGATCCTAACGATATACCATATATTAGATTTTGGCACGGCTTACAGACAGGACGCCGATACCTTTCGTAGGATCATCTCTAGAGGTGTTACATCTAAGGAGCCTTACGAAAGGGTCTCACTGAAAGCCTTCAGCCGTCCCATCCCTATAACCTCCCTAATTATGAAAAGAAGCACCGCCCCCGAGGGTCCAAAGGAACTTAAAACAGGTGTAGTATACAAATTTAAATGTTTTGAAAGAGCATGCAAGCCCGTCGATGTCAGCTACATCGGCCATCCCCCCACGACCTTAAGGAGATGACTGCAAGCTCACCGTAACAACGGAGCCATCCACCAGCATTATGTTGATGACCACGATACGAAGCCGCCCCTAGTAGGCCTCATAAGAGACACAACTATCATTCACCAAGAAAACAATTGTGGAAGTTTGATAATAGCTGAGGCAGTGAGCATCGCTTTACAGAAACCTACTGTAAACGTACAGGTAGAATCTGATTATGTCCTCCCCTCCAATAGAAAACACAGACCTCCACCACGGGAAAAAAAAAAGCACACTTGGGGATTGTATCTAGACTAACAGGACAGAATCCCACCTCGGGAGATTGTCCCTGGTGACATTTCTTATTAGATGAGACAGATTCCCACATTCCAAGTTACCTCCCCCAGCCGTTTTAATTCGGCCTTATATACCTTTGTTTGTTTTTATGTAATGTATTACCCTGAGGATGACCATTTGTAATGGTTGAAACAGCTGTCGGTAAAAATGGATCAACATTCTGAAGCCTTTCCCTATTTCGTATAGAGTTTGAACTATGAGGAAAAAGGGAAATACAAAGTAAGAAATTTTTTCTCTTAAAATCATTGACGCCACTTGTTCTTTAGCATTCAACAGATTTATATATATATATATATATATATATATATATATATATATATTTATATATACATACATATATATATATATACATACATATATATATATATATATATATATATATATATATATATATACATATATCTATACATATATATATTATATGCTGTTTGCATGTGTGTGTACATGCACATATTTTATAATGTTTAAGAAACTATGGCACACCAATAGCCCGACGCTTCTGGTGCCGTTTTGTCGAAAAAGAGAATAATTGTCGAGGTGGAAGGACCGGCTTAGTCACGCGTATTCCTTATGTGTCATGAGATTTCCCGCTAAGCAAGAAATCTACGGTCAGGTAGACGGGGCTCAGATCAATACAATGGCTTCGGGAGGTTTTCCTCTTGCCAAGGCTTTCAACAAGGTGCTGAGGCCCTCTTACGCACTGCTCTACTGTGTAAGTGGGGTTTCATCTTCTTGGTGTCCTGATGTCCACCCAGTGGAGTTCTTCACAGCTTCCATTCCGGCTAACGCCGGTCTCGTCGCCAGCTTCGTCGACATCGTCTCTTCTTCCGGAAATCAGCACCAGGGCCACACCTGAGATGGCGGCACGATGGATGAATTTTCATAAAAACAATTAATTATAACTATGTGTGTGTGTGTGTGTGTGTGTGTGTGTGTGTGTGTGTGTGTGTGTGTGTGTGTGTGTGTGTGTGTGTGTGTGTGTGTGTGTGTGTGTGTGTGTGTGTGTGTGTGTGTGTGTGTGTGTGTGTGTGTGTGTGTGTGTGTGTGTGTGTGTGTGTGTGTGTGTGTGTGTACTGGCTCGTGAATGAGATTGAATGTGTAAGCATATCGATGCCTCATTTGCTGCAGTTGTGAACGGGTGAGCACGAGAGCAGCGGGCAGAATAGCGGATGAATTGCAGCGTTGAGTAGACACCCACACCGCTGCTGTGGTAATCCAGCCA
The DNA here is from genome assembly GCF_046742065.1 of Oratosquilla oratoria. Lineage (NCBI taxonomy): Eukaryota > Metazoa > Arthropoda > Malacostraca > Stomatopoda > Squillidae > Oratosquilla > Oratosquilla oratoria. The sequence goes on along the minus strand of NC_134778.1, from coordinate 39,157,041 downwards.
GAAGGAGTGTCCAGGAATTAATCTAGTCCGGCTGCGGAATGAGGGACTGGTAAAGAAAAAGTCATAAAAATTTCTTGATGGGTATGAAATTTAGTACGTATCGGTGATGACTGTTTTTTTTTTTTTTCAGCGCATCTATCCTTGGGGACAATATCGCGCTGAAGAGATGGAGTCATAGAGAAGATAAATGAGAAATCTAAGGAAGGGATAGTAGGAGTTAAGAGTAATCAGCATTTTACTTTTCAGTGGAGATCAGTCTGCAATCATCAAAGAATAGTGCTACAGAAATCCTATGCAGCCAGTGCACCTTACAGGGAAAGAGTAAGAAATATACTCGATAATACCTTCAAAGGACTTAGATTTCATTCACACGAGAGAATTCGTCCGAGAACCGTCGAACAAGCATGCAACTTTAAAGCCTCGTTGACACGGGGTTAGTTTAGTAGCCCCTAGTGTCAGCTGCTGCAAGTTAACTTACCCAACGGCAAGTAAGTGTTGACACAAGAATAGCTTGGAGGCAATTTGACTAACTTTCTGTTGACATTGGGCAAGTAGAGGGGTACTTTACAAAATGCACTAGCGATTACTAAAGTAACCCCGTGACAACGCGGCTTAACTCGCACAGCGACCACTATGGTAAAAAACGCTCCTATTTCGCTCGGAGAGAGCTCTTGTTTTCTAATAGGTTAAAATC
>NC_134778.1:39133847-39146347 GCF_046742065.1 Oratosquilla oratoria | reverse complement strand
TTTTTCGTCTAATATATTTTTTGTCACTATTAGTGTATAAATTATGTTAACAAATCTATTTACCTCTATTGTATTTTCTTCCCCCGACAACTTTGGGACATTCGATGCAAGGTAATAACCTCATGACGGAGAACATCAGTGACTATCCTAACTATTATAATTACAAGTATAATACATGTGAATGTCTACCTTCTCTGTTGATAATGTCAATTCAAATTGACTCCTTCTCTTCAACTTGTAGTCGTGCTTCAACACATACGGGCGCGCACCTCAGTAACACATCACCCTTTTCCTTGTAGTCGTCCCTCTCCTTCACTAGCTCGTCCTCTTACCAGCATGGATGCTTGACTGCACCAGTTCTCTTCACACGTGTAAGCACGTATGGTCACAGTAAATCCTTTAGGTGTAGTCTTCTTTGGTTGTGTGCGTTGAGTGCTTCTCTTCGGAAATATTTCATTTCCTTGCGTTGAGTGCTTATCTTCGGAGACATTTTATTTGCGTGCGTTCTTTCCCTCGCAAACGCCACTGTCACCATTGTCGCCACTGTCGCCGTCCGTGTGGTCCTCCCTTATGGATATGGCGACTCACTTCCTTCAGTTAATTTTCTGTCTAGGTGAAGCTTTTTTTTTTCTTTTCTTTTTTTTTCTTTTCTTCAATAGTTTTCTTCCGTTAATTCTTATACAGCGTAGTCTCCGAAATTCTTTAAAGGAATCACCCGAGAGCATGTATACAAGATCCTACATGAGCTTTGCAGTGACATAGTGATTTCCTTAGTCCGATGATCTTTAATTTTATATTTAAGATCCTCCCCATAGGGTGTGATTAATTCGTGATCAATTTGCAAACCAATTGAAATTTCTTCTCCACCCTTTCACCAATCAGATTCTTTGTTTCAAATATTTACGGCAATATTGTTTACTTAGAATAATTTCGAGTCTCTGCATAATTCTCACTTAGGTTACAAAGGAATGTCATATCAGTAAAAGTGTAGATATACCCTCGAGCTCCCGGGCTGTTATTTACAAATAATATCTTTATTACCTACACAATGCGGAAAGCGGACTCAGGCAGTGCGTTTGGGCTGTTATTTACAAACAACCTACCTATAAAATGCAACAATCCGTCTTCTACCCATTTTTTTACCCTCTTTTCTCTCAGCCTCTTACACCGGCTCAAAATAAACAAAAGAATATCAAGAGCAACTGCCGTACAGATGGGCCCTTCCCGTGTGTCCTACGGTCGGTCGGCGCCCTTGGGTCCCAGTGTAAGAAGAAATCAATTACCTCATTTTCATCAGATGAAATGATGACGCCATTTTATCAGATGAAATGATGACGTTACAAAATCGCCATACGGAGGCACCAGAAGATCTTTGAGCATTAACCAAACGATTTTGCTCATCAATCTTAACCCTTCAAGAACTAAAATCATATTGTTTGTTTATTCTATCTGCCGCCAGAGGAAACTCTAATAAACCCTCTCAACACCATCAACGAACTTCTTCTTACACTGAAACAGCTTACTAAGATCGGTGACATTCGCCAGCAACCACTGTCATGTCAACATCAGCATCCCGCGGCGTGCCACCCCACTAGCACGTTTGCCCAGCTCACTGATACATGTAGTCAACACAGAGGCAGTTCGGCCTTTCGGGTCCCCGTGGCAGCTATGATAATTAATTAACCAATCCACGACTTTGTGAAATCATCACAAGAAACCAAGCAAACCGCGTGTTCTGGCTGGGTGATTAATCTTATCCTGTGGTCAACTGACTTTGAACTTATAGTGCTGATTCTCCTGTATTCAGATCTATAGATGCAACACGTGTAACCAAATAATTTGTTTCTTCAATACAACTATATATTAGAGTGCATTTCCCCTATGTTCTGTAGCAACATAATCTTCAACATTCCACGAGAGGAATAAATGTTTATTAGAAAGCTTGAGAAAGCTCATAACAAATCAAACCATTGCCTAATTGCTATCGCGTTTAGTAAAGCAGTGAAAATGATGATACGGATGGCTGATCTCTCGAGATTACAGACTCGATTTTTTTTTCCACTGTTCATATTTGAAAGAAAACTTTCAATATTCATTTGTGCACCCAGAATCTATAGGTTTAAAGGTCTCCTGCCTCTTCGTTAACCATATAAAGCCTCGGGACTCGCATAGAAGCAATGCTGTTGATGTTATCTCGAGACTTTATTAGGTCAACGATTCCAGATGTCAAGCAACTGAGGTCGGAGGCATGCATGGGGAGTAAGAATATTGTTATTTCATTAGTAAATTATTTGGGAAATTGTGGGTCTGAGTGGGGATTCCAGTTTTGTGCGTCTTAAAAGTATCATATACACAGCCAATATGTGCTTGGATGATTTTACCGAACCTTTGATCTGACCAATTAAACAGAATAATCTCTTCTTCAGTTGTTCAGTGTTATCTTGGTTGATGAATTGGAATTTGGAAGTGTCTTCTAGGATGTTGTCCATCTTGTTGGAATAATATTCTTTGTCCATGATGACAAAACATATGTCTTTTCTCGCCGCGTCGTATGACGACATAAATTTCATGTAGTTCTTCGGCATCTCTTCTTAGGGTGGGGCTCAGCATGAGGCTGTGGCATCAAACTCTTGCTGCTGGATATCGAAGATTTCCTGTTATTTTGGAGATAGTTCAGCTGGTAAGTGTAGCCTCTAACCGCCATTCTCTCTCTCTCTCTCTCTCTCTCTCTCTCTCTCTCTCTCTCTCTCTCTCTCTCTCTCTCTCTCTCTCTCTCTCTCTCTCTGATTTTTTCCTCAGGTGCCGTCGTTTGCGACATAAAGCAGGTTCATCAAGCGTAGTCACGCGCTTGAGTAAAAGTTATTAAGAAAACTAAAACTAAAGTGATGATCGTAAAGGATCTCGATGTAATGATAACAAATCTGCGTTATTTTCTATACTCATATTTTTACCTCAAGGAGAGCAAATAGAGTTTTTAGAAAAGACAGCGCGGTATTTTGACTTGAAAAGGCGGATTATCTTTATCAAATTACTTGGAATATGGTGTTATCCGGACGGTTCGCTAATCTCAAACCGTCTAAAGTGGATTTTTTCATCGAACCAAGTTGAGATTGAAGGCTACTCGATACAAGTCTTTAAGATTTCAAAGGGAATTGGTAAGACCAAAATTTAAAGTGAATATATATACAGTCTAGAAGTTGGAAGAAACAACCACGACACTGCGTTGCCAAGCGAATAAAATTCCAGCAGAGGCAATAATGTCTAGAAAAATAGTTTCAGAAAGATAAACACCTCTGCACTATTCTGCAATCCCTCTCAATGGTTTAATTATCTTATTTGTTAGTGTGCTTGTTTGTTTGTCTGTTTATTCGTTCTCTTGATAATATCTTGATTCATTTATCAATCTACATATTGCTTATATCCTTTTGCAACATCCCAATGCAACTGTAGAAGAATGTTTCATGATAGCAATTGTCGTAGGTGGCTCCTATAATCAACCTATAGATACATCTAGCTAAATGTTGTGTGTGTGTGTGTGTGTGTGTGTGTGTGTGTGTGTGTGTGTGTGTGTGTGTGTGTGTGTGTGTGTGTGTGTGTGTGTGTGTGTGTGTGTGTGTGTGTGTGTGTGTGTGTGTGTGTGTGTGTGTGTGTGTGTGTGTGTGTGTGTGTGTGTGTGTGTGTGTGTGTGTGTGTGTGTGTGTGTGAGTGTGTGTGTGTGTGTCTCGACTTGTAGTATACAGGATGAGAGCCATGTTCGCAGAGACCCGACCCAATTTCATCTCATGGCCTCTGGTTCTCCTTCGTACCTGTATTAAGAGTTTTTTTTTATCACATGTATTCACACCTGTCATGGCTCTGAACACTACTATTGGGATCACCTCTCTTCCCTCCATTGTGTGTGTGTGTGTGTGTGTGTGTGTGTGTGTGTGTGTGTGTGTGTGTGTGTGTGTGTGTGTGTGTGTGTGTGTGTGTGTGTGTGTGTGTGTGTGTTTGTGTGTGTATTTACCTAGTTGTATTTACCTAGTTGTATCTTACTGGTATGGGAACTACGTTCGTGGGATCCCATCTCTGTATCTCGTGTAAGGTTTTTGCACACACTATCATTTCGTCTAATTTGTCCCATACATCCACCACTCTGTGGGGAGAGCTGTTCTTTTTCAGGTCTCCTCTATAGCTGTCCTTTTTTAGCTTCCTTCCATGTCCCCTTGTATTTCTCGTATCTCAATTTATTAAGCCTTCTTTATCAAGGACTTTCATACCTCACATGATTCTATAGATGGTCAACAAGTTTCCTCTTTCTCTTCTTTGTTCCAAGGTCGGTAAATCTAGTTTTGACAATCTCTCTTCGTATGACAGTTCTGAAAGTGTGGGGCCATCTTAGTTGTTGCTCTTTGGATTCTTTCAATTTCCCTTATATTCTTTTTGGTACTGGGTGACCATAGTGTCGCTGCGTACTCCAGTCTTGGTCTTATCAGTGTGACTAGTATTTTCTTCATCATTTCTTCATCCAAGTAAGTAAATGCAACTTTTATTGATCTCAGCAAGTTGTAGGTTTCTCCGACAATTTTGTTTATCTGTTTATCAGGGGATATGTCCTCTGTGATGATTACTCCCAGGTCTATTTCAAATCCCACTTTCTTTGCTTCCTTTTCACCGATTTTATATTGTACTGATATCTTGTTTTTATTTTTTTCCAAATTCCATTATACTACATATCCTAATGTTTAAGTCCACTTCCCACCTCTGACTCCATTCCCAATTTTGTTCAGATCTCTCTGCAGCGACTCACAGTCTATTTCAGTACTCACTTTTCTCAACAACTTTGTATCGTCAGCAAAGAAGCTCATGTAAATGCCCACACGCTCGTCCATGTCATTCACATAAATAACAAACATTATTGGAGCCAGTACTGATCCCTGTGGAACTCCACTAATCACCTCTTACCAAGTAGAACCCTTATCTCTGAGCACTACTCTCATTTTTCTTCCACGCAATTTTTTTTTCCATCCATTCCAGTAGTTTACTTTGTATCCTTACCATGGTTTTCAGTTTCCCTAATAGTTTTCTATATGGCACTTTATCAAAAGCTTTCTGTTGATCTAGGAAAGCACAATCGGCCCATCCGACCCTTTCCAATATTATATCTAATAGTCTTGAGTAAAAACAGATCAGACTTGTGGCACATGATCTTCCTTGTCTAAATCCAAACTGTCCTGAGTTTAGTAAGTTGTTTTCCTCCACAGGTTTCATCCATTTATTTTATATAACATTTTTACAAATTTTGGTTATGGTACTTGTAAGGGAAACCGGTCTGTAATTTGATGGGTCTTCTTTGTTTCCTCCTTCATATATTGGCACGATGTTGGCCTTTTTCCAGTCTCCTGGTATTTTTCCTTCCTTAAGCGAACATCTTATTATATTATATATTGCCTACCAATTCTTCTTTACACTCCTGTAGTATCCACTTTGTAATTCCATCCGGGCCGTACGATTTCTTGACATCAAGGCTTGTGTGTATGTGTGTGTGTGTGTGTGTGTGTGTGTGTGTGTGTGTGTGTGTGTGTGTGTGTGTGTGTGTGTGTGTGTGTGTGCGTGTGTGCGTGTGTGTGTGCGTGTGTGTGTGTGTGTGCGTGTGTGTGTGTGTGTGTGTGTGTGTGTGTGTGTGTGTGTGTGTGTGTGTGTGTGTGTGTGTGTGTGTGTGTGTGTCTGCGTACGTGAATGAATGTATCCCACCACTGACACAGTTTACTTCCATGTGGTCCGGTTTAAGAAAAATAAAATAAAATACAGCTCTACACTTGTAAAGCATAGAGTACCAAATGATTCAAGTCCCTCCTTCGTTCGCCAATTCTGAGTTTCTGGCGACGTAAAATGCTGGCACATGACATTTTGCTTGTCGAGGACTGTTACCAACGGATACAAGACTCGTCACGGGTCGAAACGTCTCCTGTCGGCATGCTCTTGCTTCGTAATTCACTGTAAAGGGGAAATAGTGATGAATATGACTATTGGATGGATTCGGTTTAGCGTCGTGAAGTCCCACTATCAGAAGGCTAAGACGTGCCCCTTACAAAGGACTCTGTGGCATGGAATTTAATGAACAAAGCACTTGGTCCAGCGAGTATCCCACAGTGACCATTGCCTAATAATAATTACACTAATGCCATCCCCACACACACTTAAACTCTGACTGATCATTAGAATGATAATGTAATCTACAGCATTAGGTACAATAATCTCGACGACGATTGAGCAGAAGTACAAAAAAGCTCGCTCATTACACAACAACAAATACACTTCTTACAATAATGTCTATTAAGAACAAATATTAGCGTTATTGTAAAATGTGATGAACATGACATTTTTGACCGTCATCACATTCCAGTACTGTTCTTGTTCACTCTACTATCGTGATGCGTTTATTGCTGTTATCATCATTCCCATGATGCACAGACTGAAAATCCAATAAATGGTGGACCAAGCAGGAATAATTGCATTCAAATCCAATCAGCGAATATGACAGTCTTCATGAGGGGCTCCACTCACAACGCCCCATTAAAACTTTGCCTCTGAATGAAAAACTTGACGTGCAAAAATGGCAAGCGGGTGCACATGCATTCACTCATGCACGTACGCACGCAAGCGCTAATGGGCGTCGATGTGTATGTGTGTGTGTGTGTGTGTTATGTGGTTGTTTACATTACATTATCACAGATTCAAGGACCCGCTCAGCGTTAAAACAGAGAAAGTGACAGCTTATTCTCACCTTGATATTAACCCCTTCCGTAACGGGTGGCGTTTTTCATTTTATTCTGGCTGACGGCTGACTATTCGATTCGCCTTTGGAGCAAAGGGGGGTTATAACCTATCTCTACGAATCCCTTCCATTCTGAATGACACTTTTCCTTTTTGATTTGGCTACCGTCAGGCGATTTTATTCGTCTCAGTGGGGCCCCCTCCCTCGGAGACGAAGGTGATATCAAGAACGTTCAAGAACGTATTAAGAACGTTCTGGTGACGGAGTGAAATGGGCGTAATGGTATTTCAGGGTTATTGATCCAGAGGCACCATAATATAAAAATGGTGTGTGTGATTCACCTTGGTCTTAGATCACGTGTTGGACTCGTGATCGACAGCTATTTCCCTCCGGAAGAGACCTCAGGGCTCATATATGACCGATCTATGGGTAATGTTGTGACCTTACACGCACACACACACACAACTCCCCGCCCACGAGAATTGGAGTAACGACTCGCAGCGCAGCGATACTGAAATTATTTTAGCCCTGGGAGGGATTCGAACCCGGACCACCGTAGTGGCGGCCGGGAACTCTACCAACTGCGCCATCGAGTCGTGTGTGTGTGTGTGTGTGTGTGTGTGTGTGTGTGTGTGTGTGTGTGTGTGTGTGTGTGTGTGTGTGTGTGTGTGTGTGTGTGTGTGTGTGTGTGTGTGTGTGTTGTATCTTACGGGAAGGGAGACTACGCTCGTGGGGTCCCGTCTCTGTATCTCGCCATATCTAATTTGCTCTTAGATTCTTGTATTGTTTTTGCACACACTATTGTTCCGTCTAGTATGTTCCATACATCCACCACTCTGTGGGGGAAGTTGTTCTTTTTCAGGTAACTTCTATAACTGTCCTTTTCGAGCTTCCTTCCATGTCCTCTTGTGTTTCTCTTATCCCAATTTAGTAAGTCTTCTCTATCAAGGACTTCTATACCTCTCATAATTCTGTAGATGGTCAACAAGTCACCTCTTTCTCTTCTTTGTTCCAGAGTCGGTAATTCTAGTTTTGACAATCTGTCTTCATATGACAGTTTAGATAGTGTTGGGGCCATCTTCGTAGTTGCTCTCTGGATTCTCTAAATTTTCCTTATATTCTTTTTAGTACTGGGTGACCATAGTGTCACTGCGTACTCCAATTTTGGCCTTATCACTTTTATTTATCTTAGCAAGTTATAGGTTTCACCAACAATTTTGTTTATATGTTTGTCAGGGGACATATCCTTTGTGATGATTACTCCCAGGTCTTTTTTCAGATCCCATTTTTTTTTTTTTTTTACTTCCTTTTCACCAATTTTATATTGTCCTGATTTAACATTTTACACCCTCGTCCATGTCGTTCACATAAATAGCAAACATTACTGGAGCCAATACTGATCCTTATGGAACTCCATTGATTACTTCTTTCCAAGTAGATCTTTTTTCTCTGAGCACTATCCTCAATTTTCTTCCATGCAGAAAGTCCTCCATCCATTTCAGTAGTTTACCTTGTACCCCTCCTATGGTTTCCCGTTTTCTTAATAGTTTTTTGTGAGGGACTTTATCAAAAGCTTTTTGTAGATCTAGGAAAGCGCAATCAGCCCATCCATCCCTTTCTTGTATTATGGTACAAGGTATATCTAGTAGTCTTGAGTAAAAACAGATCAGATTTGTGGTACATGATCTTCCCTGTCTAAATCCGAATTGTCTCGAATTTAGTATATTGTTCTCCTCCAGATGTTTTTTCCATCTACTTTTTATAAACTTTTCACAACTTTTGGCTTCCGTGCTTGTAAGGAAAATCAAGCTGTAATTTGTTGGGTCTTCCTTATTTTCTCCTTTATGAATAGGTACGATATCAGCATTTTTTCAGTCTTCTGGTATTTTTTCTTCTTTGAGTGAACAACTTATGTTATATACTTTGTCTATTAGTTCTTCTTTACATTGTTTTAATATCCAGTTTGCTATTCCATCCGTGCCGTGCAATTTCTTGACATTAAGGTTCATTATTTATTCCATTATTTCTTTCCATGTTACTATTATTTCCCTCATGGGTGGGAGGGGGGGGGTAATTCTCTCCCTTCATCCCCATGTTGTACATATTCTCTAGTAGAAACTGATTTGAAGTGTTTGCTCATGATTTCAGCTATTTCTGTATCTTCTGTGTATTCCATATTCCCTTGGCGTAGTTTCACTATTTCCTGTTTGTTTTTCAGTTTACCATTTACATATCTATAGAATAGTTTTGGCTGATCCTTACATTTTTCTATTATGTATTTTTCATAGTTTCTTTTTTTCCCTGCGTAGTTTTATATATTCATCCCCTTGATTGATATATATTTCCCACTTTCTAGGATATTTCTTTTGTCTTTTCTTCATTTTTTCCAAACTTTATCTCGTCTATCTTTCGTTTCGCTGCACCTTCTGTTAAACCAGCTCTTAATATACACCTTTTCCTGTTTATACTTTTGGACATTTTTATCCACTCCTTCATAGATTTTCATCAGAATCATCCCTTTTTCTTCTACTTTTGTTTCTTCCTAATTTTCTCAAAGTTCGTTTTATTATACATCAATCTTCTTTTTCTGTGTTTCTCATTTCCCTCTGTATATATTTCCTCCTTTGGTTCTAACTCAAGTAGTATGTGGTCACTTCGCAATTGGTGTCTTGTATTGAATTTTGTCCACAATTTCAGGTTCTGACGTAAATAATAAGTACAGTCTCGACGGTTCTTCATTATTTCTAAATCTAGTGTTTTATTTTGTCCATTGTGTCATTGTATGTTCTATAGTCATGTCGAGTAATAGATTTCCCCATTGATCCTCTCCACCTTCCATTATCATCTCTTCCCAACATATTTCTTTGCAATTAAAATCTCTCATAAATACCGCGTTACTTCCATCCTTCAGCATCTCGTTTAATGAAAGTTTTGTATCATCTAACATTTTGGAATAATCTCTCCAAGACTCTGTTTTTTGGGGGCACGTAAATCACTGCAAACTTTCTGCTTTTCATGTCACTATCTTCGACTCTTATTGTGATCATCTCCACCCTATTCTCTCCATATGTAACTTTCGTCACATTCAAGTTTTTCTTAACCAGGAACATGACTCCTCCACCCTGTTTCTACTCCCTATTTCTAAGACAGTGATTATATAATCCATGTCCAATACTGTTTGATAATAGTGGACTCCTTAATTTTGTTTCCACAATCCCCATTATGTCTGTATTTTTTTTCCTGACAGGTAATCATTAAGTTCGTTAAATCCTAAGATTAATCCGTCTATATTGGTATAAGCTAGTTTCAGTTTTCTACTCCATCTTGTTCTCTGAAAAAAAAAAATCTTGAATATGCCATTTTTCAGTCTTATGTATAACACTCTCCAAAATAACTGCGTTTTCTCGGTCTCCATTTTTTTTATTTTTTTTTAGCTTCACTTCTTTATGTCTTAACTCTTTATCTTTCCTCATAATTCATGTTTCTTTTTATCCACATACTTTTGTAGTGTTCGCTTCTTGCTAATTTTCCTGTTTTTGCCAGAATTTCTTCCACTGCCATTTGTGACCTTAATTTGATCTTTAGGGGTTGACTTTTCCCTTCTGCATATTTGCCCATTCTGTACACTTCCACTGTTTCCTTTTCTATTTCTTGCTCTTCATCTTTTACTACTTTTAGAACTTTTCGTACCAATTCTTTCTCTTCTTTGTCTCTCAGGGACCAATTTAGGTTATGTTTTTCCTTTGGACCATATACTACTATACATTTTTTATTTTATTTTTTTATCTACTGTATCTCTTACTAGATTTTCTTTATCTTTGATTACCTTGATGACTGGATCTTCGGCATTCTCCTACATTTCTTGATCAACTATTTCTTTAAAAATTACCTTATCTTTTTTTTTTTTTGTCTTTCCTTCATTCATTCCTGAGTTGTTGTAAATCATCCTCTCCATTGTTTTATTTTTTCAGTTATTACGGTTATTGTTTTTATCTGTTCATTTAGCTCTTTCTTTATGGTCTCATTATTAGTGTTACCATTATTTTTCAACCTCTCATTTACACATTCCTTTTTTTTTTTTTTTTTTTTTTTTTTTTTAGTGCTCTTCTTTTATTTCAGTATTTACTTTTTTAAGTCACTTCTTTGTATATTTCTTGATTCGTCCTCCATAAATCATTAGTCTCTTGTTTCCATTATTCATTTATAAGTCTCATTTCCCTCTTTATGTCTATGTGTGTGCGTGTGTGTGTATCTGTGTGAGTGTGGGTGTGTGTGTGTGTGTGTGTGTGTGTGTGTGTGTGTGTGTGTGTGTGTGTGTGTGTGTGTGTGTGTGTGTGTGTGTGTGTGTGTGTGTGTGTATGATTCACCATGGTCTTGGATCACGTGTTGGACTCGTGATCGACAGCTATTTCCCTCCCAGAAGAGAGCTCAGAGCTCATGTGTGTGTGTGTGTGTGTGTGTGTGTGTGTGTGTGTGTGTGTGTGTGTGTGTGTGTGTGTGTGTGTGTGTGTGTGTGTGTGTGTGTGTGTGTGTGTGTGTGTGTGTGTGTGTGTGTGTGTGTGTGTGTGTGTGTGCGCGCGCCTGTGTGTACTTCGAACATGCACAGCCACACAGCAATTCCTATGGTAAATCAGCCTGTTTCGAAGGTGTTTTTGTCTTATTCTACCTGTGACATTTGATTTCACTCAGTTGAAGGAACTCTCCCTCTTACTCTCACTGTCTCAAAGGTTGAGAATGACAAAATCTACCAAATCGTATGTTTACCTTAAAGTAGTTTTAAACTGCGACACGTGACCAAGTTGCCAGCTATCACAGAGGATCCATCAACACACTACCGCGCTCTACGTGACCTCGACTCAATACGCACTGGACCCCCTACTGTGCACTCAGAAAGAAGATAGCATGCACGGGCTCGAGTGTGTTTCTCACCCAAATCACACTCAAGCCCCTTCGACAAATACAGTTCCAAGAGCTTGGAAACAACCAAAAATACATCACTTCCGCTCAAGTATCCACAGAATAAAGTATCGATCACACTAGCTAACAAGACCTGACCGAAGAACGTTGACCACTTGAAAGCACTTAAGTGCACTCGAGCGCATTTAAGTCTTGCGAAGGTCAACATCCAAAACAGCTCTGATCAAGTATTCGAAAAGTAAACGTCCCGCTTGCCCGAAGATCACTGAACTCCTGACAAAGCACCCAATGATGATGACTACCAATCATCTTTCAGGATTCTGTCATGGCACAGTCCGAACGCTCTTATTCGACTTAAAAAAAAAAGAAAAAAAAAATGCGCTTTCGTGGAATAAACAGTAGAGGAACTACATTGGTTAACCATCGAACACATTAAATCCTTCATAAACACTTTGTCCCTGCAAACGAAGGACGATTTTAGTACATCGTCAGTTTGGGGCACAACCTGCACCACTCCTCCCCTTCTGTGCTTTCGTGGGTTATAAACGCTTCGCTGGATGCACTTGTCTCGAGCATATATTACACGAAACCCGACCCACCACGGTGGCTGGGGACACCCAACATCCGCTCCTACTTTAAAAGTGTGGTGCTGTTGGTGGTGGTGCAAGTCCACAGGCCCTGGAGTAAAAATACCAGTGAATTAAGTACATTCTGCGTACTCAATGCACGCCAAAAGGGCAGACAATACTTGTAGCCACTGAAAGGATGATTTTCGGCGATTTTCGACCCTCTCTCCCTCTCTCCCTCCCTCCCTCTCTCCCTCCCT
>NC_134778.1:39126347-39128847 GCF_046742065.1 Oratosquilla oratoria | reverse complement strand
ACGCCCTTCTTAACTACTTCGCAACGGACCGGAACAGATTCAGTCATCGAAACGCTAAAGTGTGACAGCCTCGAGTGTCTCCTGTCCACATCGGTGGAAGATATAATGGAGGCTGTTCCGTTGGCGTGGCGTCGTATGGCAACCCTTCACCCCAAAGAGCATTCGTGGCTCGTCAGGGACGGCATCGTTCTCCCCAACTTGCCTTCACCCCCACGCGTGCCTCTGGTGATTGGATCCGCCCAGCAAGGGTCCGCTGAACGGCTACTGGACCGTCGGTATTTCCTCCACTCCAACGAGATACTTATACAAACGATATCCGAGGTACTGGATTGGGGAAGGGAGAATGAAATGGTGACACCACAGAATGAAGACCCAAATCCCGAAAAGAACGCAATGCCAGTGGTGCCACTCAACCCCAAGAGGATGTTCAATTGGTACTCTGGTCTCGTGAGCAACCCCTGGTTCCTCCTCAACACCCTCGTGTCTGATGCCACTGTCACCTGTCCAGCCCTCGACGTGGCCGAGCGACTCGCAGATGAGGCAGACCACGACGACCACCGGCCCCCTGTGTACGCCTACTTAGCTAGGCACGCGCGTTCCTCACGGCTGGGTGATCTCACTGACGGGTTGTCGGACATCGAAGCCATCACGGGGACTTACCAGCTCAGAACGGAAAGTGACGCGAAATTTGTCACAAATGTTCAAGACCTGTTCTTCACTTTCATCTACACGGGCACCCCGGAGGCAGATGGGTCGACGCCAGCCAACCACGGGTTTTATCTTCTCGGCGACACGGTGACGATCGAACACGAGCGACCTGAATGTGAACGCTGGCGATTGGTGCCACAGTTTGCGCGCCAAGAATGATCCTTATCATACTTCTTGAGAGCTGGCACCCCACGTGGTACGAAGACTCTGGTGTCATTACCACTGTTTCGTTTATATAATTTGCATTTTCAATTTCCAGTTTCCTGGAACCTTCCAGTCTCAAGGAAGCTGGTAACAGCCACTGGCTAGACTCAATCCAGGGACCGAGTACCAGTACCCCTTACGGGAGTGAGGAAAGGTTTAGCTTCCAGGAAGCGGATATCACCCCATCTCTCAGGTAGTTGCACTTACCTGCAGCCGGCCCCAGCATTGCAGCTGTAACGTCAAAGGCTGCCAAGTGCCGTATACCAAGACATAACCTCCTGAGACATAGAATTCCATCCTGCTGTCATCTTTCTACATAATATAGCATCTCCGAGCTAAGTGAGGTCAAATAAGGTCAGATTCCTACCGGAATTTCTTCTATGGTACGATGGGGGAAATAACAAACCTTTGGAAAGGTGAGAAACAGTTGGCTGCAAAGTGAACAGCTGTGATAGATTAAGTCGTGAAGTCTTTTACTGTGTGTTTCTTTCCAGAATAGCGTGTTGATGAGATGCCAAGTTTCAGATCACATGATGTAAAGACAAAACTGTCTTTTGTGTACAGAACTTCTGTCCATTTGATGTATCACAGGCAGATTTTCCTCCTAAATTGATCATTTTTACGCTGACATGAAAAGAGAGGTAAATGAACTGGTTTCAATTACAATATGAATTTGGTGTAGTGTATGTTGATAATCCCAAAATGTCGAGTTTGTGTATCTGAAAGAAGTTTGATAAGAAAAGCGTCCTTTCCCGAGTTTCTGAGGCATTTAATCAATTAAATCTATAAAACAAAAAATAATCAACACATCAAAATGTATTGGAAAGTAGGTAATTTTTATTATTATTCAGACACGATGAATAGGCCGAGCTTTAATTTCTGGCGGAAAAAGGACGTGTGTTTGGGTCATCTAGTATATCGTCAGCTCGATCACAAAATCTTTGGTTAGGTTAGGTTAGGTCAGGATAATTAGGTTAGGTTAAGTTATTTCAAGTTAGCTTTAGGTATGTTAGATATGGCCAAGTATTGGCTGAGGTTCTCAAAAATTGGGCTCTGGCGCCAGAAACTGCCATACCGACGGCAATACCGATCGAGCGCATGTAGTGTTCACAAAGGTGTTAGACTTACAGCCTTCAGTTGCAGCATGGCAAGGAACACAAATTACCTGTTTACTTCTATGATAAGGAATAGCATTTTCCAGTGCATTTTGAACTATTGTTTGTGCGCTCCAAGGAGTCCGTTCAGGGTGTGAAATACATCGTGATTTACTACTAGCCATTCTGCTAAATAAATTTTAGTACAAGCCTCTCTCTGCCTCTCTCTCTCTCTCTCTCTCTCTCTCTCTCTCTCTCTCTCTCTCTCTCTCTCTCTCTCTCTCTCTCTCTTTCTCTCCCTCTCTCTCTCCCTCTCTCTCTTATTTCCCATCTATATACTATTTGAATGTTTTTCTGTATTCTGTATATAGTAAAAGAAGCTGTATAGTACAATGAGTATCACTTTTAGGGATTATAACGACGATCTGAATCAACTTTATGACATGTGGATCCCTCCCATGTTACCATGCAGAGGTGTCACAGGTGAGACAAGT
>NC_134778.1:39103847-39116347 GCF_046742065.1 Oratosquilla oratoria | reverse complement strand
AAGCTTAGGAATACTACGCCTCATACGTACTTACACCATACTAGCTAACTCAACACTACTTGAAATATTTCTCGGCAATGATGCGATATTGTCCAAAAGTTTAGAAGCGCTGATGAATTGCCGGCAACAAATGCGTACGAAAATGTTGATTCCACTATACTTCCCTTTATCCCTGCTTGCTCTTATTAGCATTTCCCTTCCTCACTACACATTTTCGATACGCCAACCATCCTTTTTGCATCATCAACTTCCATGAAGAGTCACCTCTGTTTCTACTGCTTCCCAATGCAATATTCAGGGCACATTTTTTAACTCAGTTTCATGAATTCACATTTTGATTGCACTTACTCTCATTTTCGACCACATATATAAACACGGACACACATGAGTTTGAGTCCCTCCCAGGGCTGACAAAATTTCAGCATCGCTGCACTGCGAGCCAGCGCTCCAGCTCTGGTGGGCAATTAGTTGTATGTGTGTGAGTGGAAGATCACAGAATTACCCATAGATTGGGCCATATATGAGTTCTGAGCTCTAATCCAGGATGGAAATAGCTATCGATCACGAGTCCAACACGTGATCCAAGACCGTGGGGAATCACTTACACGCGCGCGCGCGCACACGCACACACACACACACACACACACACACACACACACACACACACACACACACACACACACACACACACACACACACACACACACGACTCGATGGCGTGGTTGGTAGGGTTCCCGGCTGCCACTACGGAGGTCCGGATTCGAATCCCACCCAGGGCTGAAATAATTTCAGTATCACTACGCTGCGAGTCGTTACTCCAATTCTCGTGGGCGGGGAGTTGGGTATGTGTGTGTGCGTGTAAGGTCACAGCATTACCCATAGATCGGTCATATATGAGCTTTGAGCTCTCTTCTGGGAGGGAAATAGCTGTCGATCACGAGTCCAACACGTGATCCAAGATCATGGTAAATCACACAAACACACACACGCGCACTTCAGTGGCTACGGCTGAAGACTAATTTTCATTGAAAGAAGTATATTGGTCCACTCTTCCATCATCCTTCCTGTCTGCTACATTCCTCTGTGACTCCTTACCTTCAAAGCGATAGAAGGATAGATTCGCTACAAAAAACAAATCAGTAAATATAATTACATGGTAGTGATCTCTGCAGCTTTAAATATGCATATCATGCGGATATGTTTGCGTATTTTATATGTATGTTTTGGGGAAGTGGTAGACAGGCGTTTCGGAGACCCAGCCAGCTTTAATTACGTTTCGTTCTCGACACACGATTGACTTGTGTCGACATAAATTGCGAAATCATCCTACACACCACCCATTCCCTTGTTCGAACGAGCTTTTCTCGCTGGTGTGTTTACCTGTCGATTCCAACAACACCAACTGTCTCCGTTTCCTCTCCAAAATTCCTGTTAGAATTTCAGGTGTAGAAATGAATTATTCCTTCGCTGGTAGTGTTTGAAACAAAAATTTAGTGACTGGTTTCTTCCACTAAGTTCCTCATTAATGAATTATGATAAGGTCTGATAGAAACCATAAACTATGTTAAAGTATGAAACTGGTGTTGTTCGTGTTTAGAAATATGACTGAATGATGAAGAAGAGCTCTCAAATTCGGAGCGTGATTTCAGGTTCCGACAGACACAGATCTTTTGAACATCATTTTCCTAATTTCCGCATCTAAAGGTCTGTTTCTGTACATAGGATAGAGTTATAAAGCGCTAGCCATAAAAGATCTATTATTGACTTCATCTTCAGCTCGAGATGCGTACAGTAAAGTCTCCGGCGAATTCAAGCCAAGTCCAGCATCAGCAGCAAAGGTTATGAAGGTCTATATAGGGGGTCATTGGTTTTATGAGTTAATCAAGACAAACTTGAATCTTTCAGCGCGGGTTCATCCTTAAACCGAATAAAATCACTCGGCGCTTACCAAAACAGTATTTGTGAGGAATTGAGTTGTTTCGTTTACTAATCAAAAAATGTCTCAAAAAAGTAACACTATTTGTCCTTGCTCACAGCCTCCCCTAGGATCTTGAATCACATTTTCAGCCAAGGGGCGTTGTCTCCGGTCCTAATTTTCCGGCCAACTTGGCACCAACAATATTTGATGCCAGGCACTTCCTCCCCTTCCTCCTCTCCTGTTATCGTCGCCAAAGGGACTCGCAAACTCGACATTATCAATACCATTAGGCCCAACATATTTTGCTCATCAAGAAGTAAAACAAAGCTCAAGTGAAAATGTATTGTCATGTTAGTTCGTTTGTAATGATGAGAATAAATATTTCCTTATATATAATACAAGTTGAACTCTGATACAGCACTTCTGATCTTTATATCCAAGTTTTCGTAAACAGATCATAGTGTGCAGGAAAAGAAAAGTGGGGGCGGGGCGGGGCGCATCACTCCTGAGGAACAGGTTTTGAGCTCCTTCCCCTTTCCACCAAAACGGACGCCTGGGCGCACTCGAGCATATGTGTGTGTGTGTGTGTGTGTGTGTGTGTGTGTGTGTGTGTGTGTGTGTGTGTGTGTGTGTGTGTGTGTGTGTGTGTGTGTGTGTGTGTGTGTGTGTGTGTGTGTGTGTGTGCACGTGTGTGTGTGTGTGTGTGTGTGTGTGTGTGTGTGTGTGTGTGTGTGTGTGTGTGTGTGTGTGTGTGTGTGTGTGTGTGTGTGCACGCGTGTGTGTTTGTGTGTGTGTGCACGCGTGTGTGTGTGTGTGTATATGTGTGTGCACGTGTGTGTGTGTGTATGTGTGTGTGTGTGTGTGTGTGTGTGTGTGTGTGTGTGTGTGTGTGTGTGTGTGTGTGTGTGTGTGTGTGTGTGTGTGTGTGTGTGTGTGTGTGTGTGTGTGCACATGTGTACCTACGAGTGTGCACGTGCGTGCGTGTGTGTGTATGCGTGTGTGTGTGTGTGTGTGTGTGTGTGTGTGTGTGTGTGTGTGTGTGTGTGTGTGTGTGCGTGTGCGTGCGTGTGTGTGTGTGTGTGTGTGTGTGTGTGTGTGTGTGTGTGTGTGTGTGTGTGTGTGTGTGTGTGTGTGTGTGTGTGTGTGTGTGTGTGCGCGCGCTCAATCCTAAAACAAAGGCTGAGCAGACAAATCCCCTGTGTGAAGGTATTCCCTTACTTGAACACAAAGGATACACACACACACATACACACAGCGTGAGGGAGGTTCGCTGTGAACTTCGCGGCGGTTCCACTTAGGTCGCTAACACCCCACCCTCACACCCTCCTCACTTTGTACAGTTGCCGGCAAATATAACCGTTACAATGCTGGACTGATGACGTCTGATGTGGTTACGTGTGTGCTTGTTTGTAGTGTAGAATAAGAGTATGAATGGGCTGTCGCTACTCCGTTGTCAATGAGGTTGTCTTTCGTACTGTGATACTTCAGTGCAAGCCCATCTAAAGGTGGATTTGAATGTACCGCCATTCATCTACTTTTCGGTGTTGGGCATCTAGCACTTAGTATCTTCCTACTGTAGGAATTAACACTCTCCAGAGAACTCGCCAACCGCTGTACTGGTCATGGATACTGCCAATTGTACACTCTTCAGTATAGACTTTATATATATATATATATATATACCTTCTCCCTCCTTTAGAGAGAAAAGTTATTAGAAGAGTAGAAAGTCTCAATAAGAAGATAACTAACGCCCAGTTTGCTGTGTTATTTAATATGAAATGTATTGAAGAGAACCTGCTCCCTAAATTCACTAATATATATATATACCTATATATATGAATATATATATATATATATATATGTATGTATATATATATATATATAATATAGCCCTCGCGCACAAGGGTAGTGTGATTAATCGTGCCCATCGTTTCTATGCGTGGGGACAATATCGCTCCGAGGAGATGGTGTCATACATGTGGTGAAGGAGATATTTAGGGAGATTAACAAGGTGAAGGGATGCTAAAAGACAGAATGCGATCAGCATTCTTCTTTGAGTGGAGACTAATTTCCTGTTATAAAAGAATGCTGCGTGACTCTAGTCTCTAGATGTTTCCCTAAAGTTCGTAAAAGTATTGGGTGCATAAAATCTATGCAGCCAGTACCTATACATAGCTTTTCCGTATCATATTTCAACTCTGTTCTATTATAACTCTTGCCTTACGGTTTCATTCTGTCGAGTGGACTGCTCAAAGTATTTCTTTATTCCTCAACAATTAGTATGACTGACAATATAGGGCTTAGGCCGCCCGTTTCTCCATCCTGTCACAATCCCCCTATCAACCCCCTTGGCCCACCCCGCGCCTCCCATCTGCTTCTCCTCCTCATGGCGTTTAGCCTCTTCCCCGATTCCCCGGGTCACCGCCGGCTGCGGACTTGGGCGGCCGCAACGCAAGAATCCAGCAGACGCTGTTTATCTTCCTTTGAGACGAAAAATCGGTTGGGTGCCTTGGGGGTATTTGCTAAATACAGGGTGGGGCGCGGAAACTTCCCGATTTGAGGATTAAATAATAAACTGTTTACACTTCACAATTCTTTATTCTAATTTTATGCCTGTCAAGCAACATGGGATATTTACTTTTACACGGTTTTAAAAAGAATATCTTTTCAATGTCCATCTCCATTGTCAATACACTGATTCAGACGATTTCGGAAGCTTTGGTCTACTCTCTCTAGCATGGTGAGCAAAATATTGGCTATTTCAGTGCGAATGGCATTCTGTAGGTCTTCCAGGGTCTGTGGACGGTCGTTATAAACCAGGAATTTGAGATAACCCCACTGGAAATAATCACAGGGGGCTAAATCAGGCGAGCGCGCTGGCCAGTTTAAGCCTCCTCTCAGGGAAATCAACGCGCTCGCCTGATTTAGCCCCCTGTGATTATTTCCTGTGGTGTTATCTCAAATCCCTGGTTTATAACGACCGTCCGCAGAACCTGGAAGATCTACAGAATGCCATCCGCACTGAAATTGCCAACATACCGCTCACCATGCTAGAGAGAGTAGACCAAAGCTTCCGAAATCGTCTGAATCAGTGTATTGATAATGAAGGTGGACATTGAAAAGATATTGTTTTCAAAACCGTGTAAAAGTAAATCTCCCAAGTTGTGTGACAGACATAAAATTAGAATAAAGAATTGTGAAGTGTAAACAGTTTATTATTTAATCCTCAAATCGGGAAGTTTCCACGCCCCACCCTGTACAATAACACGGCCGATGCTGAGGATTCGTTTCGGTGGAAATAATTATCCCAGTGATAAATCATACACAAACACACACACACACACACACACACACACACACACACACACATAAATACACATATATGTATGTATGTATGTATGCATGTATGTATGCATGTATGTATGTATGTATGTATATACATATATACATATATGTATATATTAGTGAATTTAGGGAGCAGGTTCTCTTCAATGCATTTCTTATTAAATAAAACAGCAAACAAAAGAAGGAGATAAGCTTAATTTGATAATCTATTACAGGAACCCCAGAACATCATCTCTAATCATGAAGAATAATTTGGCAGCACAAAAGGATAAATTAAAACAGAGCAATGTTGTGTACAAATATACTTGTAATTTTAACAAAGACGGTGCGCTTTGTACAGACGAGTATATCGGGTACACAACACAAACACTTTCACAAAGACTCACGTACCACATGCAGAACGGGGCAATAAAATCACACATGACGAAATCCCACAAGAGCAACATATCAAGAGAACACCTAAACAAGAACACAATGATAATCGCCAGGAATGGTAATATAACAAAACTAAAATGCATGGAGGCAGTGATGATAAGAAACTATATGCCACTTATTAACATACAACAAAATATGTGCGGGACCCTAGAGTTGTATGGGTCACGAGTAGCGGGCTGGAAAGGATGAACTGTCACAGTCCTAGATCTCTCCTAATATACCTATCTTTGTAATATATAAGTATGTATTTATTTCTGAATAAATTACCAGAAGATGCCTAATGCATAGGCGAAACGTCGTAAAATGTTAGTTTTCCTACCCAATCATGGACTCGTTTGGAAGTATTGTATACCTTCTCCCTCCTTTAGAGAGAAAAGTTATTAGAAGAGTAGAAAGTCTCAATAAGAAGATAACTAACGCCCAGTTTGCTGTGTTATTTAATAAGAAATGCATATGTTTATTGTTACGGGCGGCTGGTATGTGAAGAGACGTTACGTATAACGTCTAAGTGCTTAAGAACCAGCGCACTTCTAGAAGCCACTGTAGGACTGAACTATCTGGTCAGGGCCTAGATAATTCGTAAGACTAGAAGTAAAGGTAACAAAGAAGATTCCAGGAAAGGAATATTAAACTAGCGATAAAACTAGTAAACGAAATTATTAATGGAAAATATTTACAGGCAATCAACACAAAAGAGAATGGGCAGTAGGGTCAATGGGACCGTTACATGATTATGAGAATATGGAAATTATCGTTCAAATAAGAAACACAAGATCAGTATACAATATGGTACTATCTAAGTACACAGAGATCAGGAACATGCATCAAAATAAGTAATAAGTACAAATATAAGTAAAGTAATGCAATGTATATCAGACACGTAATGTAGGCAAAAAGGGTGATCACTTCACACCAATCGTCTCATGAATCTAAACCTTCTAGTTTTTATCAAGAGATCAATATGTGGGAATATGACAAGGAGTCAGCGAGTTCCACCGCTTATATACCATTGGACCGGAAGCCGGATACTTCCGGTTAAGGGTGCGGGTGAGGAGGAGGGTAAGTTAACACGTCAACATGGGTAGTTTTAGGACCCTCGACTCGCTTGAACAATCTATTTATTTAGTAACTGTCAAATCTGTGCGCTCCGAACTATTCAGGATTTCGCTTGTCTGTTTGTTCTACAAGAGTGCGCACCTCTCTCCGCACGTAGACAAGATTACATATAGTGGACGGGCGTTACTGCTTAACATTGTTACAATACATACATAGACAAGAAATATGAACATAGTTATGTAATACAAAGGAACACAATTCTATAACATAATTACATATATGACGTAATATCTAATATTACGTTACACCTCCACCGTTTGGGAAAGCTTTTCACTTTCTGTTGAAAAGCTATGTTCTAGAAAGGACGTCGGCTAAAACATTAAAGACGCCTTTTATATGATGAATTGTTAGATTAAAGGGTTGGAGAAATAAACTCCAACGTGTAAGTCTCGGATTCTTGTTTTTCATAGTCTGTAGGAACTTTAAGGGGTTGTGATCCGAATATACTTGAATGGTAGTTGAGGAACCCAGGTAGACTTCGAAGTGGATAAGGGCCTGGACCAAAGCGAGCGTCTCCTTCTCAATTGTTGAGTAGTTCTTCTGCGCAGGGGACAGCTTCTTGCTGTAGTAGGCGATAGCGTGAAGAACTTCATTGTGTTCTTGCAAGAGGGCGGCACCGATACCGGTGTCGCTGGCGTCGACTTGCAGAAGAAAGGGTCGTTGGAAATCGGGTGCCCTTAGAACTGGTGCGTTAGTGAGAAGGGACTTCAGGTTTTTGAAGGCCGTCTCACAGGTAGGTGTCCACACGAAGTCGTGGTCTTTTCTCAACAGGTCAGTCAATGGTTCTGCTACATCTTGTTTCTCAGATAAGTGTCCTACTTTTATCTGAAGATTTTGTAGTATCTGAGAGTTTTCCAAGGGAATCTCAGGAGGATTAGGCAGGTTATCAGGAGGCTCTTCCGATTCTATTTTGGTAGAGCTGCAAATTGGAATTGGATCTCTGGAATGATAAGGTTTTAAGGTATTTATGTGACAGAGACGGGAACTCTTTCTTCTGTCTGGAGTTTTGATTATGTAGTTGAGATCACTGGCTCTGGACAAGACTTCATAGGGTCCTTTGTATTTAGCCTGCAATGGATCTCCTGGTATGGGAAGATAAAGTAACACTTGATCTCCTGGAGAGAAAGTTCTAAGTTTAGAATTTTTATCATACCGACCTTTCATTACTCGTTGAGCATTCGTCAAGTTCTCTCTTGCCAACTTCCAAGCTTCTAACAACTTCTCGGTGACCTGGGACACGTATTTCAAAGAAGGAACTGGTGGTTCTTCTTTCATCCATTGTTCATGAAGTATCTTTAGGGGGCCACGGACTTCATGACCGAAGACTAATTCTGACGGGCTGAATCCAAGGCTTTCTTGAATTGTTGTTCGGGTGGCGAACAACAAAAAGGGGAGTCCGTCTTCCCAATTTCGAGTGTTCTCAGCACAGAAGATTCTTAACATTGTCTTGAGCGTTTGGTGAAAGCGCTCTAGAGCACCTTGTGATTGAGGATGATAGGCGGAGGAAGTTACATGATTTATACCTAGTGTTACAAGAGTTTCTCTAAACTTGTTGGAAAGAAAATTACTTCCTTGATCACTTTGAATGTTCTTAGGAAATCCTACCATAGTGAAATATTTCAACATTTCTCTGATTATGTTTTGAGCTTTAATATTTTTCAAAGGAATGGCTTCTGGAAAACGAGTGCTCATACACATGATTGTGAGAATGTACTGATTTCCTTTACTTGAAGGAGGTAAAGGTCCTACACAGTCAATAAGAACTTTTTCAAATGGCTCTTCCATTACAGGAATGGGATGGAGTGGAGCTTCTACAATTTTCTGGTTGGGCTTACCTACAAGTTGACATGTATGACATGTTTTACAATATTGGGCAACATCTTTGACAACCGTGGGCCAATGGAAATGTTGGGTTATGTTGAACAAGGTCTTTCTTACCCCTAAGTGACCTGCTAAGGGAGTATCATGAGCCAATCTTAGAACATTATTCCTGAAACCAAGAGGGAGGACTATTTGATTCCTTACTTGCCATGGCTGGTCAGCGGTTGCGGTGGATGCTCTCCATTTTCGCATTAGGACTCCGTTTTCTATATAGAAACCTCGTGACATATTTTCAACTTCTCCTGGAGATGAAACAATCTCGTACAAATTTTTAAGAGAAGGATCTGACTTCTGTTCTTTGATTAATTCTGCTCTAGATAGAGAAATTGGTGAAGAAGAAGATGGGTCAGTTTGGGAGAATAGGGATTCTAAATTATAGGTCTCCTCTTCAGATTTCTTGTACTGAGATCTGGTTACAGCACAAGCGGGAAACAACTGTAAGTTATCTGAAGGTTCTACTGAGGTCTTAGGGTTATTTGTTATTAAGGGAGAAATGACTTTGCTTCCAGCGATGTCATTGGCCAACAATAAGGATATTCCTACTATGGGAAGAGAGTCTACTACTGCTACTTTAACCATTCCGGTTGTTAAATCAGACCGCAAGAAAACATTATGTAATGGACATTTTACAATTCCTCCAACTCCTTCTATCAATATATCATAACCTGTATATGACTCACCCAGATTCTGCAAGACAGAATTTAAAATCAGACTTTGCTTTGCTCCTGTGTCTCGGAGTATGGAAATAGGATATTGTTGTGAACTACTACTATGAGATATAGTTCCTGAAGATACAAATGGTTTGAAACAAGGATCATGATCTGATGAGGGGGGTTCTACATTACTTGACAATACCGGCTTCTTTGGTAGTGTATCCTTAATAGAGGATTTTGAATCATCTGATTTTATATTACTTACAAGAGTTGGTGTCTTATTGGAGAATGAGGGTGTCAGTCTCTTTCTGCAATTAGAAATGTGATGGCCAACCTGTTTACAATATGAACAAGTTACAGGGGGATTAGTCTTAAACCTTTCCATTCTTTGCCAAGGTTGGTTTGGAGGATATTGATTGAAATCAGACCTGTAACTGAAATGTGATGGGCTAGACTGATTTTCAATGTGTTTCTTTGGGGACCAAGGATCAGAGTATTTTGTTGAATCTGGAATATATGACTTTGACTTTTGGGATTCCATTTGTCTTGACTTAGGTTTATGATTTAGTGTGAACTCATCAGCCAATACAGCAGCTTTAGTTAAAGTTTCGGGAACATGATCATCTATAAAAATCCTAAGATCTGTCTCTAAGGTATTCTTAAATTGCTCCAATAAAATCAACTGTTTAAGTCTATCTAAGGTGTCCGTTTCACTAGCCAAACACCACCTATTGAATAACCTCTCTTGTTGAGCCGCATATTCTACGTATGTTAACTGAGGTGTCTTCCTATAATTACGGAATTTCTGTCTATAGGCCTCTGGTATTAGTTCATAAGCTTTTAAAATACAAGCTTTCATATTATCATACTCGCTTTCTGCTTCTGAAAGAGAAGTATAAATTTGCTGAGCCTTACCCTTAAATTGTGTTTGAATGATTAATGGCCAATTTTCTTTAGGGATTTGTAACTGTTGCGCCAATTTTTCCCACTGAAGAAAGAAAATTTCTGGCTCTCCTTCTGAAAATATGGGTAAAAGTTTTACATACTTGGAAATATCTATATGACCTTCCTGAACTACGGGTCGTCTATCAACAATCCTAGCTTCTACTTCTGCCTTCTTTAATTCTAACTCTGCCAACTTGACTTTAGTTTCGTTCTCTCTTTCTATTTGTTTCACTTTAGCTTCCTCTTCTCTAGCTCTAAATTCTGCCTCAATTTGCATTTGTTTCAGTTTAGTTTCCTCCTCTTTAGCTACTTGTTTCGCTTTAGCTTCCTCTTCTCTAGCTCTAAATTCTGCCTCAATTTGCATTTGTTTCAGTTTAGCTTCCTCCTCAATTTCTACTCTCCTGACCTTTAATTCAATCTCCTTAATCTTAAGTTCGGTTAGTCGTGCCTCTATTTCTAACCTATTTGAAGGAATTTGTATACCTGTAATCTCTTCTGGAGATAAGATCTCATCTTCGATCAGATTTTCAACGAGTTCCTGAAGTATTTTTTTTCTTTCGTAAACTTGTATCAATGTCTACTCCAAAGTGCTTGCCTATTTCTATCAAAGTGTCTTTAGTTTGTTTCTTTAAGAAACTTACCTTGGGATTTTGAACGAATTCTTGAACTATATCATCCATCTCTATAAGAATGTGTTAAATACCTGATCCAATATCCTTGGCAAGGGTCGCCACTTTGTTACGGGCGGCTGGTATGTGAAGAGACGTTACGTATAACGTCTAAGTGCTTAAGAACCAGCGCACTTCTAGAAGCCACTGTAGGACTGAACTATCTGGTCAGGGCCTAGATAATTCGTAAGACTAGAAGTAAAGGTAACAAAGAAGATTCCAGGAAAGGAATATTAAACTAGCGATAAAACTAGTAAACGAAATTATTAATGGAAAATATTTACAGGCAATCAACACAAAAGAGAATGGGCAGTAGGGTCAATGGGACCGTTACATGATTATGAGAATATGGAAATTATCGTTCAAATAAGAAACACAAGATAAGTATACAATATGGTACTATCTAAGTACACAGAGATCAGGAACATGCATCAAAATAAGTAATAAGTACAAATATAAGTAAAGTAATGCAATGTATATCAGACACGTAATGTAGGCAAAAAGGGTGATCACTTCACACCAATCGTCTCATGAATCTAAACCTTCTAGTTTTTATCAAGAGATCAATATGTGGGAATATGACAAGGAGTCAGCGAGTTCCACCGCTTATATACCATTGGACCGGAAGCCGGATACTTCCGGTTAAGGGTGCGGGTGAGGAGGAGGGTAAGTTAACACGTCAACATGGGTAGTTTTAGGACCCTCGACTCGCTTGAACAATCTATTTATTTAGTAACTGTCAAATCTGTGCGCTCCGAACTATTCAGGATTTCGCTTGTCTGTTTGTTCTACAAGAGTGCGCACCTCTCTCCGCACGTAGACAAGATTACATATAGTGGACGGGCGTTACTGCTTAACATTGTTACAATACATACATAGACAAGAAATATGAACATAGTTATGTAATACAAAGGAACACAATTCTATAACATAATTACATATATGACGTAATATCTAATATTACGTTACAATATATATATATATATATATATATATATATATACATATATATACACACACACACACACACACATATATATATATATATTTATCACTTACATTTAGATCTTTAAGTTTCTGGATCAGGTCGGAAGAATTTCTTAAATGGACCCCGCTGATGGAACCGATGACGTTGGAAAGGGGTTTTGCCAGACATCTTGCTCCGCTACCAATTCCTGAAGTTATGGGCCTCATGGGGATATTTACCTTATGTACTTTAGGTAGACCGTGCATTAACGGGGGTTTTGGAGCTTCTTCTAGTAATCCTAACAACTTTTTTCCCCTGGTTGATTTGCGTAAGATTTTTCTCGCTTCTGTGTTGAATCTTGCTGATTCTATATGAGCGTTGCCGGCTGGTTGTCTTTCGTATGTTGATTCATCATTCAAAAGATCGGACATAAAAAGTTGGCAAGTTTCTATTTTTGATTCCCTAGAAGCAGTGAAGAAAATAACAACAGATATCGATGATGATATCCTTCCAGTCCCAAGATCTGATTATATAAAACATATTTCCATGTGTGTCAAATTTGGATATTTTAT
>NC_134778.1:39068847-39078847 GCF_046742065.1 Oratosquilla oratoria | reverse complement strand
GGTAAGGACGAAACGTCAGTGAATAAAACTCCAACTGTTCTCTGTGTTTACCTCACCACCCTTCCACTCATACATATAATATATATATATATATATATATATATATATATATATATGTATATATATGTATATATATGTATATATATGTATATATTAGAGATGTATCGGATGTCGAATTTCAGACATCCGCGGATGCGGATGTATATGCGGATGTCATTTTGCGGATGCAAATATGAATGCGGATATCAGTCTCTACTAAAATGCGGATGCAAATGCGAATGCGGATATCAAAATATGACATCTTCGCGGATGCGGATGTTTTTACGTCAAACGTTCTCACCAAGAGGAACCCCCCCCCAAAAAAAAAAAAAAGTTTCAGTGTCAGACCATGCAGACAGAAGTAACAAATAAAAACACGGTGGGAGAACCAAAATATTGCCAAATGAGTTCGAATGGTGTCTTAATAGTTGATACTTCTCTCATTGAAAGTATTTAAGTCATAGGAAGCCGTAAATACAGACGCACTCTGAAAATACTCAGCAACATTCCTTTGCTTAGCAATCTGTCTTTGTTTATTTTTTCTTCCAACTTCTTTGTCTCTTTTGCCATTAACTCTTCAAAATGTTCTTTATGCACTGATTTCAAGTGGTTTTTCAAAGATGCAGTTCCACGTCCCTTTTGTGAATAATATTTCTTGCACAACATACACTGTGCTAGGTCACTTGACTTGCTCATAAAATATTTCCACACTTCACTGCTATGTGACGCCATTTTTCAGCTGCTGCAGCAGTCAGCACAGAACAGTAAGGCAAACTGTATTATCAGCGAGGAGCAAGCAAGGGAGGAGCAGTACTTCTTCCTTCGAAGGCAAATTCTTACCAAACTGATGACCTAGCTGCCAGTGTAATGTGTAGGACTTATGCTCAGAATGCCAGTTTACAACTTATGGATCAGTATTATAAATTTTTGAGATGCTTAGCAAATGTGAAAAGAAAATTACTTTATTCTAATGCTTCATTGCATTAAATTCTAGTAAGAAATACATCGAAAAGCCCTTTAAAACAGTAATAATGATAATAATAATAAAACAATAACTAATATTACCCTTCCTCTGTGAAAATCTTTTCATCGGCAACTCACTGTATCAGGGGAAACAGACGACTACAGGAAAACTCGTGCGATAAGAAGAGCTCAGCGTTGCCGGTTCATATTTTTTTTAATATTATTATTTGTATAATTATGGAAACATTCGCATTAAAAGCATTTAAGGAAGAAGCACTGAAATCTACCATGTGAAGTGGGAATAAGGTCTAAGACTGCAATGTACGACATTACTCAGCCACACGACACACACTTCAATCTCTCTCTCTCTCTCTCTCTCTCTCTCTCTCTCTCTCTCTCTCTCTATCCAGCAGTTAGGCATCGGGGTGAAGGTGACAAGCAAGGGTGATAAGCCTCCTATCTCCCGCATCACACACACACGAGTGGTAAAATCAAAGAATATTGTGAGGTTTTTCAAGTAATTTCACATTGAATTCAAAGTTTGCAGTATATTTACAGTGTAATTTGTACTTCATATTGCCTATATCAATTCTAGCTGTCATATAGTCACGAAATTCAAAGACTTAATTTTTAAAGTCAGCAAAAAACTGGACAATAATGCCTAATCTAGCATAGTTTTAGCAGGAGCTCACATTGATGACAAATATATTGAACAGCCCTAGGGACTCCATTAGCTCACTGTAGCGACAGCCAGGCGATTTTACTCGGCAGAGCCAAGTCCCCTCCGCAGAGAAAGGAAAGGAAATATCTTGATCCCATCTCTATTAACCTTTTAGTTGTGTTCTACGATCTCAGCCGTTCTTTCTAGTTGTTGCTAAGCGATTTTTTTCATCCGAAGGAAACCTCCACAGCTAGAGAGTTTAAATTATCTGGAGCCAATCTCAACCCTTTTGCTGTGTTGTCTTTTATATATATATATATATATATATATATATATACATATATATATATATACATATATATATATATATATATATATATATATATATATATATATATATATATCAGAGATGTATCGGATATCCGCATCCGTATCCGTATCCGCGGAACATCC
The DNA here is from genome assembly GCF_046742065.1 of Oratosquilla oratoria. Taxonomy (NCBI): domain Eukaryota; kingdom Metazoa; phylum Arthropoda; class Malacostraca; order Stomatopoda; family Squillidae; genus Oratosquilla; species Oratosquilla oratoria. The sequence continues at coordinate 39,076,731 of NC_134778.1, read as the reverse complement.
GCATATTAATTCACATCCACATCCGTAGTTGTGATAAACTGAACATCCGCATCCGCATCCGCATCCGCATTTGTGGTGAAATATACATCCCCATCCGCATCCGCACTCTGCAGAGGATGTGTTGATGCGGATGTGTTTTGTGTATTGCACAATCTATAGATTATAGAGTAATATATACACACGCAGTTACAGGCTTGCAGAGTAGTAGAGTACTGCCTGGTGCTTACAGACTTAGAGTTCAGACAGAGCTTAGAAATGTGGAGTAAATTTAGTGATGTGTGTCTAATTAATTGATTATCTAGTAAAACTAAAGCAAATAATATCGCGGATTCATTTCCTTTCAAACTTATACAACGTAATGTGTCTAGAATTTAGGGGAAGGTCAGGAGAAGGGGGCGAATTTTACTTAGTGAATATGAAGTACAAATACACTGTAATTATACTGCAAACTTTGAATGGTGGAATGTTAGATACTTAGTAACGACAGATGAGTGAGTCACTGTGTGTGTGTGTGTGTGTGTGTGTGTGTGTGTGTGTGTGTGTGTGTGTGTGTGTGTGTGTGTGTGTGTGTGTGTGTGTGTGTGTGTGTGTGTGTGTGTGTGTGTGTGTGTGTGTGTGTGTGTGTGTGTGTGTGTGTGTGTGTGTGTGTGTGTGTGTGTGTGTGTGTGTGTGTGTGTGTTTTTAATATTTGAAAAGTTTCTCCCCAATACTTGAAATATAGTAAATGATAATAAGTTCCCACCAATTTTGGTTGACACGTGAGGAACTTTTCGCATCAAGATTGGCCAGCACGCACGCTTGAAAATGTTGCCCACTCCTGCCCTGAGATACCGTGTTTCGCTTTTGTAATTGTGGCTGAGGTTTGATTATTCTGTTGAGTTGAGGGAAGGTCGCTGTTGAGAGAGCACATCCTCGAGAACAGAAATAGGAGCAGTGAATTTCATTAGCAGACAACTGTTGCGCAAATGCTACGAACAGCATCGGCGTCCTTGGCTCCCTCGAGAAGATTATGATGTAACTGTCCTGGTTGTTACCCTCGCGGGCCAAAACTTTTGTGTCACGTGTTCTTTGCCCCTTCCTCCTCCTCCTCCTCCTCCTCCTCCTCCCCCCCCCTCAACCTCACGCCCTTTTCCTCAAATCTGCGTCGCGCCCAGCTACCTCAGTTCTACAACACGCCCGGCAAACCAGACGTCTATCAACAGAACAAAACCCCTAAGGCCTATTCACACAAGCGGTTTTAACCGCGCGGAAACCGCGTCGGTACCGCAGTCAAGGAAAAACTACGCGGTTGCGTCTGAACGCCTCGATTGACTTACATAGTAATTGAACCACGGCGGTTCAAACCGCTAGTGTGAACAGTGCCTAATTGTCATCGCGTTTTAGAAGGGTGTTGACCCTTTCACTGCCAGGAGAAGAGTCCCTGGCGCGATCTCAACTAACCCCTCTACAGTACTGCCGAAAGTGTTCCATAACTTCTGTTCTGGATGTCGCTAGACGATTTTATTTACAGAAGGGAAAACCTACATTCAGGGCTAACTTGAGGTCACAATGACTTGGGTGCAAGTCGGCATCCCGACGACAAAAGACTAACATCTGTCGCATCATAATCGAATGTCGAGTCACTCCCCTCCCTTCCCCTTTCACCTCCACCAACGTCCACCCCCCCCCCATCGATCCAGATCCCATTCCGTTTCTGTGTCTTACCTTCATCTGAGTAAAGTCGTTTGGAGCTTTGCAGAATAACTTCTGAAGTGCATTAACAAACTGAAGGAGCTTAAAATGTATGTGGAAGGGGCAGGGGCACAGAAATATGCAAAGGACTTATAGAAACTGCACGCAGGAGGGATGTGTAGTAGATGGAGAGGGGGGAACCTACACAGAGGGGTGGATTAATTGCACGAGTGGTGTTCAGAAAGGAGGCTCTTTGTGGAGGGGAAGGCTGGATTAGACAAACATTTGTTGGAGGAGAAAGAACACTCCCCTTGAAATACAATGGGAAACAATGGATAGCATATCAGCAGGAGGGCTTTCGCTGGTGGGAAAAGGGTAGAGGGGGGTGGCAGCTTACAAATACATTGTTTACGTGTCCATCCCTCTCCGTTACGGGGAGTATTTTGTTCTTGTCCGGGTAAAACTGGACGGGCTTATTCAGTTAAGGTCTAAGGCCCTATTTACACTAGCGGTTCCTACCGCTGCGGCGGTTCAATTACAATGTAAGTCAAAGGAGACGTTCACACACAATGGCGCAATTTTCCTTAACTATGCGGTATTGGCGTGGTTCAAACGTAAGTGTGAACAGGGCCTATTCCTTCGACAGCGAAAGGATTAAACTTACCTCGGTTAACCCTTTTCATATCGAGGGGTATTTCATCCATTACTAATAATACCTATAGGTCACACGCCATGACACGTGATCCAGTGCATGCAAGGAGGTACCAATACCTCACATCTTGTTGACTACACAATTCCTTAATCACAAAACATCTGACTCAGAAAACGTAAGACATTACAAGAACGCCATCGCGTCATCACCCAACAAGGAAGTACGTAATGTCACCAGACAATTCATTAGCCTTTCCTTATACCCAACCCAACTACATTATCGTAACTTCAATACATACACCATAATCTAATCACATCCACGAAAGATAACCATCCATTACTATACAACTAACACACATATGTCGTATTAACCCGAAATGTATACGCTAACTAACAACCACACCAAAGGTGCCTAGACGGACCTTTGGACCTTTATAACGGCGAATGAGCTCGCCAGAGAGACACAGGACCTAGTTGAGGAACCTAGGAGAGGAGGCTGGGGAGATTCTCTCCCTTAGTCTAGGCCGGGGAGACTTTCCCCTCCTTGGGAGAATATCCCAACCTGTAGATATATCTAAAATACTTGCCAATAAATATCAGAAAACCCAATCAAGTCTACGTAGAACCCGCTGCCACCGTACCCCATTGTGCAACCCCACCTTTTATCGGTTACACTTATTCTAGTTAATGCTAAACGGTTTCATTCAGCTTTTGTTGCCCCCTTCGACTGCGAAAGAGTTGACACTTAAAGTTTCTGTCTATACTGCAGTGTTGTGGGAAACAGTAGTCTGAGTTGTTGGCAAACATTTGCTCCTTTGCCCTATTTATCTAAAGGAGGCGAAGATTCTACCGAATTATTTTTTCATCACTTCCTTTTTTATCAAAATTACAATTCAATAAAATCTGAGAATTATATATAAAAATGAGCATATTAAGTGATCTTCATTCCCTTTGGGCAGGTCAACAGAGTCTGGAGGCGATGGGTAGTGCGTAAAGTGTGGGCTGTGGAAGCCTGGCCAGCGTGCACATGGGCGACCTAGTGGTGAAGCCACAGACAACCACATTAACATTCACCTCCTCCACCGTGGTACCTAGGTCCTGTTCACACTAGCGGTTTGAACTGCTCGAAAACAGCGGCGGTACCGCATAGTTAAGGAAGAAATAAGCGAATGTGTGTGAACGCCTCCAGTGTACAGTAGTTGAACCGCTAGTGTGAACAGGGCCTTTTATTTTTGTCTTCTTGCTGCCATAGGCCCGGTTTATTCAGATGTGCATGACCACATTGGTAACTATGGCCAATACTAGAGCCCTATATTCGTCTTAGAGACCCATCGATGCTTCCGTGAAATAGACTGTGACTAACACTGATTTATCCTCTAAGGCAGTGCTTCAATTGGGGTGCTTGCAAATGACTTGGCTCGATCTCAAATGCTACCGGTGACTGCCACTGGCCCCAACTGTCCATGTACACAGTACAAAGGTGAGGAAGGAGTTAAGCGTCTTCTAGCGTAAGCCTCTTCTTACTTTTGTGGAATTGTTATTATTTTCATTGTGCCATGTTGGCAATCATGTAATATTCACCGCTGGCCATCCCTATCAACATTTGTCGAATGCCCTAAAGTCACCCGTCATTTTGACACGCTCGAGCCACTGTAGGCCCAGACAGAAGCCAAGAACGATGATAGGGAGCTTCCATGACATCATCTTTGCCCTTGCCAATGACGCCACATAGCATGAAGTCATCTCTTACCTATTAAGGGAAATGGTGCCACATTCTGTAACGTCATTATTATTACTTTTTCTTTTAGGGGGGGGAAGGGTTTTTCATATATATATATATATTTATATATACATATATATATATATACATATATATATATAGATATAGATATATATATATATAGATATAGATATATATATATACATATGTATACATATATATATGCATATATATATATACGTATATATACATATATATATATATATAATATGTATATATACATATATATATAATATATATACATATATATATATATATGCATATATATATATAATATATATATACATATATATATATATATATATATATATATATATATATATATATATATATATATATTATTTAAACCCGTGCTGAGTGCCAAATCTTTTTTTTTTTTTTTTTTTTTTTCTGGCTGCCACTGTGACGCTTTCTTGGTGGCCATAAAGATACAACTGATCTTGATTAACTGTTCTCATACAGGATGGCCTTTTTATTTTTTGTTCTTAATATGTCCTGCAAGGCTGCTTTAATGAACTCCGTGGCAACAATCCCAGGGCGGCAAAAGAGGTTCAACGATAGGACAATGATTATAGACAATCTACGCATCGAGTCTTATAACATGACCTTTGCGGTGGGCTGAATAAAAGCAGCACCTGCGCAGGAACGCGACGTACAGTAGGTCACTCACCCAGATTAGATTACCGGAGGCAAATCCTGCACGGACGAAAGCTGTACCACCCTGTCGTAACTCTTTCTCAATCTTGAATTTTTCATATTCAACAGTTTCCTGTTTCATCAGCTTGCTACATTTTAAACACTTTTTTGAGGCCAGTACCAAGCTGGAAACGTTGTCGTATGGTTTTTACCACAACAAAAAATGTACAGTATAGGGTGAGCTACAACAGTGAAGGTGATAGGAACAAGCGCTATTTTCCATTTGATTTTTATAGACTCGTACGAAGCCGAATCATTATACTGCAAGTAGGAGGAAGAGGCAGATATAAAATTTGACCCTTTATCATGGATATTCGGCCATGAAGAGCGCTTAATATCTGTTTATTTATAAGATGGTTAATGCGGAATCTGTAAATTTCTTGTATTTCTACTTCAGGAAAGAAAGTTATCTGGCTGATCATACATCTGGCCACTGTAGAAAAGCTCAATTGATATCGCATCTTTTTTTTCGGAAGATCGTAGTCTTTATTTTCACGTAATTTAATTTTGCCCTCTTTTTCTCAGTTCTGAACTGTCGATTCACAATTCACTCGTAACCTTCCCTACTTTGGCATTAAAGTCTCCGACCAGCTGTGTATTTACACATTTAGTTGTCTATTTTCATCCATATGGCGATGACCTTTATAAATTTCGCGCAAAGGGACTAATACACCTGGATGCCACACATGGAAGTCCTACGCAGTAGTCGCTATTTTACGCAACAAGGTACACGCACACCCTGTGACCTTGGAGGGGAGTGTCCGGATGTTGGCAGGATGGAAGTTGCAGGCGGCCGATGGCTGGATGCGTGATACACTACACGAGATAAGGAAGTTGTTGTACAACCGGCGAGGGCGCGTTTTATGCTGAAGTTACGTCATTAGGTGCCTTTAATGACATCATGTGGAAGTAGAGGCATCTTTTTTGAGCTGTGGTGGCAGAGGGGTACTTGCCTAGGGGGAGTTCATAGTGGACATCTGCTTTTAATGTCCGACTTGAAAAACAAGACACTTAGAAAAATGTTGTTACTCACTCGCCGATATCGTAATGTGTAGGAGTATCAATTGAAATGGACTTCAAAGTATTTTGGTAAAAATAACTGGAGATTGCAAGTAACTGCACTCTACGATGATGATTTACTGAAGAGTAATCGGGAGGGTGGATTTTGTCAGCTCTCACAGCTCTGGAGAGTTTTGTGTCTTCTGGCACTGACAATGACTCTGGACAACTGAGGAGATCGTGGCGATTGAGGAGGACTTTTAGATCTCGAAGACGGAAAAGGATTGGGCGAACTCCAGCCCTGGGGGAGCCTCCTAGAAGTGAACGGAGCGTTGCAGTCTCCAAAGCTCAACCTCTTCTTTACCGAGGTGGTAAAGGTGAGTGAAATAGCCGGGTGACTGTCAGAAGAAGCATTAAAGTGTCATATGGAAGGGCTTAATCGAGATAGGCTATAACCCTGACCTACAAATTAGAATTAACCCATTCGTGCCGGGTAGAATTTTTGCTTTTATTTAGGTTTCTTCCAGACTATTTTATTAATGTCCCTGGTATTCCCTCGGTGGAGTACCCACGATGGAGGCGACGACGAAAGGAACCCCAACAAAATTCATAGCTGGGGCAAATTAATCGAACCTGTCGAGAGTTGTTTGGAGTGGGAAGGAAGGGTGCCTGCATGGGAGTTTGCTCGGAGAGACTGTGGGGACTGGCGCCGGCGTGTGAGTAAAGTAACGCGCTCCTTGGCGTATGCCCCAAATTGATGTTGATGATGATAAAGATTCAAGAAAACCACACTGGCACAACCAAAACCTAGATCGGTCATACGAGGCAAAACAGTTGTGATTTACTCACAAGCAAGCTACTGACACGTTCGCTGCAGTTGATTCTGGCCAACACCAGACGTATTTATTCCGTTCTGAGGTCGGGGAGTCACCAAAACAAAGGCACAAAGTAAGAGGACCTCGTTTAAACCCCTTCAACATTTTGCACAGATGTTACCGACCCTCGCCGGACTGAGGCAGGGACGGAGGGGCCCTAGTTGCTTAACAAAGGGTCAACACTATTTCGATTAACTCCTTCACTATGATGACGTGCTCTATAGATTTTATTTTGGCTATCGTTAGATGATTTCATCATGCCACAGTGAAGGGGACCAAAATAACTTTTGACTCTACACATTTTGTTCCATAGACGGTCACCTCAGTCTCTGAAAGGCAATACCTCAGCTATCACCCGTTCGATCTTATCCTAACGTCCTTGGCATATTTTGTGCTGGCTAAAGCTGGACAATGATATTCGTCTGAGGGACGCTTTACAAGTTTTACTCTGGCTAAAATCTGACAGTTTTATTCAGCTGATTAAGATCCCTCGCACTGGAGAGGTTAAAGTTGGTTAACAAACACTTGCTCAATTAAACCTTTCACTATCTAACTCAACCTGTACTTTCTGTCGCCAGGTGATTTGTATCCATATACCATTACCAACCATTACGATATATCACATGCCTGACACGTGATCCACATGCATGTAAGGTGCCCAACAGGCACTGGCCCTTTTGCAATACCTCCAATCTTGCTGACCTCCACATTTCCAAATCGTAAACACCTGACTCATACAGCACTCGTACACATCACGCCACCGCCTAATGGAAAGTTATCAAAGCAAGTACATAGTGTCGCCAGACAGATCATTAACCATTTATTTATACCTACCAAACTACATAATTATAACTCCAATCTATACATCATGTCAAGGCACATCCACTAATAATATCCAGACACTTAAAAGTACAACTAACACACAAATATTATTGTATAAATCCCAAACCTATAATCTAACTGTTAACCTACACCAAATATGCAAGAACAGGGATACGTGTGAAATGAGCCAAAGAGTTAAAAAAAAAAAAAAAAACTCAATGAACCTCTGCACCACCTATCTCGACTTGTGTGTCTATTCAGTCTGTCGCCAGGTGGTTCTATTCAGCTGTTGTGGAAACCACCGAGATGCAGAAGGGTGACTAGGTGTAAGCACCTCTGGCGTCTTCCCAAAATAATCGCCTTCGGAGGTTATTACACTGGGCTAACTTT
>NC_134778.1:39041347-39063847 GCF_046742065.1 Oratosquilla oratoria | reverse complement strand
CGACTCATGTAGTCATTCTTGCTGACGACGGACGTCTTTTCTTCAGCAGAAAGAAATTTTCTTATATGCTCCCTTGAGGACTACAGTCTACCTCGATTAGTCCTTTCGGGATGACATCGTCTTATGTGTTCATTCTGGCTGTCGCCGAGGGTAAACCTTCTGGCTCCTCCCAGGGAGTGTGGTGGAGGTCCAGACAGGTTTAACCCTTTTACAGCGCCCTTGGTGGGATTTCTCTCCACTGAATAAAATCGTCTGGCGGCAGCCAAAAATGAAATTCTAAGTCACTAATATCAATGAAAGGGTTAATGACTATACTCCTGTTTCTTCATATGGGATGGATCTTAAGTCTTACCTTCTTGTACAGTTCGTTCGCGGTACTCCTTTACTGAAGCTTCGCCCATTGCTTTATTATTAGAATGTCTATAACTCACTTGAACAAAACGTTATTCGGTAACACGAGAAATACCATACTGATGGAAATAATCCTCGACCAATCAGTGCCTATCTAGTTACTGAGTGGGCGGGGCTTTGGTGACAGACTGTCGTGAACAGACTCTGGAACCCGCAACCTCAAACGTACCCCTGGTTCGGATTCCGAGGGACCCGCCGGAACCGGATCCCAAACCGGTCCCTACTACTGGAAATCGCACCCGGCCTCTCCTCAAGTTTGAGTACCCTGATATGGCTGGGTGGTGCATATGCTCTAAAGTATGTCTGATTTTAAGTCCCTGTTCACACTCGCAGTTTGAAGCGCGCGAAAACCGCAGCGGTATTGCATAGTCAAGGAAAAACTGCGCGGCTGTGTATGAACGCCTCCATTGACTTACATTGTAATCTCAACCTTTCAAGCTTTGTGGACCCTTTACACAGACTTACATATTCAAGGGACCCCTTGATACGGGATTAGATAAGATATAGTCATTTATATGTAAGAATAGTTAATATCTTTTCCTTCCTCAGGAATTGGTGTTTATTATCAGATTGTTTTCATTGTACAAAACATGACACAAAAGAAAAAATCCGAGTTTATTTATGATATGGAAAATAACATGGTGAATTCCCCGTTGTGCGGGCCCCTTGGTAAGTTTCTGAGGACCTCTGGTTGAGAAACACAGGTCAACACTGACCTCTCCTAAGTGCCAAAAGTCTCCCCGGGGAAGGGCCGATTCTTTGCTCCGAGGTGTGAGTGATAACTCGTTACCGAATAACGAGTAGTCACCTCCAGTCAGTTTGGAGTAGAATGACCAAAATGGCACATAGGCTTAGAAATTTACCTTACGAGAAGAAGCTTAACTTCCACTCTCTGGAAAAACGCAGAGTGCGGGGTGATCTAATGGAGGTGTTCAAGTGAATCAAAGGCTTTAACAAGTGTAACGCAAACAGGGCCATCATATTAAGACAACGGGGCAGGATTCGCAGTAGTAGATTTAATTTGGACAAATTTAGATTTGAGAAGGAAACAGGCAAGAACTGGCTCACTGATATGGTGGTCAACGAATGGAATAGACTCAGTAACCATGTAGTGAGCGCTGAAACTATCGGCTGTTGTAAGTTAGACAACTTTATGGATGGGGATAACAGGTAGTAATGGACATGGAACTGCCTACTGTATACCTTATGATCTCTTGCACTCTCCTTCATTCTTATGTTCTTATATTCCAGTGACTGACCAGCGGGCACAACAACAGACAGACGGGAATTACTAGTGGCGGCGCATCAGCGTGGGCACGTGTATCACCTGTTGTCCAGAACAACGCTCAACAGGTTTAAGGATTACAAAGGAAGAGCATACCGATAGGGGACTTGATTGGTCCATAATTAGGTTGGGTGCTAAGAATAAATAGTTAAACGAAAACAATTAATAAACAAGCTAACCAAACAATTCAATTGGTAGGCATTACAGAATATTGCCTAGGTGTTTATCTAAATGAATCCTAATACTTCGAACCGTACTACACTGCACTACCTCTGCAGGAAGTTTATTCCATTCACTGACTATATGGTTGGCGAAGTTGTTTCAACTTATTTCCAAATCAAATCTACATCCTGACAGCGTGAGACCATTATTTCTTGCCTGATTCGTATTCAGTATGAAAGTTTCCTCTGACGCGTGGCTACTTCTTCCCCATTTGTGCTTCATCAGCCTCCTGACACCTCCCTCCCCCCGGGATCTTACCTTGATAAAGATTCATTTTTGCGTCACGAAGTCCCTGGCTTGCTCGGGGCCAAGCTAAGGGCGGTCCCTTACGAAGTGGATGCCATCCTTAACCTTTGAGCAGTGACTAGGATTCGAACCTGCGCACTTAACATCAGAGTTAGCTGGTAACGTATGTGTTACCGCTGTGCCACAGTGGGAACCAGTCTTGCCACCCTAAACTGAATAAAATCTCTTGGCGTTGGCTACAGAAGAGAATATTTAAAGAACGTCATCGGGTCAACAAATTTACTTCAATGAAGTCTCCTTAACGTACTTTCAGAGCAAGGCCGCTCCAACCTGAACAGAATCGGCTGGTGCCAGCCAGTGATAAAGCTATGAACAGCGTCATCGGAGCCAAGGGATTTAAATGAGAGTTTTAAAACCCAAGAGGGGCTTAACTGCATCCAATGCCGTCAACTTTGATCTTGGCGCACGGATAGCCTGGACAAGTGGCAGTCACTGATAGAAGCTTGGAGCCAAAGCACGATGATCAACGCACATTGGAATCCTATAAGACTGATTTAAAACAATGATCATTCGTACTGTGTTGATGAATTAGGAACATCCATAAAATTATCTATTAAAATCGCAATAAACATCACTGCAAAACAAAATGTAAAATATTCGTATCCTAGGTCTTTATATAACTTCCTCGAATATTATCAGATATATATATATATATATATATATATATATATATATATATATATATATATATATATATATATATATATATATATATATTACATAAAATCATTGTTCATGATTCGTTTCCTGCTTTTTCATGACATGATCTATTTATACTACTAGATAGATTTCGCTCAGGTTCCATACGTTCTACTAGATCATACTAGATCAGTTGAGAGAAACCGGTTCCCACTCAGACTCAGACCTCGATTCTAAATGCGTCTCTAGATCCGCAGGAACAAACCTAATATGGAAGGTGAATTCTGCTATGATCTAGCCGATGTCCAACTCTTTCCGTCTTTCCTCTTCCTCCTCCCCCTCCTACCCCTCCCTTATTTTCACATCCTTTACCTCTCTCTCCCTCTCTCCTGCTATATGATACAATATAATCTACATGAATACAAACCAAAGTAGCATGGAGTAAGAAACAATACTCTTTGGTGAGTAAAATTTACAATCAGCCATGATAACTTGTTACTTAAGAACATGCTCTTTCAAAGGCAAAAAAATAACACGTTAGTAAGATCAGCTGAGGTCCGGCACGAAGTAACCAAAAAACAATAATTAGTAGCAGAACCAAAATGTTTTTACAAATATATAGATACCACAAAACTTGCCTATATAATCTACTGAACAGTTACCACCCCAAAGGAAACATGGAATGCAAGTGAAGCGTTTATTCCTGACGTTTCGTCTATTTCCTTTGAGAAAGTCAATAGACGAAACGTCAGGAATAAACGCTTCACTTCCAGTCCATGTCTCCTTTGCCGTGTTCATGCAACTTGTTCACATGGATTTCCAGTTACCAACCCCCTTCACTTCCAGGGCAAGGGAAGGCATATGTCCACTCTGCCAGGCTATCTTAGAGCTCCCATCCACGGCACGATCTGGTCTTGAGGCCGCCAGATAGATCTGGTCGAATCCGTCCAGATTGGATCGTGTATATACTCATCTTGGTTTGTCCGGCGGCATCAAGACCAGATCGTACCGTAGATGAGGGCTTTTGCACACATGTTCAGAAGAGCCTGGTAGCACAGCCATAAACACTACATATCCGGGGTGGAGGGTGATTACTTTCCTCTGAAACTAACAACAACATCAGCCCTGAAAACCACTCTTCAGGCTTCTCCTTCTCCTTCTTCTTCTTTTTCTTCTTCTTCTTCTTCTTCTTCTTCTTCTTCTTCTTTTTTTCATTTTTTCTGCTTCTTCTATTTATTTATTTTTCTTCTTTTTGTTCTCTTTCAGGGCCAACGCGGAACTTACATTTGAAAAACCGGTTTCCCCGGTGTTCAGTTTCCCCGGCGGCCTATGGACTGTGCCCGAGTCGGATTTCCCTAGAGTCTCTGCAGGGCCGGCAAGTCGCCCCAAACCCAACCCCTCTTCTTTTAACAAATCAGAAACAACCCAGCCCCGTCTCACGGGCCCTGAAAGATGTGAAAAGTTTAGACTGTTCTATCTTCGCCATTTTTCTAAAACTCGAAATTATTCTTGTCGCCTTCAGTATACAACTGAATTAGATGTATCTTATTTAGAGGAAACGAAGACGACTTCACTGAGCTCAGCCCGAGCAAAGCCGGGCTCCCGATCGACAGAAACCAAGTTCACGACCGACCGGGTCTAGTTGACACCAAAACCGCTGAACACCATAACAGTCTGTGGTGCAGTGCCTTACTGGTGTTACACATCAGACAAAAAAAAACACATTAAATTTTATGAAATCTTACCTTGGGTTCTCCGTGTAAGTCTGACAGACTCCTCGTTCTCCGTGAGCTAAGTCTTCCAGCGTTCATCCTTACTCTGAAAGCCGGGACCTGTGTCAAAGTGGAAACCACCGTCTGGTCATTACGTGTTAGGAAAGATTCAAAACAGTTTCAAATTGCACTACTTTCCCAAGTGGCAAAAGAGAGAGAGAGAGAGAGAGAGAGAGAGAGAGAGAGAGAGAGAGAGAGAGAGAGAGAGAGAGAGAGAGAGAGAGAGAGAGAGAGAGAGAGAGAGAGAGAGAGAGAGAGAGAGAGAGAGAGAGAGAGAGAAGGGGGAGGAAAGTATGTTGGAGAGAGAAAGCGAAATAAATCCTATAGACATTATCAGTTAAAAAAGAAAAAAAAAAGTAAGTTTACCCCTTGAGGGGCTTCACTGTGGCCGAATCCACTACCTTTGCCCAGTGTGTTATGAGATTCAGGATAAGTGGGAATCGACCCAGAATCTACGTATATTACAAAACAAGATAGAAATCGTCCCTAAGGCACGCGCACACATACACATACACGCGCACACACACACACACACACACACACACACACACACACACATACACACACACACACATATACATACACACACACACACATACACACACACATAAACATACACACACACACATACACACACACATACACACACACACACACACACACACACACACACACACACACACACACACATACAAACACACACACACACACACACATATACACACAAAAACGAGATACACTTCGGTATTTGCTTAACCAGATATAACTGGACGAGTACGGATGCACTGGAGAGAGAGAGGGAGAGAGGGAGAGAGAGCGAGAGAGAGCCTTTCCCATCCCGATATTCGATTCATGATGCCACCAGCACGATTTTATTCAGCTGAGGGAACCTCTGCTACCGAGCGGCGGTACCTGCTCATTTATTGGGACCACTGTTGCCCGCCAGGCTCCTCTGATCCGCTGGCCGTACACCCCATATGTGCCTTAAAACAGACATTTTCCAACTAGATGATTAATAATGCATTACGTTATACATTTTGTTCTGGCTGAGAACAGTGGATTTCGAATACCAGAGTACTGGATCCAGTGTAGAAGCCCTTCATGTAGAGGTCCGTTCAACTCTCATCTCCTCAGCCGGAGCAAAGTTCCTAAGGCAGTAGCGGGAGGAAGGAGGGAAGGAAGGAGGGAGGGAGGCAGGGAGGGGAGGTAGGGGAAGACAACAACAGACTATCTGCGATGGACGGGTGAAGGTTCGCAGACGCATCGACCTTGAGCGACGAGGAAGGCTACTGTACACTTAGCCAATACGAAGACAGACGCCGCACCCCCGAAGGTCCTCAAAAAATAAAGTCTATATTTAGCTTCTTCCGTTCCAGTCTCCTGGAACTACTATATGACTGATACTCCCATGTTTCCAAAACCTAAACCACAGCACACATGTCCCAATTTAAATTTTACCATCAACTGCCGGCGATGTCTGCGTAGAATAACTAGTTGTACTTTTGTTGCATATTTTCGGACACAAAATGAAAACGGTTTCTGAATAAAATACGAGTATAAGAGTATGTACGCCACGGAAGGGTCTTACTATAAAAGGAGAGAAGACTACTCGGGATTCATAGATACGCTTTACTTTTCCTTCCATAAACAGTGTGTGTGTGTGTGTGTGTTATTACTATACTGTTATCAGGGGGTAAATTGTTACACTGGGTGACGACATTTTTTCTTGCCGTCTCGAGTAGAGCTAAATTGCCGAAAAGATAACACATGAACCACTTCCTACCTCCTGTGCAACGATTACAGAATACTGTTATGCTAATTGACACCATAATTACATCATAATTGAGGTGGATTATGTTGTCAACCCTGAGACTAAACACCCTGTTTCAGTAGACTATTGTAAAGAATATAATGGAAATAGAACAAAAACAATATAAAAATGCAATAATTGAAACAAAGAATAGCGGTAAGATATCTTATGTCTCGCCATGTAGGATAAGGTCTCCTTCACTGAATGTATTATCTGACTATATCGCACATACGGTAAGAAGGAAATAGGCAAAAACTGATTTACTAACAGCGTGGTTAACGAATGGAACAGACTTGTAACTGTGTAATGAGCGCTGAAACCATTTGTTGTTTTAAAAGAAGATGAGATAACTCTATAGATAGGGAGGACAGGCGGTAATGGACATGGAACTGCTTAGTGTATGCCTTATGGTCTCTTGCAGTGTACTCCATTCTTATGTTCTTGTGTGCCACTGCATTGGTTATTCAAACCCCGGAACCAAGGGTGTTGCATGGCGATCACTCGGTCTAGAAGCGGTTTCTTGACACGAGCCGTAAGCAGTGCTTTCGTTACCGATGTTGTCTCAGATGGACGCTTCTCATTTGAACAGTTATAAAAAAATTATGATATATATATATATATATATATATGAATATATATATATGAATATATAAATATATATATATATATATATATATATATATATATATTGTTATATATACGAGTATCCTATATATGTAATGCATGAAAATGATTATTATTTTGGTGAAAAAACGTCAGAGAATGGAGCGTTACGTTTTAGACGTCACACGTAGGGAGATACCCAAACGTTTTGGGTCGGCGGCTTAATATTCTATTGAATCAAGTTTAACTCTGTAAGATGCATTATTATTTTTGTGTATAATGCTGTAATCATACCAACACGAACTTTTATTATGTTTTTCTGTGATACAATGCAAATTTATGTATTAGTTCAAGGTATTATGTAATACGTTCCGGTCGTATCTGTACGAGAAGCGTCATCAAGCTTGTGTGAAATACGTTTAGTCTGTCTTGGCCAATCAGGTTCAAACTCCATAGACGCTGGTTCTATGGACCAATCAGGGGTGATTTAGAACTGGAGGAATTAGAGCTTTGGGCGCATGAGAGGGAGAGAAATACTTAAGAAGTGCCATAGAGAGGACGTTAAGCCTCGGGCAGGCTTTTCGGCTGCTTGTAATAAAGTAAGTCCTTCCTCCCCCTATTTATATGTTTAACTCAGCTAATGATGATATTAATTAGAATCTTGTGTGTGAAGTCTATGGCAGTGACGCAGGAAGCCTAGACAGTGAATCTCTTGGTAATTATTTCTCTTTCACCCCCGTTAAAAATTGCGTTTAAGAACCAGGAATCATGTTTAGAATTTATTTGTAATTCCTTAATTCAGTTATAATTATCTTGTTATTCCTATTAACTTTAATGAATAATGTTAAACGTTCTATGTGTTTCATTTTTCTCAATTTTCATGATAACGCAAAATTGTCAGAAGCATTCGTAGGATTCGTAACTATATATATATATATATATATATATATGTATATATATATATGTATATATATATATATGTATATATATATATATACATATATAATTATTAATAAGGGTTAGGTTAGCTTAGATCTGGTTTGGTAAGCGTATATATGAGAAACGTCCATTGGAAGAACCATCCAACTGGAACCGGGCCGAGGGAGGGTGCACCTTCCACAGAGATGGATAAAATAGTCCGGCGGCAGAGAGAATAAAAGCACAAAAGCGCCACTTGGTGCGGCAGTTGTTTCTCGAGGCGAACTAAAATCCTTTCGTTCCCCATGGGGGCGCAAGAGTGAAGAACAGAATGGTCTAGCAGTCCCAATAAAAACAGGAGTATCAGACGCCACAGAGGGAGTTAAGAACATTAGAACATACAATAAGAATGGAGGAGACTGGAAGAGACCATAAGGCCTGCACAAGGTAGTTCCATGTCCCTTACCACTATTCATCCCTATCCACAAAGTTATCTCATCTTCTCTTAAAACAACCAATTGCGCTCACTACATTGTCACCAAATCTATTTCGTTCGTTAACCATTCTGTTGGTAAACCAGTTCTTGCCTATTTCCCTCAAACGACGGGGAATCCTCGTTCAGCTAAAGAAAATCGTCTGATGGCAGTTAGAAAAATGTATGAAGACGACTCTGGGCATCCACGATTTAATCTAAATTCTAGACTACCTACCCCACTGAAAGTGTCGAAGAAGAGAATATAAATGTGTATAACCTACCATTTCAGTATGAGAGACCAACCTTTTTACCCTTGCGTAACCTTTAGTATAGATTGCATGTGTCAAGGAACCATTGCGCAAAAGAACAACAACAACAACAACAACAACAAAACATATACCATATCTTTCTCGTTTTATTTTCATCGTAATAATAGGTTAGATAGGATGATGTCGATATTACATTATTACAATAACCAAGAATATGTCGTGCGTGTTTAATTATATTACGTATATGAAATTAAATAAAAAATCAAAAGTGCATTAACTTACCTCATTTTTTCCCCCGCAACCTTAGGGTTCCGGGGAACCCTGGTTGGTTGAGAAACGCTGCCCTAGAGTGTGGTGGTGTAAACCTACAACCGGAAAATTGCTTTGTATCTCGTCACTAACAATCCACCAGCGTCTCTGTCCGTATGGACAACATGCTGCTGTTATTATAATTTTCATTTACTCATTTATTTACTCACTTATTCGTTTATTTATCTGTTCATTCATTTGTTTATTCTAATTATTTTTCAATTCTATTCATTTATTCATTTTTTAGGTTCGCGGAGGAAAGATCGACGACTGCTTTGGGTTCATGGCGGGAGATCCGGGTCGGCCATGAGTAGGGTGCGGGTGATGCATGTGGGAGTGCAGCACGGTATACTAAATTGTGGGGATTCTGGGACTACACATGCCTCGTGTGCATGGTATGACGTGGTCCCAGTTTATGAAGAGGGTTAGTCTCCTAAACGAAAAAAAAAATTGGTAGAAGATATAGGTATTGGTAATCATTCTCCTAAAATCGGTGTGGGAAGGTGTGTGTGTGTTTGTGTTTGTGTATGATATTACTTTGTAGTCAAAAGTTCGAAGACAGGAAGTTTTTAGTGTTTTAGGTGAGGAATCCAAGAAAGACGAGCATCGAAGATCAACCCTAGAAATAGAATGTGTTCGATGACTGGGTGGAGTGACTTGGTGACCGGTGTACTAACGAAATCGCTTTGTAGCATCGTTTTCTGTAGAAGTGCATGATGACTGGTTTAGAAGTGAAACACCGAATCCCTTGTTTTCAACCCTTTGGGTTTTTGAAGTGGGCTGTTGGTGTGGGCAGATTAGGGCTAGATCAATGGTTCCTAAAAAAAATCAGCCCCGATACCCCAAAATTCAACTCCAAGTTAACCGCATATCCCGTCTTCAACATTGGCCTACTGCTCTCGACTTTCAACTTTTAATTTACTTTACTTAAAAAGAAAGGGAGAGAAAAGAGAACGGATATGAACAAACAGCTGAAAACTTAGGGTTATTTATCTTTATTCACAGTAAAAAGATGACTAAAATATAATTCCAAACGAATTGAGGCACTACATTAGGAACACCTGAGTTAGATCGCTGACGTACAAGCTGGGGTGTGATTCCTTGGGGGTGTTTGGCTCTATCGTCGATGCTTTGGATCTGTACAGCGGACGCCGAGGAAGCTGCCTTTGGAGGAGTACTTGTTGAGTGTGCGAAGACAGGAAAGTCCCCATGCGCACTAAGGAAGTTCGGCGGGATAGGAATTAGGTTGCGAAGGTGGAGAAGTCTCTGTGGAATCCTGGAAGAAACTTTACGTTGAATCCACCACCTCCGGGTTATGCCTTTTTTAAATCGAAATATACGAAGTGTATATGTTGGTTGCTGGCGAATTTGGAAGGATGAGAGAAGGGAATTTTGTTTCAATTGCCAAAAGAATGGGAATATAACTTCACTGTTTTCAAAGAGTCTAAGATTATTTTTGAGAGTGATTGGGCGGTAATTGTTTGAGAGTAACTCCACAGAACTCAGTAAAGTCACTCGTATGTAGAAAATATCCTTGCATACACTTCAAGTATACGCCAGGGTCGCTGACCATATGGCTATGGGGCTGGCGAATACTCTTGGCACATGGAGAGTTCAATGCAAACTACTATTCGAGTTCGAACGATGTAGTGTGTGTTTGTGTGTGTTTGCTTGTGTGTTTGTGTGTGTGTGTTTGAATGTGTGTTTGCTTGTGTGTGTTTGTGTGATTCACCATGGTCTTGGATCAAGTGTTGGACTCGTGATCGACAGCTATTTCACTCCCGGAGGAGAGCTCAGAGCTCATATATGACCGATCTATGAGTAATGCTGGCTGTGACCTTACACGCACACACACCCAACACCTCGCCTACGAGAGTTGGAGTAACGACTAGCAGCGCAGTGATGCTGAAATTATTTCAGTCTTGGACGGGATTCGAACCCGGACCGCCGTAGTGGCGGCCGGGAACTTCAACCACTGCCGATGAGTCGTGTGTGTGTGTGTGTTTGTGTGTGTGTGTGTGTGTGTGTGTGTGTGTGTGTGTGTGTGTGTGTGTGTGTGTGTGTGTGTGTGTGTGTGAGAGAGAGAGAGAGAGAGAGAGAGAGAGAGAGAGAGAGAGAGAGAGAGAGAAAGAGAGAGAAAGGGAATTTGACTCATCTATCAAATTCATCCAGTTAACATTATGACTGTGACCTCGTGGAGTTGCCTCAAAGTCACGCCGTGCTTGACGTGTCTCTCTTCCCTTGAACGGTGGGGAGCTCGGAAGGTCCAGCAGACATCGTACGATACTTTCCAAAGAGTTGCCATTGCGCACGCGCGCTGAGGCAACAATTTACAACTGTCGTGGAACCTCTATTCATACCACTCACGCTACACCAACACCTCCCTGGACCCTTTAGGTGTTGTCACAGCATTATGCGTCCCACGTGTAGATCTCCCTTCAGGAATGATGTTGTTGGGAGAGGACGGTAAAGACATGTAAATATCTGGTGTAGCGTGTGAAAATGCGACATGGCAACTTCTCACAGCAATCCGCAAACCTGTTTTCATCAGACTCCACTCCAGCCGTCTAGTTAAGCCTACAGAAGTTCAGGAAAAAAGATTAATAATCTCAAGTACTAATACACGCACAGCCATACGTATCGTGAACTTTTATAAATCCATTTGATACAAGAGTCTCAGAAATAAAAAACGGGACAACGCGAGTATAGATCCAACCCTATATAATATAATTAGGTCAGTACAATTAGGTAAACACACACACGTATACACACACATACACACACACACACGTACACATACACACGTAAACACACACACATACATATACTATACATACATACATACATAATACATACATGTACATATGCATACATATACATACATATACGTACATACATGTATACATATATACTGGATCTATTGTAGAATCCCCGTACCCCACACGCGCGCGCGCGCTTGGCTTGGGGTGGAGATTGTACAATTGAGTACTGTTAGGGTGGAGATTCTATAGTTGATTATGACTCGTGATATTTAACCTAACCTAACCTAATATTCTACAGCTGATTATGACTCGTGATACATAACCTAACTTAACCTAACCTGCCCTGATCTAACTAACCTAGCCTATGTTAGGGTGGAGATTATACAATTGATCAGTGTGGGGAGGTGGGGGAATTCTACAACTGAACCTATACTCTCTCTCTCTCTCTCTCTATATATATATATATATGTATGTATATATATATATATGTATGTATATATATATATATGTATGTATATGTATATATATACATATATATATACATATATATATATATATATATATATATATGTATATATAGAAACATTCTGACAGGT
Organism: Oratosquilla oratoria; assembly: GCF_046742065.1. Taxonomy (NCBI): domain Eukaryota; kingdom Metazoa; phylum Arthropoda; class Malacostraca; order Stomatopoda; family Squillidae; genus Oratosquilla; species Oratosquilla oratoria. Next base: position 39,051,470 of record NC_134778.1, on the reverse strand, counting down.
TGACGTAAGTCAAGTAGGAAACAGGAGTTTTAGTCTGTGGTTTATTCCTGACCAGTTTCGCAGGTATGCCTGCGAAACTAGTCAGGAATAAACTCAGACTAAAACTCATGTGTTTCCTACTCCACACACACACACACACACACACACACGCACACACACACACACACACAGAACAAGTTAGATGAGAAAGTGGTGTGTGCAAAAACAATACATGAATTTAAAAATAGTTTAGATAAAATGAGATATGAAGACGGGAGTCCACGAGCATAGCTCCCCTTCCCGTAAAATACAACTAGGTAAATACACACACTGTGTGTGTGTGTGTGTGTGTGTGTGTGTGTGTGTGTGTGTGTGTGTGTGTGTGTGTGTGTGTGTGTGTGTGTGTGTGTGTGTGTGTGTGTGTGTGTGTGTGTGTGTAAACACCTGTCGACCATGAATCCAGCAGGTGATTCAAGACCATGAATGTGTGTGTGTGTGTGTGTGTGTGTGTGTGTGTGTGTGTGTGTGTGTGTGTGTGTGTGTGTGTGTGTGTGTGTGTGTGTGTGTGTGTGTGTGTGTGTGTGTGTGTGTGTGTGTGTGTGTGTGTGTGTGTGTGTGTGTGTGTGTGTGTGTGTGTGTGTGTGTGTGTGTGTGCGTGTGTGTGTGTGTGTGTGTGTGTGTGTGTGTGTGTGTGTGTGTGTGTGTGTGTGTGTGTGTGTGTGTGTGTGCGTGTGTGTATACTTGTGCGTACGTGCCAACGAATGCAAACACATTTCATTGCCTTATCAACCGACTGCTGAGCTCAGAGCTGTATCTTTCCTGTGCAATACGGAGCCCAATGTGCTGTGCTGACTGGGATTTTAGCCATTATCGCTGACGTATGTGCGTGCATCGCTCGTCTGCATGATTTTACGTGAAACGTCATCGACCCAAGTTCTACATTTATCCCCATGCCGTACGTTGCGTAGGTACGTCTGCCGCACAAGTCATGGTGGATATATGGATTTTAGTACGAAGATATTCCCATCCAGATCCTGGTTATGGAAATTGGGGTCAATTGTAAAATCCTCCCACTGATCAATTATAGAATCTCCACCCCAACTTCAATCAATTGTAGAAATCACACACACTCTGATCAACTGTAGACTCTCTATCCTAACATAGGTTAGGTTTGGTTAGGTTAGATTAGGCCAGGCTAGGTTAGGTAACGACAGGCTGTGCTAGGTTAGGTTAGGTATCATGAGTCATAATCAACTGTAGAATGTTAGATTAGGTTAGGTTAAATATCACCAGCCATAATCAACTGTGGAATGTCTACTCCAGCAACACTCAATTGTACTGTAGCGACGATGCTACTGTGGGAAGAGGAAGAGATTTGGAGAAGAAAGGACAAATGATAGATTGGGTGGTGGGAGTAAAACGAAGATAATCTAGGAATTGATTTTCTCTAACGTTTCGGCCAACTTGGTCTTCTTTAGATAACTCTCTGAAGAAGACCAAGTTGGTCGAAACATTAGAGTAAATAGATTCCCAGATCATCTTCGTTTTATTCCCACCACCCAATCTCTCAGAAAAAGGTTTGGTGAGTTCGTCTTCTTTATTATTAAGGTATAACTGAACTGATTTTATATGCGGCCAGAAACCGATATATATACTGCGTAGGTAATCTGTGGTGCGTAATTACATAATTACACTGGATTAGGTTAGGTCGGATCAAGCAGGGTCGCACTATCATAGGCTGGCGCGTCATGTCTTTCCGCGTGGGCGACATAACGCACGTTCCGTGCACGTAGTTCCGTTGAGACAGATCCAGTTCCCGGGCGCATGCGCAAGAAAACTAGTGCAGGGAAATTGCACTGGCAACCAGAGGGAATCCCATGACAGATGTACCCTTCACAAGAACCCGCTATGCCGCTGCTATCGGAACGTGGGATGAGGTAGAGGAGAGACCCGGTGGAGAGCAGCACGAGGAAACGGATTGGTTTTCCTCGTCCGAGACCAAAACCGCCAATCTCGACCTCTTCTTCAACACAGTGATATACTTCTTTGATTTTTCATTTCTAATTGTTTATCTATCTATATATTATCTATTCATTTGTTCATCTATCTGTACATTTATTATTTATCTATCTATTTTGTTAATACCAGCGGACTTCATTCAGCTGAGAGTGCAAACTCAAGACTAATCAGGGACTCGTCTAAGCGAGACCGACTGCCGAATGCTACGGAAATGTAGAGTCCGGAACCGCACGCCAGGGTAAACAACGGCCGCGGGCAATGTCTACTCTCCTAAACATACGGTCCACAGTGACCGCCAGCCCCTTTAAAACTCTGTCTCTCTCTCTCTCTCTCTCTCTCTCTCTCTCTCTCTCTCTCTCTCTCTCTCTCTCTCTCTCTCTCTCTCTCTCTCTCTCTCTCTCTCTCTCTCACACACACACACACACACACACACACACACACACACACACACACACTCACTCACTCGGTGGCGCGGTTGGTAGAGTCCCCAACTGTCACTACGGCGGTCCGGGTTCGAATCCCGCCCAGGGCTGAAATAATTTCAGTATCGCTGCGCTTTGAGTCGTTACTCCAACCCTCGTGGGTGGGAAGTTGGGTGTGTGTGTGCGTGTAAGGTCACAGCATTACCCATAGATCGGCCATACGAACTCTGAGCTCTCTTCCGCAAGGGAAATAGCTGTCGTTCACGAACCCACCACATGATCCAAAGACCAATGTGAACACACACACACACGCGCTCACACACACACACACACACACACACACACACACACACACACACACACACACACACACACACACACAACTCGTGGCGCAGTTGGTAGAGTTCCCGGCTGCCACTACGGAGGTCCGGGTTCGAATCCCACCCAGGGCTGAAATAATTTCAGTATCGCTGTGCTGCGGGTTGTTACTCCAACTCTCGTGGGCGGGGAGTTGGGTGTGTGTGTGCGTGTAAGGTCACAGCATTACCCATAGATCGGTCATATACGAGCTATGAGCTCTCTTCCGAGAGGGAAATAGCTGTCGATCACAAGTCAAACAAGTGATCCAAAGACCATTGCGAACATGCAGACGCACGCGCGCACACATACTGTAGTTACCTAATTGTAGTATACAGGAAGGAACCTACATACATAGAATCTTGTCTCTTATTCTCCAGTGATCATATATCGTTTTAGAATCACGTCGGGTTCCACCACGTATTATATCATCTGCAGAGCTAGACCAAGGGTGGGCAACCCTTGCCATTCTTGCAAAACCTGTCACACTAACAATGATTTTTCCGGCAAGCAAAACCCAGAACTTACCTTGGAAAGAAAAACAAAATAGATAATAATAAATCTCCAGTTTCTTTTGTATGACAATTGGTAATTGCGCTAGGCGGCGGATTAGGACCCTAGGAAGTGAAGAAAGGAGCACATACTGTGCTCAAATGTGGGCTTATAACTTTATTCCGTTGGCCACTCACACTTAGGAATAGTCTATGAATAGTCTGGAATAGTCTATGACAGGGGTGGGTATTACCCCTGTCATAGACTATTCCAGTCAATGCATCTGCATGGAAAATTGTATTTTTTTCATCATTCAGGCAAGAATTTTTTTGTCCTCTTGACCCCCTCTTATCCCAGATCAAGAAACTTATTCTGTCACCCTTGTCCAGCCAATTCAATGATCTAAACATTTCAGTCAAGTCTACTCTTTCTCTTCCATACATTTACGATCGCAGGACTAGTGCTTCAAGAGTGTGTGTGTGTGTGTGTGTGTGTGTGTGTGTGTGTGTGTGTGTGTGTGTGTGTGTGTGTGTGTGTGTGTGTGTGTGTGTGTGTGTGTGTGTGTGTGTGTGTGTGTGTGCGTGCGTGCGTGCGTGTGTTCGTGTGCACGTACACGCGCAAGACCTATGTGTTCCATTGGTTTTCTCACCTTGATAGGGAGAGGAAATAGCTAAAGAGTGGCCCCAGGATCTACATGTTTACAACATTCTGGGGTAAACTCAACAAGGGCAGAGGGAGCTTTGTCCCGCCGAAGGAAAAAAAAGAATCGACTACGGGCAGGGGGCAGAGGGTGCTGTGGCGTGGCGTCAAGCGTCAGTGCCGGGGCATAGCAGCCGGGGTACAAACGCCACCTCTGGTGCAACGTCAACTGGGAACTGGAATAGCGGCAACGAGGAAGAAGAGACCATCAAGTCAAGAGACGTGATCTTTGTGTGACGGTGCAGATTCATCTGATGGCCTGATGATACGGGGGTAAATGGAGCAGAAATTCTCTTAATTTGTATATTCCGATATTTTCGTTCATTTGCTTATCTATCTATATGTTTCTATAATATATGTTAACATTTGCAATTTACACACACACACACACACACACATATATATATATAAATATATATATATATATATACATACAAACATACATTCATACATACATACATACATACATACATACATTCATACATACATACATACATATACCAACGGCTTTTCCCCCCTTACAAGGTAGGTAGCCAAAGTCAAAGGCATAAATCCACCACCATTCATTTCATCCCCACATACTCCACTCCCAGTCACCAACTCTCCCTCCCTCTTTTTCTTGGCTCCGCCTGGATGACGGGACATCCCTGCATCTCGCCCACTGCCCTGGGTCAGAAGCAATGTTTCAAGACGCAGCACATCCACAGCAAGGCCGCTTCATTTAATCGACGACCCCCCCCCTCTCCATCCCTTCATGCAGAAAAAGAGCACACAGGGAGAAATCCCTTCGAGCTGCGTCAAAATATCATTCACACATACTCCCAACCCCCCTATCCCCCACCCAATCCCTTCCATGTTTCACAGCATCATCCATACACAACCATTCTCCACTCACCCCTATCTTCTGTCTTCTCCCTTCCTTCCTTCCTTCCTCAACAGACATTCCCCTTTTTTCCAATGCCCCTTTTATCTCACCTATTCATCTCATCCTTGGTCGCCCCCTTACGTTCAATCCCTCTACCTCCGTCTTCCACACCTTTTCACTAATCTTTCTTCATTCATATATATATATATATATATATATATATATATATATATATATATGTGTGTGTGTGTGTGTGTGTGTGTGTGTGTGTGTGTGTGTGTGTGTGTGTGTGTGTGTGTGTGTGTGTGTGTGTGTGTGTATGTGTGTGCGTGTGTGTGTGTGTGTATGTGTGTGCGTGTGTGTGTGTGTGTGTACACTTTAAACCCACTATCGGAGAAATAATATCTGAAGTACAGGAGATCCGCGTATTTCGACTACTATCTCTAGTCCTCTTCAGCAGAGTTATTACAAGAAGATAAAGTACAGGTATAAATGAGGTAGTGAGGAATACAGAAAAAGGGACGCGGAAAAGTGGGGGGACTCAGGTTATATACCCTTGATGTGGTTGGGTCAAGGATGGACAATTTGTGGTATTTTGTCCGATCGCTCTTGACATTAATTCATTGACTGCTGTCCTTGTAATGCAATCTGGGGGCCACAAATGTAGGTTATCCGGAATGGTTTTTGAAGAAAGCCCTACACAAAGCTAAATGTAATTATTATAAACCAAATAACTCCAGCGAAAAGCTCAAATGGAGTAACAATAACATCATATTACCATATAATGAATCCATTAACTCGGTCTCCAAACTACTACCTCACAATCAAATTAAAAATATCTACAATTATACAAAAAGTCTTTTCAGAAAGGTAGTAAATGTACATCGGAGGAATAAAGTGGACCACAACTCCGGGGTATATAAATTACCTTGCAAAGATTGTGATGACATGTACTGGGACCAAACCGGTAGGGATTTGTCCACAAGAATAAAAGAACGCAAAAACTCCATTAAATATGGACAAGTCAACTCCGCCGTGTTCCTTCATGCCAGCCAAGAAGACAGAATGGATTGGAATAATGCCGCTATCATATTCAAATCCCAGTGTAGCTTTCGTAGGAAAATTGTGGAATATTTCTTAATAGAACATTTTCCTAACTTCAACACCTCAAAAGGTCAGTGAACCCCAGACTGCATTACGAGGATAGCAGTCAATAAATTAATGTCAAGAGCGATCGGACAAAATACCACAAATTGTCCATCCTTGACCCAACCACTTCAAGGGCATGTAACCTGAGTCCACACCCCCCCCCACCACTTTTCCGCGTCCCCTTTTCTGTATTATTCACTACCTCATTTGTACCTGTACTCTATCTTCTTGTAATCATTCTGCTGAAGAGGACTACAGATAGTAGTCGAAATATACAGATATCTTGTACTTCTGATATTATTTCACCGATAGTAGGTTTAAACACACACACACACACACACACACCCACACACACACACACACATATATGTATATATATATATATATATATATATATATATATATGTATATATATATATGTCAAACTGCCAAACCCTTAAACATTAGAATTGAACAACATAAGAAAAATGTTAGGGATGGCAATAATTCCAGTGGAATCTTCAAGCATATTGAATTAAATAACCATCAAGTTGATTGGGGTAATACCCATGCAATCTATTATACTAACAACATAATAGTAAGAAACTTAATAGGGTGTAGTTTGATCCATACCACCAGTGATCAAAATACCAACCTACACAAGGGCTTATATAAACTTGACAATTCTATCTGTCACGAAATAAGCAAAATAATAAAAGGTAAAATGTAACCCTGCGACTGTGACCTAATGTCGCCTCACTCTCATTAGTGGACGCATTGACCCTTGCGACCTGACTGACCGCCTTCCAGGGGGTAAATGTCCTCTCCCCTTATGTAAACTGTCCTTGTTCCTTTTTTATGTATATATAATCTATGTATTTCTATTAACTATGTACTTTTTGCACTGAAGATGCAATGTACGAAAGCGCTCTGCTTCGTTAGTTTTTTTTCCAAGTGGTCTACTTTGCATATATATATATATATGCGTGTATGCATGTATATATATTACATATATATACACACATATATATATACATATATATGTATTTATATATGCATGTATATATATATATGTATGTATATATATATATTATATATATATATATATATATATATATATATATATATATATATATATAATTCCGACAGTCGTCCCCGGACTCGAACCGAGGCTTGCCAAAAAGCAAAGCCGACGCTCTACCAACTGAACTACCGAGACTGTAAAATTCTCCAACCTTGGAGTAAATCTAACTCCCGAAGAATTTAAGTCGACTGCTATCTGCCGTCCTAACTTGATTTTACAGAGAACCAAGCCCACACGTAGCTTATGGTTGAGCTGGTACGTATCCTTGATGGACTTTCGCCGTTGTAATACCTGAATAGAATCGCCAGTGACGACGGAAGTCCATCAAGGATACGTACCAGCTCAACCACAAGCTACATGTGGGCTTGATTCTCTGTAAAATTAAGTTAGGACGGCAGTTAGCAGTCGACTTAAATCCTTCGGGAGTTAGGTTAAGTCCGAGGTTGGAGAATTTTATAGTCTCGGTAGCTCAGTTGGTTGAGCGTCGGGGACGACTGTCAGAATTATTTGATTGACATCGTCGTCACTGGCGATTTTAGTGATATATATATATATATATATATATATATATATATATATATATATATACATATATATATATATATATATATATATATATATACATATATATATACACAGTGGTACCTCTACTTACGAAATTAATTCGTCCTGGAAATCGTTTCGTAACGTGAAAATTTCGTAAGTAGAAACGCTTTTTACACTATAAATGCCCTAATCGCTTCACTCTCAGCAGTGTTTTTTGCCTGACGTTTTGTAAAGAACCGATCCAAGGTCGTTTGCTTTTGTCGGCTTCTAACAATCTTTCGAAAATATGTAAGGCAAACATCATCATAGTGAGCGATAGCCCGACTAGTGAACACTTTTTCTGGGTGATTCTTTTCAACAAATTCCGAAACTTCATAGAATTTTCCTAAAATGTCTTTTATTCGGGCTGTCGGAATAATGGCTGCCTCCTCTTCGTCTTTACTGACCTCCTCCTGCACTGCCGTGTGTTGCATCGCCTCCAACTCCCTCAGCTCCTCCGTCGAAAGCTCCTCGTGGTGCTCCTGAATCAACTCGTCGATGTCCTCGTCATTCACCTCAAGCCCCATGCACTTTCCCAGCGAAACAATTTCGTCAACTTCAGGCTCAACTTTACCCTCCAACTCTACCTCGAACCCCTCAAAATCTCGTGGGGCAACAGCATCGAGCCACAGCTTTCTCCAAGCCGCATTAAGGGTACGCCTGGTCACCTCCTGCCAAGCCATGACGATTATCTTGAGGCAAACAACAATATCGAAGTGCTGCTTCCAAATCTCACGAAGGGTAAGCTGGGTGTTTTCAGTGATGTCGAAACACCTCTTGAACAAGTGTTTCGTGTAGAGTTTCTTGCAGTTCGAAATGACTTGTTGGTCCATGGGCTGGAGGATAGAGGTGGTGTTAGGTGGAAGGTACAGCACCTTAATAAATGAGAACTCCTCCAGGATATCATCTTCGAGGCCGGGCGGGTGGGCAGGTGCATTATCGAGAATGAGGAGGCACTTGATGGGGAGATTGTTCTCCTCTAGGTACCTCTTAACAGCAGGGCCAAAAACCAAATTGACCCACTCAACAAAAAATTGTCTGGTAACCCAGGCCTTGGCATTGGCCCTCCATAGCACCTGAAGTTTTTCTTTTAATATTTTGTGGGCCTTAAATGCTCTGGGATTTTCGGAGTGGTACACCAGCAGGGGCTTGATTTTACAATCCCCACTGGCATTGGCACAAAGGGCAAGTGTAAGGCGGTCCTTCATGGGCTTGTGGCCTGGCATTTTTTTCTCTTCTACTGTGATGAAGGTACGGCGAGGCATCTTTTTCCAAAAAAGGCCAGTCTCGTCACAATTAAAAACTTGCTGTGCAACGTAGCCTTCATCGATCACCAATTGTTCAAATTTTCGCACAAATTCGTCGGCTGCTTTCTGGTCGGCGCTAGATGCCTCGCCATGCCGAACAACAGAGTGAATTCCAGTCCTCCTTTTGAACTTCTCGAACCACCCACGCGATGCCTTAAACTCCTGGTGTGGTTCTTGCGCCGAAGTTCCCTCGCCTGCATCCATCTTTACGAGGTCATTAAAGATGGCGGTCGCCTTTTCGCAAATTATGGTCTCGGTCACTGTGTCTCCAGCTATCTCTTTCTCCTTTATCCACACGAGTAACAACCTCTCCATCTCATTGTTCATTAACGACCTCCTCTTCGAAATGACAGAGAGGCCTTTGGAAGGAGTCGTAGCTTTTAGGGCTTCCTTTTGTTTTAATATCGTGCCGATCGTAGATGGATTACGGCCATATTCTTTGGCGAGATCAACCAAACGCATCCCTTTTTCGTACTTTTCTATTATCTCCTGCTTTGTTTGTATGGACAAAACAACTCTCTTCTTCATCTCACCACTTTTCTCCATCACTTTCTTGGGGCCCATAGTGAATAAAAGTTAATACGCACACGTAAAGTTCCAATAAACACTAACAAAAGCTGACGAAAAGCTGTCCGAACACTTCGTGCTTTACTGAATTTCGCTAGTGTGAGACTGAGGCTTCGGTGATTCTCGTGGGCCGACGGGAAAACGAAGAGGATTCTGGGTATACGCACATACACACAGAGGTCCCTCCTAGCCAATGGGATGCCAGGAAGATGCTGGGCAATAGCCAATGGCAGAGCAGCTCGGATGCACCACTTTCAAACCAAGATACAGGATGCTACAAGTATGTTTACGTTCGGTGGACTCTGGGAGCTGTGAGTAGCAGCGCGTATTTTGAAATTTTCGCCTTACGTATCCTGAATTTTTTTTTCGTAACAAGAGGCAATATTTTTCCAAAGAAGTGTTTCGTAACCTGCAAATTTCGTATGTAGAGGTACCACTGTGTATATATATATATATATATATATATATATATATATATATATATATATATATATAATTATATATATATATATATATGTGTGTGTGTGTGTGTGTGTGTGTGTGTGTGTGTGTGTGTGTGTGTGTGTGTGTGTGTGTGTGTGTGTGTGTGTGTGTGTGTGTGTGTGTGTGTTTGTCCTTT
>NC_134778.1:39033847-39036347 GCF_046742065.1 Oratosquilla oratoria | reverse complement strand
TTTTTCTTTTACCTGTGGTATTCAGCATATATATGTTTATATATATATATATATATATATATATATATATATGTATACATACACACGGAATGGTTCCCAGTGATCAATTAATATCTTTTTCAACCCTATATCACTTTTAATTCCATACCATTGCAAACGAGACTGAGAATCACTCGAAGGAGGTATCCGTTGGAAATTGAAACGTGGACGAGCCGAGGATTCGAACCTAGCTAACCCGTAACAAAGTTACATTGACGTAACCCCTTGATAGCGTATTGGGTTACGTCAATGTAACTTTGTTACGGGATAGCTGGGTTCCAATCCTCGGCTCGTCCACGTTTCAATTTCCAACGGATACCTCCTTCGAGCGATTCTCAGTCTCGTTTGCGATGGTATGGAATTAAAAGTGATATATGGTTGAAAAAATATATATATATATATATATATATATATATATATATACATATATATACGGTATAATGTGTATGTATGTATTTGTATGTATATATGTGTATGTATGTATGTGTAAGCATGTATGTATGTATGTATGTATATATATATATATATATATATATATATATGTATATGTGTATATGTATATGTGTATATGTATATGTGTATATATATATGCGTATATGTATATGTGTATATGTATATGTATGTGTGTATATGTATATGTGTATATGTATATGTGTATATGTATATGTGTATATGTATATGTGTATATGTGTATGTGTATATGTGTATGTGTATATGTGCATGTGTATATGTATATATATATGTGTGTGTGTATGTATGTATGTATGTATGTATGTGTATGTATGAATGTATGTGTATGTATGTATGAATGTATGTGTATTTATGTATATATGTATATGTATGTATGTATATATATACATATGTATGTATACATACATATGTATATGCATGAGAAATCACAAACTCGTGATTGTAAATATGCGGGAAAACCATCAAGGAAAAAGATAAACTGATGACCAAGGCCTTTCGTCTATTCATGTACCCTGAGGATGTCTGAATAGACGAAAGCGCTTGGTCATCAGTTTATCTTTTTCCTTGGTTTTTCTGCATGTATGTATATATACATATGTATGTATATATACACATGTATGTATATATATATACATATGTATGTATATATACATATGTATGTATGTATATATACATATGTATGTATATATACATATGTATGTATATATACAAATGTATGTATGTATATATACACATGTATGTATATACATATGTATGTATGTATATATACATATGTATGTATATATATGTATGTATCACAGTAAAGTAATGTCGTAGCACATTAGTAAATTAAACTTTTTATCCCACAGTCGGAAAAGAAGACACTAATGTCAAAAGTTCTGTATATTTCGATCACTAACTGTGATCCTCTTCAAGCAGAATGATTACATAGTGGAAGACATATATATATAAATGTGAGTTGAGAAAAAGGAACAAGGGAAGAGCTCAGGCTACGTGACCGACGCTCCGTGGGTGTTGTGGGATTTTATCCCCTTGGAGAAAATAAGGTAGTAGTTGATTGACAGCTGAGGTGGTTATGCAGTCAGGTGACCATTGACCGTTTGAAATATTAAAATTGGGGAAATATTTAATTAGGGAAGACTCGATTATTTTCCTTCTGAAACTATATTTTGATTTATAAGTTATTTCAGCATCATCCCAATGTATGCGGTGATCTTTGTTTGCAGTGTGCTGAAATACCGCGGAGCTTTCTTGACCATATTTTACAGAATTCTTATGTTCTTTTATTCTGGTTGCCAAATCTCTTCCAGTTTGTCCCCAATAAACATTATCGCAATCTAAACTTGGCAACTGCCAGAAGAAATCTATCATGAAGTTTTTATCAATAAATGAAAAAGCCGCTGAATTGTTGAACTGCACTGCATTATATTTTTTTTCAAATGATGTCAACCTCGTATAAGACCGAGGAACGTATTATCAAGGACATAATCAAAAGAAATGTCAAACCTATTAACGAGAGCGATAGGTTAAATCTGGTCATTTTCTATAAAAATAGGAGGACCAGTAGCCTGATCATGAGAAATAACAGCACTCCTGAACGCCCTCTCCTTCAACGTAGTCATGCCGTATACAAATTTGTATGCCAACATGAGGACTGTGGGCCTCATGCGTCGTATATTGGTATGACTACTACTAAAGTATCGAGAAGGCTTACTCTTCATTTATCTGCAGGCGCCATCAAAAATCATTACAGTAACCACCACCAACTACGACTCACAAGAGAAGACCTCGTAAAGGGTACTTCCATTATTGCCACGGAAAAAGACCACAAAAGACTTGCGATTATCGAAGCGTTGCATATCAAACACAGCAACCCCGACATGAATAAGCAGCTTCAAGATCTCCAAATTCTCCCTTCTTCTAAAGCCATGATCGCACATTTCCATGTTGATGATGTCTATTCTTCCATCTCACAGCGCGGTGAACAATT
>NC_134778.1:39021347-39028847 GCF_046742065.1 Oratosquilla oratoria | reverse complement strand
CCACAGGATTAACTCACTCACTCACTCACCATCCCACTCCCACGCCGCGGGAAGTGAGAAACCCCTGGAAGATTGAACCAGGTCAGGGCTTTCGAGAACCAACGCGGCATAGGCTGCAGCGGTTCCCGAGAATCAAACTCACGACCACCCGCTCGTGAGTTCGACGCGGTAACCACTGGGTTACTGGGTGACACAGAGCGATTAACCGACCGGGTTCACGGTACGTTTTTCTTGGTGTGATTATCGCTCAACGATGATCGTTCGCCGTTCGATGATGCTCTTCAAACGATTGTTTAGAGCTCTAATTTTTTTTATTTTTTTTTTATTATGGGGCTGTTCTGCTTCGAGCGATTGGTGATTTTTATTTAGCGACTCTAGCGGCAGTCGCTCGAAGCAGGACAGCCCTATAATCAAATTTTTTAAAAGAAAGAAAGAAAAATTAGAGCTCCTAAACAATCGTTTGAAGAGAGCATCATCGAACGGCGAACGATCATCGTTGAGCGATAATCACACCAACAAAACAAAATCGTACCGTGAACCCGGGTCGGTTAATCGCTCTGTGTCACCCAGTAGCCCCAGTGGTTACCGCGTCGAACTCACGAGCGGGTGGGTCGTGAGTTTGATTATTCGGGAACCGCTGCGCAGCCTATGCCGCGTTGGTTCTCGACAGTCCTGACCAGGATTCAATCTTCCAGGGTTTCTCACTTCCCGCGGCGTGGGGGTGGGATGGTGAGTGATGTGGAGTGAGTGAGTTATAATCCTGTGGGATTTGTCGTCACCAAGCAGTTTCATTCAGCTGAGGGGGAACCTCAGCGTCAAACTGGTCCCAAGGAGGAATTTAATCCTTTTTGGGGGCAAAAAAATCAAATGCACTTTTGGGCTTCTTTGCAATTGCTCGATTTTGGTCTATAAGGAAATGTACCATTTTCTTGGGCTTAACTAAAAAATCAAATCCACTTTGGACTTTCCAATTGCTCGATTTGGTCTTAAAGGAAATTTACCATTTTGGGCTAATAAAATGTCCATTGTGTCCTATTTATTCTCATTTTCTTCTTTATATAATTTTCTTTCTATTTTCTATTTTTCATGTTTTGGGCTAAAAAAATAAAACTACACTTTGGGTTTAAAAGAAAGATGGCCATTCTGGGCTAAAAATGTCCATCTTGTTGAATTCCTCTTAATTTCCTTTTTTTATATAATTTTCTTATATAGTTTTATTTCCTTTTCTTCTTTTTTATTGTTTCTACATTTTTTCATTTTATCGATGGGCCTTGATCGACTGCTTTGGGCTATGTTCAACCTCCTCCAGGTGTTGACGTCGCTCCCTGGGTCCGGAACCATGCAGGAGGCCGTTCTCCACTGTCGGAAGGGTGGGCTGCCCTCACGGTCTCGACGTCACTCCTGGTCCGGAACCAGGCTGGAGGTGTCCCGCCATTGCGGGGCGCCTGGGCTCGGCCTCCGGTCCGGGGGGCGCCCTCCCGGAGAGAGTCCCCGAGTCGCCCCTCGGAACAGCCTCCGGGGGGCTTGTATCTCCTTGGAACCTGGATGAGGCGGAGATCGCTGGCTCGCTCGCATTAGCCGAAGAAGAAGAAGAGACATCGTCGTCATCTTCTTCTTCGTCGTCGTCGTGCATCCAGCAAGGGAACCTCCATCCTTCGGATGATTCTCGCTTCCAGATGCAAAAACACACAGTGAGCTGGGTTGATGCTGAGGAATAGTCTTCCATGAGGACCCTCTTCCTTTGGGCTGGATCTTGTGGTAGCACCTCTATGGAAGGGTCCCTCGTAGGGTCCTAGCGTCCTCTCTTGACTCCATCCTTGGGCTTGGGCTGGTAGCTGGGGTTTGTTCCTCCCGGCGGGCGATCTTCGGACCAGGTAGTCGTCCGCACGCCGGGTATGTGCCTAATAGAGGCTCTCCTCCAGCAAAAGGGAGCCGTCGTTGAACATAATTCCCTCCACCAATTACAGGACTTCCACGGAATCGAGGCTCAGCAGGTGTGTGTCTATGCTTGTCGCATCTCCGTTTGCTGCCGATGCTGATGGTCAGTCGGTCGGGGCGGGCGGGAGAGTGGTGCACATAAGTCGAAATTTCTTGAAGAGGGGAGCATAATATATAAAACTCGCGTGGTTCATAACTGAATAGAAAAAATCTGGGGGCCTTCTTCCTATTCCCAAAAATGATATAGGGTAGGGGACATTATGGTTTAAAAGGAAAAGTTATTTCAAACTGAGGGTATGCTTTAGATAACGACAATCTAAATCACCAAATGGACTGAAACAAAGTATGCTTAATTACAACAGGAGGAAAGACACTTGCAGAAGACCGTCTTTCATCATGTCAAAAAAAAATAAAATCATATATATATATATATATATATATATATAATATATATATATATAAAATATACATGTATATATATATATATATATATATACATATATATATATTGTATATTTATATATATATAATATGATATATGTATATAGTTTATATAATGATATATAAATATATATGTAGATATATATATATATATAAGGTATATATATAAATATATATATAATAAATATATTATAAAATATATATATAAAATATATATATATATAAATATATATATTATAAATATATATATATATATGTAAATAGATATATTTATATTATATATATATATATATATATATAAATCTTATATATATAAATAATATAAAAATAAATATATCATATATAAATATATATATAAATATATATATAAATATGTTTATATATATTATAATATCTTATATATATATATATATAAATATTATGTTACATATATACATATAAATATATATATATATATATTTATATATATATATACTATGATATACTGTAATTTATATGTAATATGATTATATGTATATATATATATAAATATCATATATATATATATGTATATATATATATGTATATATATGAATAATATATATACATATATATATATATATAAATAACATCATTGAAATATATATATATATAATATAATATGTATATATATATGATATAAGATATATACAAGATGTACGAGATATATAACTGTTGATTTCACCGATCATGTTTGTACACTCTGAAGAAGCTCTGTTAAGAGCGAAAACACTCAGTTAATACAAACTTCCGACGATTCTCGGTGTTTTATCTCACCACCCTGCCACTCTTATATATATATATAATATATATATATATATATGATTTATATAGTATATATATATATATATATAGTATATGTTGTGTGTGTGTGTGTGTGTGTGTGTGTGTAGAGTGTGTGGTGTATGTGTGTGGTTGTGTGTGGAGGTGTGTGTGTGTGTGTGTGTGTATACAGGCTGACACAGAAAAAGGGGAACTTTGGAAAAAACTCTGGTTCAAGCTTGCTCACCTTACCCGTGACCCGGATGAGAGCTCCATGTAGTGTGTTTTACTGGGCCTGGTGTGGTACGATAGGTTTCACCCCATTTTTATTCATATCCTTACGTTGAGGGGTGTTTCAGACGGTCTCGCATGCGTAGGATATTGAGTAAAAATGAGGGTGACCAAATCGCGGACTGACCCGGAGTAGTAACACGCTACGTGGAGCTCTCACATTGAACCAGCCCGGGGCGGTGTACAACGTCAGTTGCTCCGATTGCACAGCGCGTTATGATTGGTGAAACAGGAAAACAGGATAGTACAAGACTACAATGAGCTCCAAGGGCAGTAAACAGAAAAAGACCAGAGTTCGGCGGTGTACAAACATACTGAACAGCACCAACCACGAGTTCGACTGGCAGGGCACAAAGGCACTCTACAACAACAACAGAGAAAGGAGCCAGACTGTTTCTTGGAGACGTGGGGCCACTATCGAAGACAGCATGCATAAATAGGTCCATAACACTCAACCCCATATATGCCCAGGAGCAAGAGAGGAGGTGGAAAAAAAGTATCACGGAACAACGGCGGGGGGGGTAAATGTCCTCCCCCTGTCATTCTCTAAAACCCCTCCACCACCACGCGTTCTCGCCCGGCGCAGTGTTACCGCGTCCCCCTTCTCCCTTCACCCCTCCACCACCACGCGCTCTCGCCCAGCGCAAAAAAAAATAAAAAAGGTTGACCCCGCGTCCCTCCTGTGGGCAACGGCTATTCGTATATTTATTATAGTGATGTGATTTTCTGTATTCCATTGTATTCCCTGAGGACGGCTCCCGGGTGACAGGACTCGACACGTTGGGAATAAATTACCCACTTCTGGAGCTGGCCTGGTGTTTTCTACCGTTTCCACCATATGTATATAATATATATATATTATGATATATATATATATATATATATGAGTATCCTATATATTGTAATGTATAAAAATAATGATTATTTGGGTGGGTGAAATGACGTCCCGTTATTCTTACGCACGAGAAGGGGGAGCATTATAGCTTTTCGACGTCACACGTAGGAAGATCGAAAAACTCTTTAATACTCTACTGGAATCATGTTTAGCTCTGTAAGATGCTCATTTTCATTTTTTTTGTGTTATATTATTCTGTAATCATGTCAAACCAAATGAATATTATGGTTGTTTTTTTTCTGTTGGACACAATAATACGTTCTGATCACTTAGTTACTAGAATCGTCACCAAGCTTGGGCGCAAATACGTTTAAATCAGTCTTAGCCAATCAGGTTCAAACTCCGTGGACGCTGGTTCTATGGACCAAATCATAATTTATTTATGTACAAGAAGAAGGATGATTTTTACGGTGCGTTCTGAGTGAGTGTGAGAATAATAGTAGTTCTAGAGGACGGAGTGGAGATGTTCGCCCGCCTGCGAATTTAAGTACGTCCTTTACCTCCCCCTGTTTTGTACATTTAACTCAGTCTAGTAATTAATTTAGATTATGTGTGAAGTCTATGGCAGGTGACGCGGGAAGGGGGAAGCCTAGGACAGCGAATCTTCTTGGTATAAATTATTTCTCTTTCACCCCCGTTTAATAATGGTTAAAGGACTTGGGGAATCATGTTTGAAATTTATCATTCAGTTATATTGTGTCCTTGGTTATGATTATCTTATTCTATTAATTTTAATTGAATCAATGTTAAAACTTCCCAATTGTGTGTGTGTGTGTGTGTGTGTGTGTGTGTGTGTGTGTATTCACTTGGTATTTGGATCACGTGTTGGACTCGTGATCGACAGCTATTTCCCTCCTGGAAGAGAGCTCAGAGCTCGTAGGTCCGATCTATGGGTAATGCTATGACCTTGCACACACTCACACACGCCCCAACTCCCCGCCCACGCAGAGTTGGGAGTAACACCCCTCAGCGCTTTGTTTGCGATACTGATATTATTTTCAGGCCCCGGGCGAGAGTCGAACCCGGACCTCCGTAGTGGCTAGGCCAGAGCTCTAACCACAGCGCCATTGAGAGGTGGAGGTGTGTGTGTGTGTGTGTGTGTGTTGGGTGTGTGTGTGGTGTGTGTGTGTGTGTTGTGTGTGTGTGTGTGTGGTGTGTGTGTGTGTGTGTGGGGTGTGTGTGTGTGTGGTGTGCGTGTGTGTTTACATTGCATGATGAAAAAAGTATATATGGCGACCTAACTGTGATAATGTGAACAGACAAAGGGTCTTCGGGGATTCATTCTTCATAATCTTGGAAAATCTTTGTTACAAGTCAGAAGTATTCGCAAGATTCGTGTAAACAATATATATATTTATATATATATATAATATATACATATATATATACTATACATAGCATATATATTTTCATATTTTACATATATATAATATACTATATATAAATTCAAATATATACTATGTGTGTGTGGTGTGTGTGTGTGTGTGTGTTGGAGTGTGTGTTGTGTGTGTGTGTGTGTGTGTGTGCTGTGTTGTGTGTGTAGTGTATGTATGTACGTATGTATATATAAAATGTATGTATATAATGTAAGCATATATATTGTAATATATATATATATATATAGATGTGATAAATATCTATATATATATATATATGTATATACTATATATATATACATATAGATATATATATATATATTATATATATAATAATATATATATATAATACGTACAAACGAACCCGTCCCCAAGGACACGTTTATACATATAAATAGATTTTTGCCCGTGATTGTTTTTCCTCTGAAGGAACCTACTGTGCGCGGGGCGGAACTATATATATACATATATATATATATAGTTATATATATATATATATAATATATATATATATATATATATATATATATATATGTATGTATATATATAAATATATATATGTATATATATGAATATATATATACATATATACATATATATATATATAACATATATTGAAATATATATATATATATATATATATATATATATATATATATATGCAATAAAAACACTAGAAACATATTCAAGGCAATCACTAATGAAAGGAAACGACCGAAGCAGAGCGCTTTCATGTATTACATCTTCAGTGCAGGATTACATAGTATGAGAGTATAAACAAAGTGGGGAATATATAGTGGGGAAACGCGGATGTGGACACAAGGGATCCATGTGTCAATGGTAGAAGAATGTAGTGACAAAATATCATATTGACAAAAAGTCATGAAATATGGGAAGCTCTCCATGGGTACAAGTTGAGGGTCAGGTATCAGGTGGCTAATTCCTACAATTGGAACACTTTTGTCATTTCTTTACAAATGTAATTATCTATTTTATACAATATTAGATTAAGGTTGAAATTAATATAATTTGTGGATTTTATTAAGCTACTTTCAAGTATGTTTCTTTCGACAATGTTATTGTTGTAAATAATCACGCTAGCTTTTTCACAATAGATAGGGTGATTAAAAATGCTGAGCTATTCATGAACAGTACTTGAATCATATCAACCTTTTACACATTGTTATGTTGCTTAATTCTAACAGCTAATTCTTTTGCCGTTTGACCAATGTAGAGCTCGTTATATATTTTGCAAGGAATTTTATAGATACAGCCTTTCTGTCATTTTTTTGAATTATTGATAAGGTATTGTTTAATTGTGTTATTACTGAAGGCTACATAAATATTAAAATATTTTAGTGAATTAGGGACGTTGGCTATATTTTCTTAGTAGGGTAACTACTAGGTTATTATGGACAAATGTTTGACTGATAGAGGGTTGTAAAATGTTTTCCTTACAAAATTGTAAGAGATGTCAATGAATTTTTTTTTTTTTAGTATTTCAATTTAATATCAATATCATAAGCATTTCTTATTTCATCGTCAATGTATTTAGGGCTACAAACCCGTAAAGCTCTTAGAAACATTGATGAGAAAGCAAATATTTTTACATTATCAGAGTGGGAAGAATAATAATGTATGTAAGAGCCTACATTGGTCGGCTTTCTGTATACACTAAATCTAAGGTTCCTCTCTGTACGATGAATGTTAACATCTAAGAAAGGTAGCACACCATTATTTTCCACTTCGATTGTGATTTTTATAGACTTGACTAGGCTA
>NC_134778.1:39011347-39018847 GCF_046742065.1 Oratosquilla oratoria | reverse complement strand
ACATTCCGAGAGGCTTTGTGATGAAAACATCAACATCTGCTTACATTATGTGTTGAGATCTGTTTCTCCCTCTACGTACTAAGCTGATTTTTTGTTCTTTTTTCATTTAGTCATAACCACTTCACTATATCTACCTTCATTACTATGTTAAACAAAAATTGTTCCATGTTTGTATTTGTGAATATATATATATATATATATATATATATATATATATATATATGTATATAAGTATATATATATGTATATATATATAAACATATATATATAAATACATATATATATATAAATATATATATATATACACACAAAACCACTTCACCATATCTACCTTCATTACTATGTTAAACAAAAAAAAAATCCATATATGTGTATGTACTTTGTAATGAAACTGTACAAACTTAGAATCGACACAAAAATCATGGATTTATTCTATTCCGCTGTAGTACAGTCC
Organism: Oratosquilla oratoria; assembly: GCF_046742065.1. NCBI lineage: Eukaryota > Metazoa > Arthropoda > Malacostraca > Stomatopoda > Squillidae > Oratosquilla > Oratosquilla oratoria. Next base: position 39,018,393 of record NC_134778.1, on the reverse strand, counting down.
GTCATTTCATTCTCTATCACCTGTTGGTATGGCAGCTGCAGCGTAGAATTAAAAAATAAACTTACAAGAGTAATACAGAACTGTGGAAAACTGGGTCTTTAGAACATGATTTCATTGCTGTATACAAAAGGAGTAAAATCCAAAGATGTCATGTAATTATCAATGGTGCAACACACCACTGAATGACAGTTACCAAATATTATCTTCAGGAAAAAGACTGAGATCACTGAAAAGCAGAACAGCTAGGTTTTCTAAATCCTTTGTACCAGCTAGTATAAGAATCCTAAATGGTAAGATGGTAATTTTTTTGTATTTCTCTAGCTTTTGTGTAAATGAGATTTTGATAACCACTGTAAGATTGTAGTAGCTCATCTAAGTATGATTGCCCTCGATTTCTTATGAAAACACACAAGACAAATTTCATGTAATTTACGTGACCAATAAAGAATTTTATTTATTTATCTATTATATATATATATATATATATATATATGTATATATATATATATATATATATATATACATATATCACGTGAAAATCACTGTTGAAGTAAAAAGACTGGAGACAAGGAATCTATATATTTCGATTGCAAACTGCAATACTCTTCAATAGGATTGAAAAGGATTGCAGTTTGTAATCGAAATATATAAATTCCCTGTCTACAGTCTTTTTACTCCAACAGTGGTTTTCACGAGATTGACAAATGTGTGATTAAATTTTTCACCTGTAATATATATATATATATATACATGTATACATATATATATATATATATTTATATATATACGTATATATATGTATATATATATATATGTATGTATATATACATATATATATATATACTGTATATATATATATATATACTGTATATATATATATACATATATATATATATATATATATATATATATATATATATATATATATATATATATATAACCACTTCACCATATCTACCTTCATTACTATGTTAAACAAAAAAAATTCCATATGTGTATATATATATATATATATATATATATATATATATATATATATATATATATATATATATATATATATGTATATATATATATATATTAATCTCTTTATCTCTTTTGTCTCCTCGGCTTTTTCGATTAGCAATAACCTGCTTTCTTTCAATTGGGTCTCTCCTTTTGCATTCCTCAGTGCATTGTCTATTCTCGAGTACCATGTTGACGATGATAATACTTTAGAGGTATCGTTTTGTCGTGGTCTGTAATCGATATTCGTATCTAACCTTTGAGACTCATAGACGATGCATTTCTGAATAATCTCACCCGCCTAAATCGTTCAAAAAGCATGTAAAAGTCGTATTAATAGAAAATACTATTGTTATTTGGTTGAATTAACATTCCATATCAAAGTATTCATATCACCCGTGGTTAACTTGGATTTATATTTTTTATTTATGGCGTTCCTTGCAATTCAATTTGAGATGTGAGTACTGTATCCTTTAAGTTATTCTAACTATAGATAAAAAAAAAGAATACATAATAATCAAAGAATCCACAGAATCCGTGTTTTGTTGTTTGTGTCGTTAGTAGAAAGTAAGACAAAAAGTAATATTATGTAAGAGCCGATTGTTGCAAGCGCCAAGTTTAAATCCTCCTCCCATGTGCACGTAACACCTCCGTCTACCTCAACGTTTGTTTTTCGTTATTCTTGTCGAAATAGAGACAGAAGGACTGAGATCATGTAATTTTTTTTTCTGTATTTTATCTTCACTTGGTCATCCCATACTGAGGATGTATGTGGTTACAAACGCATTTGGCTAACTCACATGATTGATGTCAAATATTTTAGGAGATAAGTAATGTTACATGCGTGTGTGTGTGTGTGTGTGTGTGTGTGTGTGTGTGTGTGTGTGTGTGTGTGTGTGTGTGTGTGTGTGTGTGTGTGTGTGTGTGTGTGTGTGTGTGTGTGTGTGTGTGTGTGTGTGTGTGTGTGTGTGTGTGTGTGTGTGTGTGTGTGTGTGTGTGTGTGTGTGTGTGTGTGTGTGTGTGTGTGTGTGTGTGTGCGAAGTCCAACTCGGGCGTGCATGTGTACAAGAAGTATAAATATAGAATGAAGGATTACATTATACTTTTCTCCCGCAATATATCCACATGAGCTGAGTGACATAAGAAATTAATTTGGCAGTCAAAATCAAAAGTTTAAGCTCTGATGAAGGATGTTCCTTAGTATTTCGATTTAATCGAGAATATGTATGGAGAAATATTTCCAGTGATTTTTATTATATCTGGCGCTAAAACTTCCTTTTCTAGGTAAACTAAATTCGGGTAAACATCCCGAAGAAATCATAGCTAACTTTGTAGAAATATACTATAATACTTAATCGTACAGTGATATGATAACAATCATCAACAGAGAGTATCCGCCGGGCGGAGTGGGGGTGGAGGGTATCGTCACGTCACTCACACACTCCATTACCCACGGTTTCTCCGAGCGTTCCCATACAACTACCATTCCCCTTTTAAGCACTTCTCTGTTGGATCTGTCGACTTGCTCCAGCCATGAGTTCTGTGGGCTTCCCATTCGTTCCCATCGAGGGTTGCCCTCTGTGAAGATAATCCTATGAGTGAGACCAGCATCAGAGCAGAGTGTACATGGCCACATAGCAGGTGGATGTTCACGAATTATCCTGGTGACAGGAGTCTTATCGGCGATACTCCATAATACTTCGAAGGTAGTCACTCAAAAAAGTATCGGTAAGAAATCGTACGGAAATGGACGTAAGTAAACACTAAACTCTGACACATTGTTCAAAAGAATTGGAAACTGTTGGTACGCCTGTGTATCAATGCGCCAGTGTTTCTCATAGCTTTGTAGTTTATAAATGTGCGTCTTCATTATAGCAGCATTCAGTGAAGACATCTAAAATATTAAAATGATATTTAAGTTTATATATTACACAAATGTTTACTTGGAAGAAACAACCTGTTAACTGCTAAGGAGCTGTGGAGTGTTTTATTATAGCTCGAATGGCTGCCCCTCTGGGAGGGCGAGGGTTGAGAAAGGGAGTGACGGGTAGGGCCATGTAGACAGGAGAGCCTGTAGCGTTGTCTAGGCCGAAAACATGTTGTGGTGTGGCAATATCTATTGCGTATGCTCTGGTGTGTGTGTGTGTGTGTGTGTGTGTGTGTGTGTGTGTGTGTGTGTGTGTGTGTGTGTGTGTGTGTGTGTGTGTGTGTGTGTGTGTGTGTGTGTGTTTACCTAGTTGTATTATACGGAAAGGGAGCTATGCTCGTGGTGACCCGTCTTTGTATCTTTCAACATCAAGTTTTTTCTTAAAATCTTGAATAGTGTTTGCACACACTGTTACTTTATCTAGATTATTCCAGATAACCAGCACTCTGCGTGGGAAGCTATTTTTTTCAGATCTCCTCTATAATTATCCTTTTCGAGTTTCTTTTCGTGTCCTCTTGTTTTTTCATTGTTACTCTTTAGTAAATCATTCCTATCAAGGATTTCCATTCCTTTCATGATTCTATAGTCAGTAGATCACCTCTTTCTCTTCTCCGTTCCAGTGTTGGTAGTTCCAATTTGGATAATCTTTGTTCGTATGTTAATTTGGAAAGAGCTGGCGCCAACTTTGTCGTTGCTCTCTGTATTCTTTCTAATTCCTTTATATTCTTTTTAGTACTGTGTGTGTGTGTGTGTGTGTGTGTGTGTGTGTGTGTGTGTGTGTGTGTGTGTGTGTGTGTGTGTGTGTGTGTGTGTGTGTGTGTGTGTGATTTCAGTAACAATAAAATATCAACAATTCTTGTCGGTGCAAATATAATTACTTTCAATCTTGTCACATCTTTAACCGGGGAAAAGGTAGGGCGCAACTCTGTCACGACTACCAAATGTACAGGAACATCGATTCTGTCGTTTCACTCGTCTCCCACTAACACCTAAAACGACAAACCGATACTTTTTTGAGTGAATGTACTTGGTACCAAAGACTTCGAGGGTCCTATTAAAAGGTCAACAGTTATTGACCATGTCTTACAGCCGCACAGCAAGATAGGATGCACGAGCGACTTGAAGATTGGAATCTCAGTCCTCTTGCATGAAAGTAATGCCATATATTCTGGCTGAACGAGTTGATAGCACCATGGGTCAAGCTAATACTTCGAAAGTATTCTTGACATGACCACTGCTATGCATTTTCCTGCCAAGGTATGTGAAGTTATCCAAAATTTCAATGTCCTCGCCTCATGCAATGACAAATTAAATAAATCTACATCCAGTAAGCCTCCAAATGTCGGGACACTGGTCTAGGATCCCTGAAATCCCAGGGGTCTTGCGTCCCTTTGCAGTAACACGAAAGCTAAAGGCTGTTAAGGGCAGTTAAATGTTTTCACGTGAGTGGCAAAGCTTATGTTGGGGTAGGAAACGGAGAGTATGAGTAATTCGAGGTGAAACTGGGCCATTGTCAAGGTTGTGTAATGTCACCATGGTTGTTCATTGTGTGCTTGGATTAGGTGATACGGAAGGAAAGAGCGATTGTTCAAGCTGCGCTTTCATGGCTCACCTACCCCTCTAAAATGGACAATATTAGAAGTGCAATATGACAATGAGGCCTTTTAGATTTAGTATTATTCCCAGCACTACATTTTCTAGTTATAAGATTCATTTCCCACTCTTGGCTCCAGTCATATATGTTATCTAAATATTTTTGCAACAACATACAGTCCTCCTTGGCTCTTATTTGTCCTGATTTTTGCGTCGTCTGTAAACATGTTAGCGTAGTTTCTTGTACCTTACATCATGCCATTTAGGTAGATAAGGAACATCACAGGAGAAAACATTGACCCTTGTGGGATTTCAGTAGTCACACATGCAGTCACGCATGCATGCATGTACACACACACACGCACACACACACACACACACACACACACACACACACACACACACACACACACACACACACACACACACACACACACACACACACACACACACACACACACACACACTTGATCAAAAGGGACATGAAGGACATGCAATTGTGTGTGTGTTCGAGTTCCACACTCCTCTTTGATTCCCAGAAATGACTTACCTACCCCAACAGTCCATAAGGATTCGGGCGCAGCTACGTAACTCTTGGTGTATGCTCCTCATCTCTATCTTCACAAATTACAATTTGTATGACAAACATATATTCACTCTCCCCTTAGTTGGTTCAAGTCCCGTTTGCCATATACACACTGCGATAATGAGGCCCAAAATAGACTGCAAAAGTGGTCAATAGGCTTAAAATTATATGTAGACTAATCATGTATTTAAGTTATAGATGAGGGGCACAGCTTTAAGACCAGCTTGGCGTAAATTGAACATTGTTTTACACTAACTGCTGCGGAAATGAATGTACTTGGTGTGCAAAATCCTACGGCTCCATGACGTTTCCATTAGCCCATCCGGACCAGCTGTCCGATAGCATTGACCCTTTAGCCGTTATAATCTGGCTGTCCGAACACACAAGGCAAAGGAGACGACGTCGGACGAAAATAAGATTTTCTCTTCATATGGGAATGGAGACAGGCCCATTTTTCACACATAAAGGCATTTACAGGTATATGTATTCATATCCGTTCGCACATGTATAAACACACACACACAAAATTACACACACACACACACACATATATATATATATATATATATATATATATATATATATATATATATATATATATATAGGGAGGGAGGGAGAAAGGGAGAGAGGGGGAGGGGGAGGGAGGGGGAGGGGTAGAGAGACAGGGAGAGGGAGGGCGAGAGGTAGAGACAGAGAGAGGGAGGGAGTAAGAAATAAAGAGAGGGAGAGAGGGAGGGATTGAGGGAGAGAAGGAGATATAGAGATAGGAAGAGAGGGAGGGAGGTGGAGAGAGTGATGGAGGGAAGGGGAGAAAGAGGAGGAGAAGGAGGGAGAGAGGGAGGCAGAGAGGATAGAAAGGGAAGGAAAGAGGGAGGGAGAGGCGGAGTGAGGAAGGAGAAAGGGAAGAAGAGAGGAAGAGAGGGTGAGAAAGAGAAAAGGAGTGAAGGTGGGAGGGAATGGGGAGAGAAAAAGGAAGAAATATATTGAGACAAAGTCACAGAGAAAGAGAGAGAGAGAGAGATAAGGAGAGAGGGTGAGAGAGAGAGAGAGGGAAGGCGGGAGGGAATAGGGAGAGAAAGAGGAAGAAATGGATTGAGACAAAATTAGAGAGAGAGAGAGAGAGAGAGAGAGAGAGAGAGAGAGAGAGAGAGAGAGAGAGGAGAAGAAAAGGGAGGAGGAGGAGGAGGAGGAGGGGGAGAAGGAGGAGGAGGGGAGGAGGAGGAGGAGAAGGGGAGGAGGAGGAGACGGAGGAGGGAGATAGGTGTATCCTGCTGAATAAAAACGCTTGTCAAACACCAGAGGGAAATCATTGTCTGAGGTCGCCCCACACGTTACTGAAATAATTCGTTGTGAAGCCGAGTTGTCTTTAACCTTCGCGCGCCCTCCTCTCTCCAACCTTCCCTATCTCCCTTTCCCGTTCCTCTTTCACTTTTACAACTGTCTCCGTTTTCTATTATTTCGTTCAACTTTTCGAAGTCTGTGTGACTCATCAAAATTATTTTGTGCGTGGGTTCCATTGAAGTATTTATTATGTTTCACAAATTTCCGGTCCGGGTGACAATGATGCTATTTTCATCTTGTGACCTTCACAAATATTTGTGTACAGTTGTGTAACCCTCCATCAAGATATAATTCTATATATATTCACGTACAGTTCCTCACCATTGTTCTCAAATCCAAATTAATGTTCATGCATGATTGTGTTGTAAATAATATAAGCACTGTTACTAAATTTACAATGTAGTTACAAAAAAATGGGGAATGTATTTGGGCCCGTAAGACCACGTTAGCCCCTCCTCCCTGCATCATCCGATATGACGTCACAAACACGCCCACTCTCAATTTGGGTCTTTCGCTGCTCATTTCTTGTTTCTTTCACTCAAAAAAGCTTCTAAATCCTTCCCAGTCGTGTCTCAACTAATTCCCTCCAATTAC
>NC_134778.1:38983786-38996286 GCF_046742065.1 Oratosquilla oratoria | reverse complement strand
AAACTCGTGTATGTCTCCACCCATACCGTTACACATTTACCCTTGATACGGCTGTTTGATTACGTTTCACGTCAAAACAACGTCGGCCCATTCAAACCTTATTAATACTCCATAAACAAGTACACACTTGCTTAGTATTACTCCAACATTAAGTAGTAAATGCTAGCAGCTGTGCTTTGTCGTTACAAAACAGACTTTCGTTTCACAGTACGAATTACCCCACCCCCCTTCGGACTAATTATTGTCTTCATCCCATTCCTAGTATTAGGATTATAACCCTTTTACTTCCACCATGAAAACACAATAACATTGGCTCACATTACAAGATGCATTTGCCATTCTTCACCAGTCCCATACTTGGAGACTTGGCCACTCACACCATTCCTGTCCTTCGCTCTGACAGTGCAAGGCCCATCGGCGAATGATCAAGGCTCAGGTGAAAGCTTACCGGAACAGCACCGCCACCAACCATCACAGACAAGATGAAGACGTCGGGGAGGAGGAGGAGCAGGAGCACAACACTCTACGCAGGTGAATACACTATCCGTTGTTTGTTTACATGCGGTACATGTTTTAATTGAAATATATTGTGACAAAAATAAACATAACATTTGTAAATAGTATAATTTGTGCATAGAGAAGTAGAATTGTGGATACATATATGCTAAGCTGTTATGGAGTGAATTGTGAATGCATGTGTGTGTGCGCGCTCGCGTGCACGTGTGTGGAGGTGGCTTCAGGAACGTTTTAGAACTGTGGGCTTTGCTCTTCAATTCTCTCTCTCTCTCTCTCTCTCTCTCTCTCTCTCTCTCTGAATCCCTTCAATACAACAACGCGCAGAGATTTTGTGGCATCATGCATGGCTTTCTATTCTTGTCATTATTTATTATCATTATTATTATTATTAATTATTGATTATTGATCATTAATTATCATCATCATTCCGGCCTGAGGGAGGGTGGTTCTAACATAAAGATTTCAAATGATAGATCCCCTCCCCCATCAGGCCGTGATTATCTCTGAATAAAATTGCCTGTTTGCCACAACGACACCGTATTGAAGGGTTCAATACATTTATTCAATTTGTACGTCTCTTCTGAAGCCCATTCTGCCATCAAGTGCCCCCCAATCCTACTTTTTAACCACCATCTCCACCACCCGTCTCTTCCGTCACTTTACTCTTGACTTGTTTATGGGTCTGCCTTGCTTCGGTTCCTTCCTCAAACTTTCCACTCCCTACCTATCTACACATAATCATACCCTACTACCTGTATACCCCTTCCCATACCCGGCCAGAATATGGGGCCAAAGTACAGTTACAACGCTGTATAATACTGTTGCTAATGGCCTTAAAAATTTCATGTGTGAAGGCTTTGAATTAGATAAAAATTAAGGAGTCACAGAAGACAATTGTACCAGCCTTTTCATGTCATTTTTCCCCACGATACACACACACACACACACACACACACACACACACACACACACACACACACACCAAGAGTACCGAGTATGTTTACGAGAATTTTGGTGAAAATCTGAAATGAGTTTACAATGATGATATATCCTAACTGTGGAGCTCTAAGACTAGGTGATGTTTTGGGAACACAGTTTCACCTAATTTGAGTTATTTCTTTAGTTGCATATTCTGAATCCTTAGCACTCCCATATATAGTCTATTAATTTTCACTAGCTACTGACTGAACTCGTACACAAAATATTGTTCATTTTTTCTTTTGGCCATTTTTTAGTTTACTTGACCTCCAGACTCCCTAGTTGAGTGTGATACTTGTAGTTCTTATTTATATATCCGCATTTTTTTCTCTTCACCCCACCACAATTATTATCTGGCCCATAGTGAAAAACACACCCTGATAACTAAATTACCCATCCTGTCTCGTTTACCCTTCTAGACTATTTTGACTTTTCTTTCTGTTTGTTTTCTGTACATTGTAGTTTGTTCTAGCGTAAAAAAAAAGGCATGGTTATCAACCCATGATGTTTCCTGTACACTTCTATACATTTCATAAGATTAATCCCTTCAGTTGATGTCGCCCTCTCCACGTTTTCTTCTTGATAACACCAGACGGTATCTATCATTCAGTGGAGGAAAGAAAACGGGCCTTGGAAGTCAGCCTCACCCCCCAACTATCTCTCTCTCTCTTTCTGTCTCGCTCTGTCTCTGTCTGTCTCTCTGTCTATCTCTCTTTCTCTCTCTCTCTCTCTCTCTCTCTCTCTCTCTCTCTCTCTCTCTCTCTCTCTCTCTCTCTCTCTCTCTCTCTCTCTCTCTCTCTCTCTCCCCCCTTGTTCTCGCACTAAATCGTCTGGTGTTGGCAAGAGTATAGAGTGCGTCTCTGGGCTGAAGGGGTTAACGCGCCTTCAAACTCATCGGTTATCTTAATCCTTCTCCTCTGCTATCTGTAGCAGTGGTCTGTCAGATAACTCTGGCCCGTAAAACGTTGTCATGCACGTAAAATTAACTAACCCTGGAATGTTTCGCCTGCTTTATACATGAGCAAATTACCAAGGCGTATGTACAATACATGCTTGGAGCACTGAGAAATACTGATTTTTCACAATGTTAAACTATGCGAACGTGTGCACGGTGTAAATTAAAGTTGAAGCAGTATACATGAAGTAAAATTGTAGATGTTACATAAATACGAGGCGAGAGAAATGGTGTCAAAATTCACGTTAGATCATGAAGGGTTTGGGTACTTTACACATATGGACGCGTTGACGACCCGTACAGGCAGTCACACCAAAACTAAGTCAATGTTAATTATCCAGGATTGAAATAAATATTCCGTGTGTGTGTGTGTGTGTGTGTGTGTTTGTGCGAGCGTGCGTGCGCGTGTGTGTGTATGTGTGTGTGTGTGTGTGTGTGTGTGTGTGTGTGTGTGTTTCATCAGCATATCCATGGCTTGAAATGAACCCAACCCAGCCTACCCCGCTTTACTGACACGAGTTTTTGGTTGGGCCCTAGACTTCCTTTACTAAAAATACATTTGAGAAAAAGAGTGGGACGGATAGAATGAGGGTGGAGCGGAAGGAGAGAGTGTGGGATGAGTGGAGCAAAAGGTGAGGGTAGAGCGAGAGTGGAGCGGCTGGAGCGACAGTGGGACGGGTTGAGTGGTTGGAGCGAGAATGGGACGGGTGGAGCGGGAGTAGGACGGATGGAGCGAGAAAGCAAATGTTGGACGCCTTTAATCACCGTCTTTATTACACGATAGTTCATTTAAACTTGACGGAAATTTTCTCTGTTGATGTTGCTACACAACTGGTTTGTAGTTGTCCAATCTCTTTGAATTAAATTCTTTTCATTATTTCCTCAATTTACTCGTATGCTCACACACGCATTCCGCCAATATTTTCAGTGCCATAAGGGCAGAGAATTTTTCTATTTAAAACCAACTTTTGCCAAATAAAAAAGAACAAGCTATAACAAGCTTTCTCATATTTTCCAAGTACTGCAAACAGAAAAAAAAATCTGTGATTTATATGTTTGTAGCACTACAGAAAAATAGTGCGTCCACATGACCCAAGTGCTACAGGGTCTAAACACTTATTGTTCAAATAACAAGTTACGTTAATGTAATCTAATTTTAAGAATAATTGAATAATGACAGCTAAGGTAACCAAGTCAAAGCGAACCAAAACAGTACTTCATACAATTCATCGTTTTCTGAACATTAATTTCCAAGAGAAGTTTAGTACCAGTAACAAACTTGAAGTTCTTTCCGCGTGGTTAAACATCTTTTTTTTTTTTTTTTTTTTTTCTCCTCCCTACAATCGATTAGTTAACTGATTCTTTTCTTCCTGGCGGGCCGGGCCCGTCGCTTCTTGAGTAGTAATGTGTCATTCCTGTACGTTCTGGTGTCCAGTCCAGAGAGCAGACACTCTCATCTGTTATATCGGGTTGGTCTTCATATCGGTTCAGTAGATAGAGGTTGGTCATGGGTTTTATTTCCCAGGCCACACCATTGCGTGTTGTATTTATCTGTCATGCCACAGCATTAGTAGATACATGTAGCTTAGTCTTAGCATGTCACGCTCTTTAGAACAAGTAGATTATGTTCCTCACGACTGTCTAAAGTAGCCTGGGTACTGCTTTCCCAATGCAGGACGTTACAGGCTGTTCTTGATTTGATGCTGTGTAGCCTTGTTTAAATCTGTTTGAAATCCTCGGATAAGCATTTTTTTTTGTATATAGGAAACCTTTGTATTTGCTTAAGTATGCGGCTAATATGCTTTATGTGACAAGCTCTGCTGTGTTTCCAAGGTGTGCATTCGAGACGGTTGTGTGCAAGTTGTGGAAAACCACACTCTGAAGGGAAGTGGCGTTGCTTTGCAAGGACATTTGCTTGTGCTTGCATAGTATAAGATCGCCGTGTAGATCATGGAATGCCCTGTAGTGTTGCCCATGAATTAGTGGTTGGTAAATACTACATAAAGACATGATCTGTAGGTTCCTTCGGCGTATTTCACCCCATGTGTTGTCATGTGCTAAAGAACCAAGAAACTTTATTAAGATTCATGGATGTGTCAGACTGATAGAATACCATGACCTAGGGTGAAGTATGTGAAGGAAATACACAACCTACAGTTACGTCACAACATCCCACAACATCGCATGGCCTTATTCCAGGTGCGTTGTAATCGTAGTGCAAAGGTTTTGGCTTGATGTTTGTCTGTCTGTGTAGTATGTGCTTAGACCCTGTTCCCTCCAACACTATGGCCTGTTTTGTGGATTTCCCTCTGGCTAACAACGAGCCGATGGTATTCAGCCGAAAGAACGACTTCGGCCTGGACTGGGCTCAATAAAATCGGGACTTCATTTGGTCCTTGGTCATCTCATTTGAAAATTCAAATAGGCATCAACCAGTATATGAATGGTAAATTATGCCATAGTGTTGAAGGATTAGAAGTCAACGCCAACAATCAACTGTCCAATCACGTGGAGGAGGCCATGTTTTCAACTTCATCTTGCTGTGAGGGGTGGGTGGGGCCTGATTTAGCCCTATAAACGCTCTGGCGTACTTTTGTATTCTGTTCAGGTCAATGCTAGTCAATCGATTTTATTCAATTAAACGGGTAAATTTGGGACAAAATTAAACTTCGGCCTATTGCAATCCCTTTCATCCGGAGCCCCCCCCCCCCCCAAAAAAAATGAGGAGTCAAATTTCATGGTCCTAGCTTGAACACAAATCTATGAAGTGTGTCACAGACTAGAAGGGGTTACGAAACAAGGGGAGTGACCACTTTCAGTAATCATGTGGCTTCTCCAAAGCTGGATTGGGCGTTTGTGTTTATGGCGGAGACTTCGCCAGACGAGAATTTCGACTAAAACGATGACGAAGGATAAGGCACCGGGCACTAAGACGAGGTTGCCGCTTGTGCAGGGTGAGGAGGAACTCGTCTGGACACAACACCTTCTTCATCATGCCTGGAACCAAATGGTGTGGGGACGACAACATCGCCAACGGGTACGCCAGCCTGGCCGGATACGTAGGGGCCGACCAGTGCTGTCGCTACCATGACCTCTGCCCGGTCAACATCCCCGGCTTCTCGAAGAAGTTTGGGATTTACAACTATCGGTTCACGACCGTGTCCCATTGCTCTTGTGACGAGAGGTAAGTCCGGTGTCTTGCACGTCAGTGTGTGTGTATGTTAGTGTTTTCAAGTGTCTGTGGCTTTCACTGTTGCCTTCGGTGTGCAGGCTGCCATTGCGCAGCGATCGAAGACCACGGGAGATTCACTCTTAGGCCCAAACACGCCCGTGGAGCGTGGCATCGACCTCTTTAATTCTGTGGCAATGTTTACAATATATTCCTGTTAATGTTAGCTTTATTCAGCCTATGAATGGAATAACCATTTTTTGCCACAGTCTACCCAACAACTGAATATAATCGCCTGCTGTTAATGGAAACAAAAACATGTAAATGGTGTCACTGTGTTGAAGAGGTCAATGCATCGGTTGTGGTTTAACGAGGGTCACTTCGTTCTTTGAAGGAGACCATGTGAGGTAAGTATGTGTTTGGTCACTATCGGACATCGGTCAAGGTGAGTTTGGCCTCCGCGTGCGGGTTCTTTCCTGGGCTGGTCGCGGTCCGAAAGAATGTTGGCAGGGCCGCGGACTGCGATCGTCAGGAAACTCCCGAAATCGATTTCGGTTCGACGTCTTTCTATGGCTTGGTTTCCGTCCCGCAGCTCTCTCGAACTGGGTTCGACTTCGAAGGGTTCCTCTTTGTTTTGATTTCGGTGACTGATGAGGACAGCGCGAACTTGTACGGACAAGTTCCCCCAAATGAAATAAATGGACCTATCTGAAGACGTAGCAAGTGAAAAGAAACTTCTCGCCTGTAACTAGTAGTCGCGTGATTTTTTTTTTTGCTTCAGAAACAATAAACAAAATAACAAAAACGATGAAGCAGATGCTTCTGAGACTGGCGAAGCAGGCTTGACCTCGAGAGCCTGCTCGAGTCGAGCCTCTCCAACCCCTTTCCCCCTCGTTCTTTTAACCCAAATTTTGAGAGTTAACCCCACCTCACCCTCTCCGTCTCCTGCGCATCACAGCTCTTTTCTCTCACCCTCCCTCTTTTCCACATCGACTAATCCCACTTCACCTACGATCTCCACGAGTGCAAGCGAAAGAGTGAACAAAAAAAAATTGTTGTAACTGAGTGTTGCGCCACCGGTCGACCTAAGCAAGATCCTCACAGAACCCCTGGACTTTTGGGGGGATGTACGGTTACAGAGTTCGGCGGTCCATCATGCACGGGTTACGGTTCCCTCAAACCAAGTGGTGCGGACCTGGCTACGACTCCAGCTACTACCACCAACTCGGAGGCAACTTCGGGGCAGACCGGTGCTGCCGGCAGCACGACCTTCGGTGTCCCTACTACATCGAGGCTTTCCAGAAGAAATATGGGGTCGTTAACTGGAGTATAGGAACCATCAACCACTGCGCGTGCGACGAAAGGTAGGTGTTGTTTGTTTTAATAATATATGATGAGGCCTTATCATCCCCTATCCCCGTGGGATGTGCAGGTCCTACATTGAGTCATTATGGCTGAGCTCTGGACAAGGTGGCTTATTCTATGCACGAGTGTTCCTACCAATGCTAGACACTTCTGTTGAGCTGATGTGGCGGGGCTAAAGGAAAACGGGGTCGGAATCCATCGACACCCCATTCAGCCGTGTGGCTACCGCATGGCTAAATTAAATTGCTCAGCTGGAACAAGAGCGATAGAGTATTTCCCCTTGTTCAAGGTTGACCATGTTTACTCGAGTTCTGGGGCTTCGTAACGTTTCGTACCGGTAATCGTAGTCTGTATATAATAACTTTTTATTATATATCCTTACTTTTATGAAGTATGTACACTATATTGTTTTCTATAAAATCCACACGCATTTGAGTACGCACACGCTGAAACACACAGGGCATGAAAAGAAACACAAAAAGGATTGTTGTTATAGAAGAGATCTGTAAAAGAATAGTATCCCACACAGAGTGATATCTGGAACAAATTGGATGAGGAAACAGTGTGTGCAAAAACTATACAAGAATTTAAGAACAAACTAGATGCTTTCTTCCCGTATGATACAACTAGGTAAATACAGTTGGCCCGCCAACTGAGCTTAGCAGAAACCAAGCCCCACAAAAAAAAAAAAAAAAAAAACGATACTTCAAACCGTCACTTTCTTGAACAAAGGATGGGGTGCTCTCAACTGGGAAGGTAGTAGCTGCTGATTACGAGTCAAGCACGTGATCTTCACACACACACACATACGTTATATATATATATATATATATATATATATATATATATATATATATTATACACACACACGCAGTCATTCGATCACAGAGGAAACGTACAACCCGGCGAGCAACCGAATCCAGCAGTCCTTACGGTAGTAATGCAACACGTCTTGCATGCTCAAACACCAAGTGTTCCACGCCAACGCAGACTTAACCTCCTTGCAACTTCATCTTCGCTAAGCGACGATCACGTGCAGTGTCATGTGCAGAGCGCTGCCCTGGCTTCGTCCCGTTGTTTACCTTGATCGCCTTGACTTTTCTCTCTCTCTCTCTCTCTCTCTCTCTCCCTCTCTCTCTCTCTCTCTCTCTCTCTCTCTCTCTCTCTCTCTCTCTCTCTCTCTCTCTCTCTCTCTCTCTCGCTTTCTTTCATCATAACCATTCATTTGAATGATTCTCTTATTTTGCGATTAATATTTTGCTGGTTTCTCGCCCATAGATTATATTATAGGAATTATTTCAACTAGGATATCTTGTTAAGATAAGCAGAGGAAGGATTCTGGTGAAATGACGATGAAGTCTAATCAATTCCTCGCGAAAAACAAACAAACAACGCCACTCCAAGGACTTGAACCAGCAAACTTAGGATACGAGTTGTCTACTCAGACCAATAACTCAGTCCCCCCCCCTCCCCTCCCTCAGCCATCTGTATGCGTCTGGTCGACTCCAACGGGATACCTGATATGTTGGCCAGCTGTCTGTCAGTAGGCGTTAGCAGACGCACGGGACAGACTGTCTGGCCAGCTATCGGTAGATGTGCATGTCGAATTGTCGATGACGTAGTTAAAGAAATTGCTCATTCGGTTGTCCTGATGGTAGTAAAAGAGGGAATCCCAGACGCTGGCAAGTTGAATAATATTGTTACGGCTCACACAGAGAAGCAGATGGACCACACACAAACACAGCCGGCACAAAAATACATATCCTAGTACTCTCTGCTTTTAGTTTATG
The DNA here is from genome assembly GCF_046742065.1 of Oratosquilla oratoria. NCBI lineage: Eukaryota > Metazoa > Arthropoda > Malacostraca > Stomatopoda > Squillidae > Oratosquilla > Oratosquilla oratoria. The sequence continues at coordinate 38,987,513 of NC_134778.1, read as the reverse complement.
AAAGTAAATGTCTTTAAGGTTTCCTTGATTTTTCACTGTAGTTGTCTCCTGCAGCGTGAACTTATCTATTACACACACAACTAGGTAACACACACACACACACAAACACAAATACCACGAGCATAGCTCCCCTTCCCGTAAAATACAACTAGGTAAATACACACACACACACACACACACACACACACACACACACACACACACACACACACACACTCGGTGGCGCAGTTGGTAGAACGATGAACTACTAGCATGGTGGTGCGCGTAGTGCTTGGTTCGAATCCTGCCCAGGGCCGAAATTAATTTCGGTACAGCTGCGCTTCGGGTCGTTACTCTGACTCTCGTGGGCGGGGAGTTGGGGGTGTGTGTGTGTGAAAGGTCAGCATTACCCATAGATCGGACCTACGAGCTCTGAGCTCTCTTCCAGGAGGGAAATAGCTGTCGATCACGAGTCGAACACGTGATCCAAAAGACCAAGTGAATACACACACACACACACACACACACATTTGCTTAAATGTAAACAACCACAAGCGCGTGTGTATACTCACTGAAACTGTATTCCTCACAAATCGAGTTGTGAGGTTTGTCTGATTGGAACGTTACTTCGTTAAATGTTGATGTATAAACGTTTTAAAATTCTGTGGATATCTAAGATGAATTAAATTTTGAGCAATAGGTGTAAATTTATTCGGAACAAAAAATCGAAGTTATAAATAACGGTCGTTCTCTAAATCTAAACGTGGTGTAAAACGTCTGTATGAATCAATGTATCATTTTCTTATACAAGCCGAATTTCACCAACAAATCGGAATGTCACCCTTGTGTCTAATATTAGGCAACTTCAAACCCCGACCCTTCATCACAGTGATGTATTTTTTTCTGCCATATGTTCCGGCTACGGAGGGACTACAATCTTTTTTCAAACCTTAAGACTTATCCATCGATCTTGGCCCACTTCAAACGGGAGAACTCTTAAACTGCATAAAGTCACCTGGCCCCTCACTAGAATATAATTCCTAAAATGCGTGGCCGTGTTGATGGGATAAAGGTGAACGGTTTTAATTTTTTTACTAATGTTGCGGCTCCCCGCCCGAAGGAAAACGGGTCTGGAGAGCGTGCGGGAGGTGTGTTCGCCGAGCTCCAAGCTCATTGGCTGACTTCGAGAAGGCAGTGTTGTTATTGGATACTGCAAACGCACACCTTCATGGATTTTGTTTTCATTTGCGGTCAGGGTGGCGTGAGCACTTTCCAGTCCGATCACTGGTGAAGTGCGACGGCGCCACGGTGTCGCGAATTTGATTGGCGGAGAGAAGTGGCGCCATGTCGTGGCTCCTTTCATTGGCTGAAATTTGTGACGACACACATCCATGGAAATGTTATTGGACGCTTGATGAGGTTGGTCACTCGCAGGTCTTGAGTCCGGAGCAAACTGCCGGCAAAGTAGATAATAGTGAAATCGTGTCCTTGGCTAAATGGCCTTTCATCCTTGTTTTGAACACATACTGTATATCCAGCACCTTAGTTTATTTTCTTTTGGTTTGCTCTTTTTTTTTCAATTTAATACGGTACGCCCTCGTTCGTTCGCACGCTTGCTAGCTCCATCCTTCATTTACCTTCCTGGATCACTTGCCACCCATCCTCTTGGTCTTTCTTTTACTGCCCTTTCTCCTCCCTCTCCCCAACTTCTGCCGTTCCTTTCTCTCTTCACCCACTTCACTCGTTCATATTTTCTTCACCAACTGCACATCCATTCCCTTCTCTTTTCCCCACCGGCCACCTTCCACTCTTCGTCCTTACTCTTCCTACTTCCCCGTGTCGGTACATTTCTTCCATCGCTCGCCCTCCAATCTTTCCGTGTCTTTTCCGACATAATCGTTGCAATGGTTAAAGCAGATAAACAAATAAAAAGACTACCGGGAAGGCTACTCTGTTCATAACGAGATCGGGTTAAAATTAATTTTGTTGTTTGAACACAGCAACTGCCGTCAAGATATGGCAGACATAGGAGGAAGCGTTTAGTAACCGTGCAAGCAGTCTCCGTATTCGCATGATGCTTCTGCCAAACCTCAATATTCTACATCTATTTTTTTTCTTCTTTTTTTTCATTAAATTTCCAAATCTCCCTCCCTTCAACACGTATAGATATACATACGTGTACATGTACATGTTACCTTTGTGTGCTAGTGAGTCGCAGTGTGGGACCCCGTTCTGTAGGTCAGTGTATAGTTTCGCTGCGTGGGAATGACCGAGGGAGTCGCATGATATTGACGAAGTTGACGGGTCCAACCGACGCCGCGGCATGAACTGCAGCAGAGACCCAAGGGCCCTGGTGAAGTGTTCCGGAAGGAGGCGGCGAGAGAAATAAAGATAAATCAAGAGGGGAGGGGAAGTGTGACAGAAATCTGGAGGGCGCGGGGGAAGGGAGAGAGGGAGAGGTGGAAAGGAAGGAGATCTTGACTGAGAGCCAATTGGGCGGACGACGATGAGCGGACCCGCCTTTGTGGCTTTTCGGCTGGTCAAAAGCCTCATCAGTGGCCGACGTTCCGTATTAGGCCACAACTCGCCACTAGACACTACTACACCGCACCAGGCGCTGTCGTTCTAAACCTTATTCCTTTCATCCCTCTGTTGAAATCTACTGATTTTGATCTGGCTAACGCTGAAGCTGCAGCTCTAGTTTAATGTATTATCAAACCGAATGATTTTTTCTCCGACTGTTGGAGCAAATTTGGAGCCCTCAGCTTTCGTGAAGAAAAACGAAATATATTGTTATAGTGATTTTACGGCGGAAAAAGTCTGAGGTGGGCAGTACCGCCAATTAATCGGAGGTTGGAGGAAAACTAGGCCAGTGTGATGAACCTTTTACCCCCTGTGACACTATGAAAGAAACGTATTTTGTTAAGGATGTGCCCAAGCGATTCTGGTTAAAGTGATGTCAGATTCAAAGTAAATTGGGTCACGGATGATGGAGACCCTAACTTTTGTCCCTAATCCATCCTCTCAGCTGGATGAAATCGTTGGATATTGTGTCACGAAGCTAAGACCCATGGAAGACGATGTGCTGCAGTTGCAGTACATCTGCCACATCGTCATCCTCACGGATTCATATCACTTTGATCCTGTGTCCCGATGAACCATTTCATTGTTATTGACGACGAACATTCCTCCAGACAGTAGAGCACTCGTTCCCAGCAACACAAAGGGACGTACTCTAGGAAGAAGAAACAAATCGTCTGTCAGTGGCAGGCGTTAGAATGCCCAATGTTTCTTTTGCCTTAGGGATGAAACGTTTCCTTCTTTACTTCAACACTCCTAAGAACTCTCATTCACTGTTTAGAAACTTGCTTTGCGTTCTCTTCTCACGGTACAGCCCAAAGGCTTGTCCTCCAAGGCATAATCTGTTCTCCTGTCACAATCCGCCCACTTCGCGTTGATGACATCCCTAAGCTGAATGAAATAACCTGAACACAGGAGTTGATCGAATGTATGTTGAGGTCTCTTATACCAAAGGAGTTTGACGTGAGCCAGGATTAAATCTATAGACAGCGTCACTATACCGTATTTGCAAACCATCCTAACGCCCCTTAATGCACATCTGTTACGTATTAATAGCTACAACACGTTAACCTAAATCTCTCTCTCTCTCTCTCTCTCTCTCTCTCTCTCTCTCTCTCTCTCTCTCTCTCTCTCTCTCACACACACACACACACACACACACACACAC
>NC_134778.1:38971286-38976286 GCF_046742065.1 Oratosquilla oratoria | reverse complement strand
AAAGGAGACAAGAGACAAAAGGTGAATTGAGGCGAAGGGAAGAAGAGGCAGTCGGAGCGAGGTAACGTGACAGGGGTGGATAAATGAGATGGAGGTGTCAGCCGAGAGCTACGCGAGTCCGATGGAGGCGTCGAGTTTGAGGAGGTGCAAGATTCAATGGAGAATGCGAGAAACTCAACCTTGAGGTTGCGGTAGGCAAGACCCTGTGGTGTAGCGGAGGAAGAACAGGTGCAAGGGTACAATGAAGAAAAGTATGAAGAAGAGAATGCGGCACGGAAAGGGAGGGGGGTAAAGGACGAAAAGAGGCGGAGGAGAAGGAGAAGACGGAGGAAGAAGAAGAGGAAGACAAGTTGGAGTCCCCGGAGAAATCAGGAACCCTCCTCGGTAATTGCGTGGCCCAGGGGACTAATTCATAAACAAGCCTCCTTCACCGCCGCTTTCTTCGTCTTCTTTACTGCAGCTTTGTTTTGCTTCCTCTTTGACTATCATTCATTGCCCTTAGCTACACCTTGTTTTCTTGACTTGCCACTCTATTCACTTTGAATTCCTTCAATCCCCATTTGAGGTCCTTCCATCTTCTTTTCCTTGTCTTTTTTCTTGCATTATTCTTTCAGTTGCTTTTGCCAGCCAAATTTCCTGCTTCGTTTGACAGCCTTTCCATTTCTAGTGTTGACCTTTCCATTTTCATTGTCAGACTTTCAGTTTTCACTGCTTTTCATTTTATGTCGGCCCCTGTCAAACTTAATATTAGCCCCACATTCTATTGTTAGCATTTCCATTTCCTCTGTTAGTCCTTACATTTCCTTTCCATTCCCTTATTTTTCTTAGCGATTTTTTTTTCTTCGGCCCTATTTCGTTTTCCCCTGCCTTCCACTTGCCCTTCCCTTTCCCTACCGTCGCGCGCCCCTCTTCATCCGCTCTTTCCCTACTTAAGCCGATTTCTCACTTCCTAATCCACTCTTTCCCCTTCATTAACCATATGTACACCCTCTACAATCAATCTTACTTTTCTCTTGTTCTCTGTCTTACCAGTTCTTTCCGTTCTTTATCATTATTTGCCCTTATTTACCAACTTTTCTTTCTTATTAGCCTTGTACTCTTTTCAATGTTTAACACTTTCCTCGCCTGCAACAGGCTCTTTCTCCTCTTCTCCTTTTTCCCCTTTTTCTTTTATCATCCTTTTCTCTCATTTCCTCATTCTGTATCGACCATTCCTACCTTCTGTATCAGTTCCCTTTCACCCTAATTTCCTTATCAGACCTTTCCTCCCTTGTGTACCCTCTACTGTTCCTTGCTGCCTGCCTGCCCTTTTCATACCTCACCGTCTTCTCTGGTGATGACATCTGACCTGCCCGACGAACCAAACTCGAATCCCTGTGGTACCTCCCTGTCAACGTTGGAGACGTAACGACGGAGTATCCCATGAATGCGCGCACACGTACACAAACACACACACACACACACACACACACACACACACACACACACACACACACACACACAAACACACGACTTGTGGCGCAGTTGATAGATTTCCCGGCTGCCACTACGGCGGTCCGGGTTCGAATCCCACCCAGGGCTGAAATAATTTCAGTATCGCAACGCTGCGGGTTGTTACTCCAACTCTCGTGGGCGGGGAGTTGTGTGTGTGTGTGAATGTAAGGTCACAGCATTACCCAGAGATCGGTCATATATGAGCTCTGAGCTCTCTTCCTGGAGGGAAATAGTTGTCGATCACGAGTCCAACACGTGATCCAAGATCATGGTGAATCACACACGCACACGAGTGCGTGTGTTTATTATACCTAGTGTTCACCGTCGAGTTCTACCTGATCAAGTGGCTCCAGCAACGAAACTGTATGTATGGACCTCTTCACACTAAACACTAATTCTGTTCTCTCAGGCTTAGTTATCAGTAAAAATTGTCGATGTTAAGCAAGTTTTTTTTCGGTTCATATATACAGGAAACACCAAATACACGGACATATGTTCTTAAGCAAGCTTTTCTGTTCATATCCAGAGAAAACGCTAGGTAGACGGACAATCACTGAAAGCTAAAACGACAAAACTGTTGTTGAGTGCAATCCGTGGGCCTCCCCCTCACCTCAGGGGGCCGTGGAGTAGGTCTCCGAGGAGCGGCGAAGGAGTCCGCCTCCTCGCGGGTGGTGGGACACTGGGACAAAGGGGAAGAGCAAAGGGACAGATGAAATAAAACGTCTAAATCCCGGAAATAGCGCGTCAGTCAAATTTGCAGCCAAACGCGTGAAACAAGAAAAAGGTCGAATCAAGGGTGGTGTGTGTCGGGGGGAGGGGTGGCGAGGGGGCGGGACTACTGCCCACGCAAAGGGCAAAGTGGTGTTGGTGGGAAGAGAAATGGTGCTGAGGTGGTGATGGGTGACGGTGATGGGGGAAGTGATCACGTTTATGGGGGCGACGTCGTGGTACCAGAGGTGATGGTGGTGGTCATGGTGTTTGTGACGACGACGGTGGTCGTTATTGTAGCAGGTTGGCACAACCATAAAGGCCACCAACGGCAGTGCGAGGTGGTTGTAAGGAATTACTCGCAAGGAGTGAAATGCAGCGTTACGGATGTGGAAGTATGAGGAGGAGAGAGAAATGGGTGAGAATGCAAGGTGAGGCACACGAGGGGGAGCAAGAGGTGGGGAACGAGAGGACATGGTGCAAGTGATGAGGGAATCGTAAGGAGGCTTGGGTTTGTTGAGGTTGTCGCTCTGTTTATATAGTGTAAGTGTTTGAGTGAGGAATAATTAAAGAGTATGATGTGGTCCTGTAGTGTGTTAAGGCGCTGTGTACCACCTGGCTTATGGTCATGGCGGCCCTGCATCACGGTGAGGGATGTCATGGAAGTATGACGATGTGGGATTCAGTGACGTCACCGCTAAGGGCCAGAAACCAAATTGGTTGTACAATTGCGATATAAAATATCGCTGTTCCGAAAAGTTTCAGTCAAGGGTAGCAATTGCTGACTGACATGGACGAAATGTTTTGGCATTAGGGGGCAAGACAACCTCATGACTTGCCTCGACGGACAGCAAGAGCTAGGATGATGCCAGGGTGAGACTGGGTGAAGGAGAGAAAGGTTTCGAGTCGTGAATTTATAAATATTTAATGCAGACTGTGCATCTACGATCTCGGCCACATCGTCTTGCTACGCATACTACCAACTCCAGAGGCCTAATTAGCCCCCTTGACGTGCGCGCGCGCGCGCACGCACACACACACACGCGCGCGCGCGCACGCACGCACGCACGCACTTAGTGATCTATATATTACTCTTCCATCGTTTTTCTGATACATCACTCTTGATTCACAAGCTTGCCTATCAAGACTTCTCTCGGTGACCTGGCCTCTTGTAGAATATCCCTTGTATACCCTCGCACCTTCCCTACGCTATCGGTCGAACTTGGTTACGCATCTCTCACTCAACCCCTGCACCCTCCCTTCCTTCTTCTTCACCTGCTACTGTTACTGCTGGGACAAGAAGTCCGCTGCCGCCGCCGTTCGTGCTGTGTGGCCCCGTCCAACGTTGCCTTTTACCTGGACACGTTTGTCAACATGGGCCGCAGCACCGAAGCGAGACTGCATAATTGAACAGTGCCGTGGTCACAACCCGGCGCGGGCGCCCCACGCCCGCGGCAGCAGCGCTCCTGCCTGCGACATCGGCTCTATGTTGAGAGCTTCCTGACGTCGTGCGCCCGCCGGCCCCCTGGGAGTCATCACACTAGGCTATTTTTCCTCCGACATCCTACCTCCAACCTCCATTTGAATAACTAGAATATGACTTTGCTTACAGAAATCTAGATCTCTCTATGAATATTTCAACAGCATGTCTCTTAGTTCATCATTCAGCTTTGCTATACATAACGGAAAGACAATTTGATATTTGGAAAATTTATAAATAAAACATTGCGACCGAAGTCGTTTTTACTCAAACTAATTCTCAACGGTTGGCGCTGGTGAAGCCCGTGGAAGGCCAGTGTGATAACCCCTTTAGCGTAGGTGATCCCGTGGTACATTACGTGAATAGCGTCGCCCATTGAACCGTTAAGAGAAAGACATGTACTGCGGTACCTCGAGCCCTTTCCACTCGGTGACCTGCCAGACTTTTTTTTTTTTTTTTTTTTTTTTTTCACCCAGCGGAACTTCTTTTTGTCCCAAGTCGACCCCATAGATGAGTAAAATTGTCTGGCGTTAGTAGGAATACAAATGTTCAAGTTTTTAGTATTCAAATTGTTTACCGTTTAGTGATCCCCCACTGGATTATATTTACATATCAATACTGCCATATTGCAAACATTTAGTGATTACATTTAATCTGCTTTGGCTACCATGACCAGTCTTTTTATACTCTTAGGCCTCTCTTTAGTTACCACCCAGGAAAATTGGCTGGGTAATATATATAATATATATATATATATATATATATATATATATATATATATATATGTTGCGACATTCTGACAGGTTGACGTAAATGGAGTAGGAAACACAGGAGTCTTAGTCTTGAGTTTATACCTGACTAGTTTCGCAGGTATGCTTTTTTGAAAAAGCATACCTGCGAAACTAGTCTGGAATAAACACAAGACTAAGACTCCTGTGTTTCCTATTCCACTTATGTCATATATATATATATACATATATATAATATATATATCCTTTTCTTTCCTTACCACCACCATCTCAACCTTCTCGTGAACACCCCGCCTCGCTGCCCTTGCACACCCTCGACAATCACTCCTGAACCGTCGACGCCTCCTCTCCCTTCCCAGTTCCTCCACCACAAACCCTTTTCCAGTACCACCACCACCACTACTGCTACCACCACCACCACAATATTCAGGTTACACAATATATTATTCATCGCCAAAGTTGTGTTCTTGTGCAAAGTCGCAAGGCTGTGTGTGTGTTTGACTTGGCGCAACACAATCTTTACAACGATTTTTCTTGACGTGTTTGTAGAGTCTAGAAAATTTCTGGCG
>NC_134778.1:38948786-38966286 GCF_046742065.1 Oratosquilla oratoria | reverse complement strand
TGGTGAGGTGAAAGGTGAGGGAGGAGAAGGAAAGGGGATGGCGTGGTGTTAGTCCCAGGAGACAAGAGAAGTTCATTAGTGTCCAGAAGAAAGGTGACAAAATCGTAAAGATCACAACAGACCCGCCCAGGATGGAATGAACGAAAAATATATAGTAATAACAATACTTGAACAAGCTTTCCACAGTTGACAGGGAAAAGATAGTGAGCGAGCTACTCTCCAAAGGCAGTGCGACGGGGTTCGAGCTTTGTCGAACAAGCAAGACTCCAGAGTGTGTGAGAGCGCCCGACAGGGCAACAGCCGGGAGGACCTATTTGGGTGACAATGCACCAAATCTGCATGACAAGGTGGTGTTCGTCGTTGGGGGGAGGGGTAGCGGTGGTGGTGGTGGTGCTGGTGCTGGGGCGGGAGGGGAAGGCGGTAATGGTGGTGGAAACCTTCACATTGACGAAGGGAGGGAGGGAGGTGGGGACAAAGATGGAAGCGGTTCATGCGCGAAGAGAGAGAGTAAAAGAAGGGAGAGAAGATAAAAATAGATAAAAGAAGGTTTACGCGTAGAAAAGGAAGAGGGGAGTGGGGTAGAGAGGTGGAGACTGCCGAGAGACGAAGAAGGAGGATGGAAGCAAAAGAGGAATAGAAACTACAAATGAAATATCTTATGGATGCATAGAGGAGACTAATTGGTAGGGAGGAAGGGGAAGAGGCAGAACAAGAAAAACCTTCAAAAAGATTACACACTTTCCGACAGGGGAAAGAAAAACTGATGCTATAAAAATCATTTGAAGTCTAAAGAGGAGATCACTTAGGTGGAGTGTCCTAAAAAAAAAAAAAGGAAAAGGAAATATATATGAAGATCATACATGTTGATAATGTGAGATTTTTTAACGCTCCAAGTATAAGAGGCCTCCATACTCTGAGTAAAACCGTTTTGCGATAGCCATAACAGAACAATTAGATACCAAACTCTGTTTAAAAAGGTTAATATATATACATATATATATATATATATATATATATATATATATATATATATATATATATTCACCACAACGCTTTGAAAGGTTGCACCAAACGCAGAATAAAATATGATGGCAGCAGCCAGAAGACTAAATGCAAATATTTGAATCTCCGTGAAAAGGACAAGAAAGGCGACATGTGCCATTCAGTAAATGATAGTGAGCCATCAAGCAAAAATGGGGCCCACCGTAGAATCCGTAGTTGGCATCGGGCCTTCCAACTTGGCGACGCTGTTACCTTTCGAGCAGATTCTCTCCCGTCCGGTTGGCAGTCTTTACCTCGGCCCAGGTCTCACTCCCCCCCCCCCCAACTGGCACTCTTACTTCCACTCCAGTTAGTACTCTTGCTTCCACTCCAGTCTCCACTCCTGTTGGGCCCAAATTGTCGATCTTGTTCCTTCCAGGTATATGTCTCTGTTTCATTACGCATAGCATTCTGTTCTATCCTGGCTGACATTCTGACCACTTTCCAAATGTCCAGCTCATTTGTCCTGTCGAGGAATGCAGGGCTGGGGGACGGTGGGAAGCAGGGAGGCAGAAAGGAAGGAAGGAAGGAAAGTACTTTCCACAAACCCTCAGCTGTAACAATACAGAAGGGTGTATGCACAGACACGAAGACTGTGTGTGTGGGGGGGGGACTCGTCCAGGGTACGTGTCAACATGTCTATCAATTTACGTTAGGATGCTCTGGCCAGGAACCCCGAGATGTATGTGGTTGCAATAATTCCTTCCACGGACCACTCGGCCTGCGTCGTGGCTGTAGCTACTTGGGAGGAGGAGGGGAGGCTGAATATTACTCGAGGTTGTCACAGACATGGGCTACAGCGCCAGTGGGGAATTCGTGTGCACTGCCTGTCGTGCTACGATGCAGCAACTGAGGCAAATGTATGATGAAGTCAAGTCACAAGGATGGATGGTATAAAGTGCCGACTAAAGACCCTGGTAATTACTTTAGACCGTGCCTACGTTGCTGCAGCTGGGGTAAGGCATGTCATAGGATGGAAGGATGGAGGGGGAAAACCATGGTGGTGGCGATAGAGTGAATGTATGGTGAGGACATACTAAAGAGATGGAGCAGTAGGGAAGGGAGACAGTGGCGAATGCTGGATGTCGAGCCCATGGTGTGCCAGTACCGGTATGCAGGACCTGTTAGCGGAGAGGCAGGTCGGTTGATATGGCCCAAGAGGAACAATAGCTCGTTACCGCGCTTGTCGCGCTGGGAGGGGGAGGGCGGGCGGGAATGAAGGGCGTGCAACAGGAGCCGGGAGTCGAGGTATCGGACGTAAGGCCTATGTGGCAATGGCGTAGAACACCAAGTGATGCAAGTGTGACATGTAACGCAAGTGACACAAACGTGACGTGTAACTTGAGTGACGCCAGAAACGAAAGAAAGAAAATTCGTACCACTCTTCAATCAGTAAAAACAATCACATGCACGTATATACGCTTTCCGACCCGACCTCAATTTATAAACAGTAATTTCAATGACCCTAGAGACCAGTAGACTAGTTAGTGCCTTATATTAACCACTATCAAAAGGAGTTGTCTTCACTTCGACCCAAAATGTCCTAACAGGGTTCAAGGCCCATCGGTCGTGGCCTGGTATTTGTGATAGAGAGCTTGAGGTGGCAAAAGTCGGAGGTGGCGTCGGTGGTGGTGGTGTGTTGGTGGTGGAGGTGAGGGCATAATTCGTGAAAGGCTTTGTCGAGATGTAATGGTGCGACATAATGTGAAACCGTTGCGCCCTTGCTACATTTCATCGGCAGCGACGGCAACAGAGAGAGGTCGGGGGAGAGGGTAGAGGAGGAGCGAGGCACACAACCGGCATTGCAAGTTCCTCGATCTGCAGTCATGCACTACCAACCTATACTCTTCTTTTCCCAAAGTAGTAAACCCTTCCTCCTCCTCCTCCTCTTCCTCCTCCTCTTCCTCCTCCTCCTCCTCCTCCTCCTCCTCCACCTCCTCCCAGTCCTTCGTGTCCTCCCTCTGACGCCTTAGCTGTCGTGCACCTCGCGGCCGTCACCTCTTTGAGGAAACTGTTCCTAATACGTTGTCCAATTTGAGTCTTTTGGCAACGCGAGGGCCGGCCCTGCGATGCTTATCAGGGTCTACATAAATCTTTCTATAGAAGCAAACGCGCGGCAGCACCGATAAGGCCTGGGAGCAGTTTGGGTCATGGGCTAGCGGGTGTAGGGGAAGTGGAGGGAAAGAAGGGGTGGGGCATAATGGGGTTGGCAGGGGCCCTATAGGGATCAGAAAGGGTCCGTCAGAGGTCACAAAGCCTTTGTAGGCGCAAAAGATGAAGGGTCTTTGTGTGGCCCAGGCGATCTTAGTGATGGGCAAGGAGATGGAGAGTATTATTTCAAATTTGGGTGGCTCGGATATGTCGTGGGGTGAAGGATTTAAGATCTGGGCCGAGTGAAAGTGGAACTGAAGAAGGTTTCCCGGTAGAAATGTTGGTCTGGTTTGTCATGCAAGTCTCGGGCTAAGAAGCGGTAAGCTAGTGCAAACAAGGTTACATGGCCTACCATTGAGGGATACATGACCGGGTGAAATGGTGAGGTAGAGTAGGAAGTACATGCACATACATACGAGTACATGCATGCATGCATACATACGAGTACATACATGCATGGATACATACGTACACACATACATACATACGTGCATACATACATACATTTATATATATCAATGTATACATTGTGTGGGTTTTGATCGTGTTTCACACGACGCAGACTTGCGTTCGAATCCAACAACTCCCAGTAGGCAGTGACTTCTACTTGTCCTGGAAGTCTGAGCACGTTGGGCAAATGGGGAAAGTGGAAGGAGCCGCCATATATATACATATATGCACTGTACATATGATATGCGACGGCAGCCCCATAACAGCTGTGATGGAAACGGGCAGGAATTCTGAAAGGCGCAGGGGCGAGTCAGGCCCTGCAGAAGTGGTCTCCGATGCAAGACTCGAACATGGCTCGCCATTGGTGTAAACCATGAAGGGACGCTGCTATAGGGTGGGGAAAGGAGGGGTAGGGAGGAAGGGAAAAATGGCGAGCATAATTGAGTACAACGTGAGTGTCATGAACAAGCATAGTGTGGGTGTGGGTGTGAGAGAGAGATTGTAGTTATCATGTAAGAGTGAGAAGAGGGTGGTAATGGGGCGAACGAAAGGGTGATGTATCGGGGGAGAGAGAGAGGGGGGAGGGGAGAGAGAAAGAGAGAGGAGGAAGAAAATGAGGAAGGGAAGAGGATGAGAAAAAGATGAAGGGAGAGAGGAAGGAAGAGAAAGAGAGGGATAAAGGGCTAGTGAGAGAGGTAAAAAGGGCTATGGAGATAGTGAAGAAGGGCTAGGGAGAGAAACAAAATAAGAGAAGGGAGAGAATAAGGAGGTGGGCGGAGAAAGCGGGTGAGGGAGGATGGCGAAAACAGTGAGGTCAGCGAAAACAGGGCTAATGTTGACCACTTGGTGTAATTTTTTAAACGATGACGGCTCCGGATTAATTTGTCGACGAAGTGGTCTGCAGTCCCTGCGTCTGAGGAGCAGAGAGGACTGGAGTGCGAATGCAGACACGTCCTCTAGTCTTGGTTGTTCTACCATACTATTTTCACTTTGCAATTCTTATGCTGAGTATATTGTGTGTGTGTGTGTGTGTGTGTGTGTGTGTGTGTGTGTGTGTGTGTGTGTGTGTGTGTGTTTATATATAATTATATATATATATATATATATATATATATATATATAATTTGTGTGTATGCATATGTTTACACGAATGTTATTCTATGTATTTGAAATCGGGGGCGTTGCGCAACGCGTCGCCACGACCGTTGATAAGCCCAAGAGTTGCCGGCGCCAAGCAGCAATGTATCAGCCACAGTCTGAGGTAAACAAATGATCTGGAAGCGGCGGACCTTCGCTAATTAACGGCATCGTGAGCTGCTGCTCCAGGAGGTAGTGGTTTTGGCAGCTCCGGATTCATTAAGTGCGTAGCAGTTCCACAAGTACCAGTTCTCTTGACTCCATCGTACGTAGGATATACATGAAAAGGTTCTTTCTCAAATATGTTACAGGGAACCTTTTGTTACATATTATTAAAATATAATTAAGTTTCCATGAATAATTTAGTATAATGGAGTTTAAAAGGTAAACGTTTAGTGTTCCTTAAAAGGAGCCTTACGCACTCGTGGGTTAATATCCATCCGGATTCCGGTTCCTCAGCTGAATCAAGTCGCCAGGGGTCATCTGCCCGGAAGGGCCTGTCAATGGACAGTGATCGTCGTCTTTCTCAAACCTCGTCAGTCTTCCTCCACACCACCTTGCCTTATGGTTATTGTTCTGCATCGCTTACTCTTCCTTTGCTTCTGCCCCTGCATCCACTTTATCTACCAAAGGCTCTAACCGTCTTAATCGGTCCTTCAATCACTAAGCCCTGACCGAACTTTTCGTCCTCAGCACCCACGGTCTCTTCCTTCCTCTATTACTCAGCTACACGCCAGTCTGCATACACACTAAAATCAACCAATAAGACGACGCCACGTAGCCGAACTCTTCCTTCTTCCTGCGTATATTATACATGTATTTACTCCATCCTTGTCGAGTTCCCAGGAAAACGTCCGATCCACCGTCTCCATACATACAAGAGTTATTTGACGCAGTTACGCACACAAACAACAAACATGACACCAGGTCGCACCTCGTTTCTTTGCCACAAACCTCTTTGGTGTCCCCTTCCTCGCTGGAAACGCAGCTCACCACCAACCCCACCCCACTCCCCTTCCTCCCCTACTAACACACTCCCTCTCTCCCCTTGTCCCTGCCTAAATGCGTCACTCCCCTACACCCCCTTCCCGTCTGTCTTGACTCTCTCCCATCTCTCTTCTATTTCTCCTCCTCCTCTCTCTTTCCCTCCCTCCTCTATTCTCTCTCTCTTCTCTCTGTCATTGGCATGCTCTTCAACAGCCACTTTTACTTTTGTTTTCATTCTGTATGTATGTGTGCGTGTGCACGTACGTGTGGGTGTCCAGTCTATGTGCTCACGCAAACGGGTTAGCACAAGCGCATGGGACATTTCGAATGCATAACCACGGCGATCTCGTTCACTGATTCTTGATATCAATTTTTCATCATGCCCCTTCCGCCACCTTCCTCTCTCTCCCTTCCCCCCCTCCCCTCCTCATCCTCCCCCCGACCCACTCACTTCCTACCCAAGCCCACCCCGAGTTCGCGACCTCCCCCCTCCCTCCCCCCCCTTCCGGGCCATTAGTCCAACCCTTCCCATTTCATCTCCTTACATCTCATTTAGTTTTCCATTTTTTCTTTTGTTTCCGTCTACGTTCTCCTTCGATTTCGCATATGTCGCTCCGTGGGTGCTCTCGTTTTTGCCATCCTCTTGTCTCTCCATTCTCCCATCACCCATTTCTCATTCCATTCTCGTTCTTCAACGTGGGCTCCCTGCTGAACCGTCAGTGGGCCCCGTGGTTGGTCGCTTCCGCGCCATTGGTCTGAGCTGCCCTTCCTCGGCAATATGCTGACCTGTTACAATTTGCTGGCGTAGCCCACACATAACCCTAACCCCCCCAACCCCATCTTCTTGACATGGGACTCCCCTTTCACCTATACACGTCCTCATTCTTCGCCTACTTCCTCTTGTCATCTTCAGTGAAGTCTCCCCTTCCCTCGTGAACTAATCGTTGGCCCCTTCCCTTTATCCCTAGATCCCCCTTCTACTTCTCCTGCTCCCCCTCCCCTTCCCACTTGTCCCGCACGCCCCTTCTCCGTGGGCATGCCAGGAGAATTTACTTTAGTCAACCCTCCATGTTTTTACTTCCTTAATCCTCTTCACTATTAATGTACATACTTAATCCTATTCCCCCTTCCTCTTAGGACACCCTCTTTCCCCTTTTGATACTTGTACTTATTTTCATTGCCCCCTCCCCTTCCCCCTCTTCCCCTCTTCCCCTCTCCCTCTCTTCTCTCCCTCCCCTTCCCACCGTTAATGTCCCGCGACTTCCGTGGGCGGGCGGAGCGGGCCTTCCTTCGGTCGCACCGGGACCTCACTTCGGTCGCGCTCCGCTAGTGAAGGGCGATCTGAAGAGCAGCAGCAGGAGTTGTAGCAGGAACATATGAAGACTTCTCTCCTCCTTGAATCTACTGTTCTTGACCAGAGGAGCCTCAAACTTTTCTCCTGTCCCCTTCCTACCCTCCCATCCCCGGCTACCCCACCCTTCCCCTTCTTTTCCCTCCAGTCCCGTCCATCTCCTTCATTCATAGGCCCCTTTCCCCTGCAACCTGTCTTTCCTCTACTATCCAGCCCTTCCCTCTCTCACGTGGCCATCTAACACCTCACCTCCCCCCCCCCCCTCCCCGGGCACCAAATCTCGCCCTTCTTCCCCGTCTCGCCCTTTCAGCCTTTCCCTTGATTCATCAGAATACATCTACCATTTTCCTACTTTCTCCTTCTGTCTGTCTGTCTTCTCCGGTGCCCACCCCACCAGCAACATTCATTTTTATATCGTAATTCCCTCCTCTTCTCTCATCTCTTCCCCTCCGTTTTCTTTCCTCTTACTCGCTTCCTCTTCCTATTCCTTCCTCCATTTCCCACCTTCACTTTCCTTTTCCTCCCCCATCCCCTCTCATGTCTTTCTTGGTTTTCTTTCCTCCTTTTTCTCCGTTCTTTCCTATCCTCCTCCGATCTTGTGCCTTACCTTTCTCAAATCTTTCTTTCCCCTCTCATTATTCTCCCTCTCCCCTCACCTCACGCTCCATCCCCATCTCTCCTTCAGTCAACCAACTTTGCTATTCTCACTCCGTACAAAAACCTTTTTCATCTTTTGCCACCCCTTACATCCATTCCTACATTTTTCTCCTCTTGGTCCCTCTCCTTTTTATTACATATGCAGAGTACACATCTTACCTCTCTGATTATTTGATGTGTTTTTTTACACTATTTTGTAGTATAGGGTACTTTCATATATGTGGCAATTTCTGAAATACTTGTCAAGAACCTTTACATTTCCATATAGTGGAAAACAATGAGGATGGCTAACGGTTTGAGTACACCAAACCCGCGCAATACCTCTTGCTTCCGACTTAAAATCCACCTTTTCCGAAGCACCTTCGGCCAGAGCCTCGTGCAAATGTCATCTTTGCTTTTTCCTTGCCTCTGTGCTCCTTTCCCAATGGATCTCCCACTTCCTTCCTACCGACTTGACCCCATTCCAGTGCTACCCTTTCCCATCTTCCCGCCATCAGCAATTTCTTTAAACCCTTCTCTTGGCATATGCCATCAGAACAACCCCACTGAGGACCAAATCTCTGGGCACAAGAAAAGTGTTCATTGACAACGACTTTATGCATAGAAGAAATATTGCCGGTGACTATGATCAGTTTTGACGAAACTTTCGACCATCAAGTCGTACAGCGCTCGAGAATACGGCGGGGTACCCTGTGATGTCTCTAACTCCCCCACATGTGCGTCTACGCGATATCTTGGCTTATAGTATCGTCGTTGCAGTAATGGGGTGGACAAGGAATTTATATGTTGTGTAGCAATAGCTGGCCTTTGGCCTCATATTACTATTGTGTAGGTTAAGTCCTTATTGCGCCTCTACTACAGGCATTTGTATCCATATGAAAGCACAATCTCGGCCCTGCCGAGCTATATTTCTGTGCGGCTGTCTTCCTCGCTACCTTTGGGTACGCACCAGTGTTTACAAATAGGCGGGTGCTGTTACCAAAGCCACATGCCCCACTGCCGTGTTTTCTGTACCAGACCCCCCTCCCCCTCCCCAACTTCCGTTTCGTCCTGTCAACAGCATTGCCATGATAACCCCACCCCGAACGACCTTACGTCGTCACTCACGCGAGGGGGGGAAGGAGTATAAGGCGGTTGAGGAGGGAGGCTTCCTTTGTTTCCGACGGTTGGAGAGAGCTACGGAGTGTGATAGGGAGATTGGGGAAAGGGGAGGACCCAGGGAGGAGGAGGATGTTGGAGGTAGCAAGGGAGAGCTAGCGGAAGGGTTCGATGGAAACAGGAAGATGGTACGCATGAGTAAGATGATGACGAATGAGAGTGAGTTAAGGGTATCATACGAGGGCTCTGGAAAACAAGAGCAAGTGAGAGGGAGCACAGGATCAGTGAGAGAAAGGGAGAGCGGAAGGAGGAGGAGGAGAAAAAGGTAGAGGACGTGTTGAAGAGGAAGTGAAAGCGGAGGTGCGTACGGGGGAATGGGGTGGAACGCGGGCATTGAGCTGCGGTACGACAGGGAGGTTAGATTCTTATATTTTGTCAAAAGGTCCCTTGACATGTTTTCGTTTTATCCCCTTGACACGTTTCTGAATTAGTGTATCGGTGTCAAGTTTATTACATTATTGTGGGGAAGGAAGGTGGTGGGGGTGGGGGTGAGTCAGAAAAGGAGAATGAGTATACGAGAACAAGTGTCGGACTCCAAAGCAAGCAAAGAACGTGCTCTTTCTCTCTCTCTCCTCCCTAAGTCCGTCCCCGGTCCCTCTACCCTTAACAAATCTCTCTCCCAGCTGAGCTCAATGCCGGGCGTCCGTGAAAGGTCCGGCATGAGTCTATATACATTGAGTTGGTCCTGCAGTAGAGGCGGCCTAGTCTCGCTCAATGGCTCCGTACCCGCGAGCTCGCTAGCCACTGCGCGACCCTTGCACCTCTGCCCCCCCCCCCTCCAACCTCTGTCCCTCACGCCGCGTCCAATGTGACGTTGCATTTGACTCCTGGAACCTTCTCGTTTGTTTGTTTTTCTGATCTGACAAAAGCAACAGTACGAAGAGAATACTCTTGACGTTGTGGTTTGGCCAAGGAGACAAAGGAGGGGACCGTGTCCCAATTGAAGACTTGATTCTGGTCTCCCTGGTGGATTTTGGGATTCTGGACTTCGAGGAACAGTTGCTCGGGAATCTGGAGTCTATTCAGATGATGTGTAAGGGTCTCCTAACCTCTTGATACGGTTTAGGCAATCTAAACACCTTTTACACGAAACGGCACATGTGTGAACATTACTAACTCACGCATGGTGCAGACGTTTTGTCAAATATTTGGAGAAGCGGTGAGGGTTAACTGCCGTCTTTGAATCTTCCTCTTTTTGTAGATTCATTCAGATTTCGACAAAATGCCATTTGTCACGTTCACATATCACCAGACTTCCTGAACTGACGTAACCAAGTATAACTCAAACAGACTTTGGTGAAATATCTAACCCGAGTGAGTCTGGCGAAATACAATTCGGCACAATGGAAAGTTACTCTTCTCAAGTACATCCGCGACCCAAAGGAGAACAAACGTGGGAATAGCACAAGAAGGGACAGCTGCTCGCCGCTTCAGATACAAACTTGAAGATCTGGACTAAAGTGATTATCACACTGGGATATTTTTCCTACAACATCCATTTGAATAACTAGAATGTGACTTCCTACAGAAACTTAGACTTCTCTAAGAACATTTCAACAGTATATCCAACATTCATATAGGTTTAGTCTTCTTAGTTCATCATCCAGCTTTGCTATATATGACGGAAAGATAATTTTATATTTGAAGATTTGAACAATTAAATATTGTAACCGAAGTCATTTTTACTCAAATGAACTCTTAACTGTCGACGCTGGTGAAGACCGTAGGAGCCCAGTGTGATAACCCCTTAACGAGATCCAGATGAATTGTGGAAGTTTCAGGCTAATTCATTCGCTTCACAGGGGTAGGCGGGGGGGAAGATTCTCTTTGAATGAGATCGTCTGATGGCAGCCAGAACAAATTTACGAATCGCCAATGCAAATGAAAGAGCTAACCAGTGATTTTATATATATATATATATATATATATATCTGAAGTGAATCACCAGTAGCAGCGAATACCATACAAATATTTTCCGACAGTCGCCCCGGGGGGCCTCGGTTCCAATCCCGGAGTAACTCTCTGAAATAATTTGTGTGCGCGCGCGTGTGTGTGTGTGTATTATACACACACACACACACACACACACACACACACACAATGTATATATATATGTACATATATATATATAATATATATATTATATATATATATATATATATATATATATATATATATTGTCATCCCAAAACGCCCGCATGAAGAATCGTCACCCCATGAAATTCCACCTAAAGAATTGTCACCCCAGTACGCCGAATATCAGCAGTGGAATAAAGATTAGGTTAGGTTAGGTTGAATGAGGGTTATACTTATTGCCATCAACTTATACAACCGAAAAATCGCAAACCCAGGATGGCCCACATGAAGAATTGTCACCCTAGGATAGCCCACATGAACAATCGTCACCCTGTCGAAGACTTGGGTGACGATTCTTCATGTGATCATATATATATATATATATATATATATATATATATATATATATAAATTATATGATATAATAGAATGACGTCATCACATGCACGTTATTTAGCAGAAAGACTAAACTCTGGTGTCAAAGCCGTTGAGATACATCATTTGGGACGTATTTCACGGGACCGCGATTTTCAGTACTCGGGTTATGAACAGCTGAGAGGTTTCAGTGTTATAAACAGTTCCATTTCACGGGCTATGTCCGTGTTATCTAAGACACCTCGCGATGCGCGCGTGTGGCCGTGTTGACTTGACAGAAGATCTTATTTCACGCGCTGCTTACACGGTTGCTACGAGACAGCGGTCCGATGCTGTTGAGCGCGGGGGTCCCATGAGGGAACTCCCACCCCCCACCCCACCCTCTTCTCCTCCTGCGGGCCCACGCCGACTCTTTGATGCACTTGGTTCCTGGATCTGACAAAGTAATGGTTAATTGACTACCTCTCCTCTTAGGCTTGGTTCTCGAAGCCTAAGTTCCTTCTTGAGCGAAAATTATGTATGGAAAGGAAGGAGAGCAAGGAAAGAAGAAAAACAAAAAACGATTAGGTGTGCGTAATTCTAATCCCTCAGCTGTGGTGACATATTTATTCGTTTATTTATTGTTCTGGCTGACATCAAGTTGTTTGTATTTGGCTAAGAGGCTGGACATCCCGGGATGCAGAGAACACCCGAGAAAATGCAGACACCTTTTGGCCGCAGTTTCTCGGGTGTCTCGCATCAAGACATTCTGGATTGGCTGACATGTTAACTCGGGCCAACACGATCCCTCGGTTGATCGAGACACCGTTTTTTTCTGGTGTCAACCCTTAACCTGAATAAAACGTCTAGCTTAAATTAAGATCCTGTTCAAACGTGTAAATAACGGTGTGGTACTGAACGGGATGATTCAACGCTCCCATTAGGGTGTCTGAAGTATAAACCCCCTTCGCTCCGGTGACTCACTCTATAGACTTTGACCTGGCTAATGGCAAACGATTTCATTTGCCTGAGAGCAGGACCTTTCTCCGAAGGGGTTGGGCTACCTCGTCTGGCCATCCATTTTGATGCTTCTGGTCCTACTACCCAAGGGAGGGAGAGGGACAGAGTCCCTAAGTGACGTGTTGTAGTTCGTCAGGTCTGCTGCTTGTATGCCTGGCCGGGGAGACGGTTGTCCGTACGTCTAAGTGTTTACTCCGCCTTAGACCCTCACTCGCGGCACCGGCAGCCTCAATACACCCGCCCGTCCTGTGTACTCAACGCAACAACTCACACACAAACTTGCAAACGCTTTTCCTTCCTGGCCCAGCTTTGCTGCTCGTGCCTGCTTGCTTGTCGTCTTCCTTGTCCTCTTGCCTTGCCCCCAGCCTGCTTGACTCGCCCCTCTCCCTTGCTTGATTACCTCATGTGCTGTCTGCTAGTCTTACTACGAAACTTCATGCCCCATTACCAGACCACTTGTGTATCTCTCTTCTCTCTTTCTCTCTCTCCTCTCTCCGTATCTGTGACCCTCTTCGGCTGTTTTCCTGCGTGTGTTCGTGCCCCACTCTCAATGCGCTTTCCCCAATGCGTATTTGTACCGTATAGTGACAGTGTCTGCCATCCAGCCTTCCTACATGAACAAGACGAAATGTCAATCATCTATTACAAATTGCGCAATTTGTCGTAACTCCGAGTAATTCATAATGGCCAAATTCCAGAGCATTTGCCCCGAGCTTCGCTCGCTCTCGCACTCGTAAACACGCGGGAACGCGACACACTCCACCCTTATCAAGCCTAATCATTGAAGAACCCGCTCCGATTGAAAGAAATGAATACAGAAAGACAGCGAGACGGGCCTGAGGGGTTGCAAGCACCGCGTCAAGTGCGTGAGACTGTTAGTCTGGCTACGAGAGGACGATTAGCCGTCAATGACAAAACGTGGCGCGGTTGAGGGTGTGCACTTGGACAATGGTGGTGCTGATTTAGCAGAAAGTGCACGATGGCTTGATGACGAGTGTGCACCGAAAACGTCCCCGTAGTTTTTTTTTTTTTTTTTTTCTCTTATCCCTTCTTTCGGCTACAACTGGAGGTGCTGAATAAAATCGTCTGGCGGTAGATAGTTCAGAACGGACGCCTTGCCTTAACTTATGGAAAATTTAATGGTGTTCGCCTGGGCAAAATATATAACGTATGCCGCATGGCTCAAGAGGTAAATCAAGAAAGTGTCGAATAACTTTATTACAGAAGCCCTCCTTACCTGAATAAAATCGCCTGGCGTAACCCAAAATAAAATTTATACTGCGTTACCGTGTTGTAGGGGATGGTGATGAGGAGTACGAGAATAATGGTGGTGTTGGCGGCGGTGGAGGTGGTGGATCTGGTGTTGGTGATGCCAGGCCGATGCTGCTGCAGCAGCGAGCGAGACGAAGAGCAAGAGCTGAAGCTCGGGTCGGTCCAAGTGGCAGGGGGGATTCAGGACTCGAGTCGGACGCACGTGCCTTCGCCTCGATGGGTGACGTCAGATAAGGACCACGCCTCCCTCCACTTGGGGCGCGGCGGGGAGGGGGGGGGAGGGAGGAATGTGAGATGGGAGGGCATGACTTGGGGGGGGGGGTTCGTGTGGTGTAATGTGGCGTTCACAGTGTGTATTGTGCTCTTGTTGTGGGCCACAAGATCTGGTGATCAGGTAAGTGCCTGTACAGAATCGCCCAACGTCGGTCACAGTAAAGTCTTCAAATATCTCAAATTTGGACACTATAAAAGGTTAACTCCTTCCCTACCGGGTAGGGGGTACCACGGAGATGAATAAAATAGGCTTTAGGCAACCGGAACAAAAGGAAAAGTGTTACAGGTACGGAAAGGGTCTATACACAGTCTCGAGGTATTCTGCTGGATGCATGTCCACAGGTGACGCGTTTGTTTCTTGTTTACAACCTCCGGGATTCCTTTGGGTGACCACACCAGCCCGCTGGCAGAAAGGCACTTATATTTAGATGTTTATTGACTTTTGTTGCATTTGCAAATGAATATCCTTTATCGTACAGATTGCCGCAATTTCTTATGCAGGACATCGGCTGTTTTTTGTTAACCACTCCGTTTTCTGTTATTTGCAGATTCCGGTCATGCTTGAAGGTTGCCCGCTCTGCCCCCGCCGATATGATAGGGAACATCTTCTTCAATGTAGTCAAGACGCAGTGCTTCGTGCTCAAGAAGGAGAAGGTGTGCAAGAAATCCTCCTGGTGGAGCCGCTGCGACAAATACGGCTACGAACGGAGAGCCGTCCTGCGGGAGCCCATCCCTTGGCAGTAAGACTTGCTGGAGAGAGGTTTTCATATATGTACTACCTGAAGTCAGAAGTTCTAGCCGCCGCATCAACTGCAGCAAATAACATTCTTTACCTGTATCTCCGCCAAACTGGATGAGAGAACACAGTTCTACGTGCCCTGTGTCAACAACAGAGTATTGAATCGTGGCGCTGCATTAGTGTCGGTGGCGCGGCCGAGAAGCTCTTGCGGCGACGGTTGGGCGTGTTGGTTCGTTTAACGGCGTTTAACGGACAGGGAACTCGGCGTGATTCAACGCACGACCTCCGGCTGTCGGAGAAGAGTGCAGCGACACGTTCCGTGTTCCCACAGAGAATGCGGCCCTATCTTGTTGCACCGGCCAAAACCTTTGGCAAAAAAAAAAAAAAAAAAAAAATGGTCACACCGAGACAGCTGTATGCATCTGTGCGACAAGACGAGCGAAACAACATGTCCAGTTCCTTCGTGCCATTGAACCCACGGGTCCAGAAGCCGAACCTGCTGCCGACCATAACGCAGGGATCGAGAGGGGGATCGAGAAGAATGCCACAAGGTTCTCCACTTCGAGACCCATAACTGGCGTGGTACTGGCTGCGCGCGCACACGTACACACACACACACACACACACACACACACACACACACACACACACACACACACACACACACACACACACACGAAAAGTGTAACCAAGAGCATGGGTGAGCGATGCTGGGCAGATTTTTTTTTTTTTTTTTTTTTTTTTTTTTTTTTTCAATCTTCGTGCCGGCAAGACAAACCAGGAAGTTGACTGCAGCCATCTGGCTGCGTCAGTCCGGTCATCGCTGACGAGACCACGTCGCTCTTGCCCATGGTGCTCACGGAAGCGAGTGCCAGCCTCACCCGCGGGTTCTCCTAATGTTCCTATATAGTCTACAGCGTCCAAAGAACGTTGAAAATAATAGAGTACAAAGTAGATTTTGTAGTTTTAACATTAATGATTCATTTGGCTGTAATATATTAGCATTCTCGCTTTCATATGTATGTTCCCGTTAAAAGATGTGACAATATCTAACAACTTCGTTTATGTTTGATTTGTACAGTGTTAGAAAGTTTTAGATACGAAGAACTAGGTTTGTATGTTATAGTTCCAAAAACCTTTCATTTGTGCGCGCTGCGTTGTCCAGTCAGTGTATAGTTCTGCTGAGAGAACGATGTTATTACATGTATAGAACTCTGGGGGTTATATCATGATGACCATGGGATTGGTTCACATTATTTTTTCATAAAATGTACGAAACAAAAATAATTCGCAGGATCTAAGTCAGGTGTGCCACCTAGTTTCAGTATCGATACAATAGTACGTGTGAACGAATAACTTGTTCAACCTTGGAGGAGGTACGTACTTCCTCCCACGCTTAAGTCTCTCCCGGTGTTACGGGGGTTATCACATTGGGCTGTTTCTTCCCACATCCTACCTATGACCTTCATTTGAATAACTAAACTATGACTTTGCTTACAGAAATCTAGACTTCTAAGAACATTTCAACAATATGTCTAACATTATTATAGGTTTACAATCTCTTAGTTCATCATTCAGCTTTGCTATATCTGACGGGAAGATAATTTGATATTTGTAAATTTGAAAAATAAACTATTGTAACAAAAGTCATTTTTACTCAAAACGAACTTTTAACTTTTGCGTGTCGGCGTTGGTGAAGCCCATGGAAGCCCAGCGTGATAACTCCTATAGGGAGAACAGCACCTGTACAGGGACATGCTAGAAACAACCTCCTAAGAACGAGTGCCTCTTCGGAGAAGAACCATTGCAGTATTCATTTCACGATTATCTGACGATCCTTTCCAAAGACAGTGGGTATTTTAAGGAGTATGGGTACCAGGACCCTGAGGCATATAATATCTGAATTCTTCTGGGGAACTCCTTGTTTATTAATTGTGCCCAACTCACTACACTGAGACTGGAGGAGCTGCAAAACGTGAGACTTTGCGTCCCAGTGTCCCCATGTTGCATTCGAATGACTGATGCCACGCAGACACAGCACAACCCCGCGGGATGGCAACAAGACGACGAAGTCCTGCAGTCCAGTCGTATGACTCACTCTCATCTCGTTCACTTGGATGCAGACGTAGCAACAAACTATTGATGTACAGAGTGCAGTTGCCTGGCCACGGCCTCTCCACTCTTTATCTCGCCTGCGGCCGGAGAGGAAAGTCCAGTGGATCAACTCGAAATGACCGGGGTTGGTTATCACCAATGCGCCGAGTTGCCCGGGAAAACAGGTTACCGTTCACAGTTTATTATACATATCAACATTTTGTATGTTGTCTTTTTTTTCCACCCGAGTGAGGAACCTCGCACGGGGAGGTCAGACTATTATCATAAGCCGAGAGATTGTACATTCCAACCCTAGTCTTGCGGTGGAAGAAATGTTTATGCATGTATGCGTGTGTAACTGGTATACGAACTCCTGTATTTTATTTATTCCATTACTTTGTAAAATGTATCAGTCAACATTCAAACTATGGGAGTAAAATAAACCATAGTGAAAACCATATTGTATCCTTATTTTTTCTTTTTTGCAATAAACCGAGAGAAAATATATCTTGTGTGTGAATTGTCCTTCCTCTTTTAAGAAGACTTCCTTTCTTCTGGACCAGAAGAAAGGGTTGATGAGTGCCAAGTACAGTGATGGGGCCCATAAAAGACCATCTGACGTAAAGATTAGCCCGCCTTATTCCCCCATCAACTGATATGGGAAGACGTCGGGAGACGCACGGTGAGGATCTGGGTATGTGATGACAAGGACGAGGAAAGAGTAGCTAAAGGGAACACCT
>NC_134778.1:38926286-38943786 GCF_046742065.1 Oratosquilla oratoria | reverse complement strand
GGAGAGATCGTGGTGGTGGTGGCACTGTTTGTGGTAGTTGTTTTGGTGGTGGTGTTAATAGTAGTAGTAGTAGTAGTAGTAGTAGTAGTAGTAGTAGTAGTAGTAGTAGTAGTAGTAGTAGTAGTAGTAGTAGTAGTAGTAGTAGTAGTAGTAGTAGTAGTAGTAGTAGTAGTAGTAGTAGTAGTAGTAGTAGTAGTAGTAGTAGTAGTGTTGATGGTGATTATGGCAGTGTGAGAGGACGGATTGGGGGAGAGGTTTACGCCAAAACGCTATGGAGTAGAAATTGGTCTATAAAAAGAGGGAAGAACCCATTGCAACAGCCTTGGGAGGGTAGCCGAAACTCTGATGGAGGGGACTGCTCCTGTACAGTGCTCCCCCACGTCGCTGGAATTTCGCACTGGCAAACAGTCCATGAAACGGGAATGAAAGAAAAAGAGAAAGAAAACAACAACAACTTCTAACTACAGAGAAATAAACAAAAATAATAACAATAACAAAATTATAATAATTCTAATTATAATAACTACAGTAATAACAATATTACTAAAATCATGTTTACAATAAAAACAATAACCATGATACCATTAATATCGACAACAAAAATCATAAGGGAAATAATAATAATAGTAATAATAATAAAAAAATATTAATATAATAATAATAGCAATGATAATAATAATGAGAAGAATGAGAATGACAATTATACTAATAATAATGATAAAAACTGATAGGATGCACCCTACCGAAGTCGTCACATCTACCCAGGGCAGGGCAAGTCGCAGTACGGAAGCCGTCGGAGTTCGAATCATTACGTGCCACGACTCACTCGTGTATACAGGAACTCCCCAGACACCCACCCACCCCAAAAAAAAATAAAAAAAAAAAAAAAAACTTAACCTAGAGAAGATAACAATTTCGAAAAATAGAATCACCGAAAAAGAATAAATCTCCAAAGATAAAGAAGCATCTTAATCTTATCTACACACTTGCCTCTTACGAGGACCAATATAAACAATGAAGACTTTACTCTACTCTGATAAGATACTCTGTGATGTTGACGCCAGGGAAGTCTTGGGAACGGCAAAATGCATCGAGAACATATCTGATACACACACATAGTGACGGGACTTAATGAGCGTGGTTATTATTCTGTACGTTACAATAAGATACACAAACTCACTCACACATGTATATTTGTATACATACAATAAATACAAATGTTTTTATACACATGTGTACACTTGCATATACATGCTCCCATGTAAATGCATGCGTATGTGTATACTTGTTACATAAATATACTGCTTTATTAGTTCATGGGTGCAATTAACACACACACACACACACACACACACACACGCACGCACAAACACACACAGAGCACAACGCAGAGACGGGACTCTATGATTGTAGTCATTATTCTGTCTGTCATGATCACTTTGGTAACTACGCAAGCATGACAGGGAGTTGATCTGGGTCGTCCCTCTGCCCGCACCGGGAGTATCCCTTGCCGAAGAATCCTAGGTCACCTTCGGGCCGAGGAGGACGACGCAAAGACCAGGGACACGTCGGAGGAGGCCTTCGCCCCCGGCACCGAGTGTCAGTTCGTCGTGTCTTGTCTTCAAAGTGCTGAAGAGGAAGGCTCTTCTGCAGTCGCAAAAGGATTTTCACGGCTATGGACCTCCAGGGATTCGAGTTTTCACGGCTACGGACCTCCAGGACTTCAGATCATTCGTTTATATTGGGCTGAGACAAGACTCAGAGTTCCTGTTCTTCGAGGAAGGTTTCGTTGGCTCGGCTCGACGAACTGATACCGAGGGTCGAAATGAAGTTCAACCCATAACAGGAAAACAAAAATCGGCGCCAAGAAATCTTTCCCTGAAGAAATTCGGCGCCACAAAAGGAATACATATATATATATATATATATATATATATATATATATATATATATATATATATATATGTATATATATATATATATATATATATATATGCATACAAATCCTAATAAGAAATAAAACGCAAAAAGAGGATTCTTTTAAGGCTCAGGGAGGGAAACTAGACTTGGGATGTTTTCATTTCGAGTCCTTTTATTGTGGGGTGGGTTCCCTTCAGCTGAATAAAACCCCCTGGCGGCGACAGCCAAGCTAAGGATAAGTGCCAACCAAACCGATACGCGGCAGGAGTTATGCACTGTGTCTGCTGTCAGAGAGAGGGTCACAGAACTTCCACCTTGTGCGAACAGGGTTGGAAAAAAATAAGCAATATGGGTTCAATTTCCTTTTGTGGTCCCTCGATTGTCAGGATCAGAAAACACAATCAGAAGCTTCCTGGTAAAAAAAAAAATGATAATAAATAAATAAAAATAAGAAATAGAAAATGTAATAAAACACAACGTTTTGTGATTTGTGATAGTTTCCCGTTTCCGAATCTCGCTTTTTTTAAGCCAAGACCCCGGCAGCGGGGTAATTTTTATGTCAGTGAACTAAGTTAATGAATTTGTATAATCGATATCTATATACCTCCGAGAAACCTCAGAATTCTTCTGTCGAAGTCTTTTTTTTTTTTTTAAGAGCGTCTGTCAGAGTCTAAGAGTATGTTGGGGTTTGCCGAAGTCTGTTAGTCTGTCTAAGAACCTACCATAGTCTGTTGGGGACTTTTAGAGAATGCCGGAGTCTGTCAGAATTCGTTGGATTCAGGCGAAGTGTCTGTGTCACTGCCGAATACTTCCACCTTATTCAGTTTCTTTCTCCTTTTGAAACTACATTTGGAGTTGAAAATCATTTTTGCCTTATTCCAGTCCATACAGTGGCCTTCTTTGTCTATGTGTTGGAAAACAGCGGAATTTTGTTGTTCGTCTCTGTATGGACTGGAATAAGACAAAAATTATTTTCAAGTGTAGTTTCAAAAGGAAAATAACAGAATCTTCTTTGATTAAACAATTTCCTAATTTCAATATCTCAAGTGGACAATGGTCACCAGACTGTATTACTACCTGGACAGTCAATAAACTATTACCATCCTTGGTGAAGGTGGGTGACTTGCTGCGCAAAGCAATAGACACCACTTGAGCCCTGTCCATGTTTCTTCTCTTTCTCTGTATATTAGACATGTATTTTCCTCAATACTCTGTATTCCACTGAAGAGGATCACAGTCTGTGATCGAAATATATGGATATCGTCTACTTCATTTCTTCTTGTCCAACACAGTGGGTCTATGTTGAATTTTACGAATGTGTTACATTACTTTGTAGTATGTATATATATATATATATATATATATATATATATATATATATACATTTTAACAACCACAATGCACTTTAATTCTAAGCCATATATCTCTCTTGATAGCGTAGTTGGTTAGTTACTACGGCACTTGTCATGTGATCGCTGAGTTCGAGTCCTCGGCAATACCACATTTCAATTTCTGCATGTGGCCCCATTGGGTCTCCCGATGTTGATGGCTTAGAATTAAAGTGTATTGTGGTTGAGTACCTGAAGAATAAAATATACCGACTTATTTTAAGAATATGGAGAGGAAAAGGTACCCAGAAATTGGAATAAAGGAATTATTATACCAATACTGAAGAAAGGAGACAAAATGGTATGTGGAAATTACAGAGGCATCACACTCCTATCCTGTGTATACAATTTTTTTTCAAAAATATTTCATAGGAGACCCCCCCTAGGCAAATGAAATATTAGGCAAATATCAATGTGGCTTTAGAAGGGGGAGATCAACAACAGACCACCTGTTTACGATCAGACAGATATTGGAGAAGAGCTGGGAGTTTAATATAAATCACTGGCATATGTTTGTAGACTTCAAACAAGCATATGACAGTGTACACAGGTCATCCATGTGGAAAATCCTCAGAGAATTTGGAGTACCAATCAAAATTTTTAAACTTAGTGAAGGCAACGTATGATGGCACAGAGTCACAGGTGAGGGTTGGCAACAAGAAGACAAAAAAATTGAAATAAAGAGTGGTTTGAGACAAGGGTGCGTTCTATCCCCACTACTGTTCAACCTACTACTAGAAAGAGTAGTAAGAGCAGTGGAGAGGGATAATGTTGGAGTAGAGTTCGAGTCTGGGAGAGTGAATATGTTGGCGTATGCCGACGACGTCGACTTAATAGATGGGACCATAGATGGAATAAAAGACATGTTTGGAGATTTCCAAGAGACTGCGAACAGAGTAGGACTGCTGGTGAATACTAAGAAGACAGAGTTAATGCATCTAACCAAAAACAATAACATCAATGGTGTGAGATATGAAGTATGCAGAAACTTTAAGTATCTTGGATCAATCGTAACAGACGAAAACCTGATGGACACTGAAATAAAATCAAGAATTGCTTCAGCCAACCGATGTTATTACAGCCTCCAAAATACACTGGGAAGAAGGAGCATATCAACAAAGACCAAATTAAGAATATATGATACAATAATAAAACCCATTCTATTATATGGATGCGAAGCCTGGAGCCTGACTAAGAAAATGGAAAAAAGTCTTTTTGTATTTGAGAACAGTGTACTAAGGAAAATTTTGGGCCCAGTATTCGACGAACTAGACCAAGAATGGAGAAGGCGGCATAATGAAGAGCTAAGGGAAACATCAGGCCAAATAAATATCATGAATATCATAAAGTCAAGGCGACTGCAGTATGCCGGCCACATTGCAAGAATGGAACAAGAAAGAATACCAATGAGAGTGATGATGGATGGGATGGTAGGAGGAAGACGTTTCCCAGGAAGACCACACAGAAGATGGATGGACAACGTGAGGGAGGACCTGGAAAGGGCTGGAGCAGATGTCCATGATTGGATGACAGTGGCACAGGACCGTAGAGTCTGGAGGCATTTGGTGCTAGCGGTGAGGGGTCAGCAAGTGGCCCGACCACCACCGGAGTGAGTGAGTGGTTGTCAAAATGTATCTCTAATCACTAGAACCCATTCAGTGTTGTGCATATATATATATATATATATATATATATATATATATATATATATATATAAATATATATATGTATATATATACACATATATATATATATATATATATATATATATATATATATATACAGTGCTCGACAAGGATGTACGAACGGTTAGCGAGAATGAGTGATGAGGAGTGTTGAGGACTGTTTTTGCTGAAATGCACAATTTTATATAAAAAATTAGCATATGGTTGCATTATTTGACCTATTTTCTTTAAAATGTGTGATTTCCATGTAATTTGATCAAAGAGAAGTTACGTTTTTATCCTCTACAAAATTACCAACCACATACCGTCCGACTCACTAATTGCCGACCTCAACCAAACAATGACGGTTTTTGCTCAAATACACAATCTAATATAAAAAATTAGCATATGGTTGCATTATTTGACCTATTTTCTTTAAAATGTGTGATTTCCATGTAATTTGATCAAAGAAAAGTTACGTTTTTATCCTCTGCAAAATTACCGACAACAGCTATGAATACCGTCCGGTTTTTGCTAAAATGCACAATTTTATATAAAAAATTAGCATATGGTTGCATTATTTGACCTATTTTCTTTAAAATGTGTGATTTTCATGCAATTTGATCAAAGAGAAGTTACGTTTTTATCCTCTGCAAAATTGCCGACCGACTCGCTCATAGTCGACCAAACTCGAACAAGAAAGGGTTTTGCTGAAATGCACGATTTTATATAAAAAATTAGCATATGGTTGCATTATTTGACCTATTTTCTTTAAAATGTGTGATTTCCATGCAATTTGATCAAAGAGAAGTTACGTTTTTATCCTCTGCAAAATTACCGACAACAGCTATGAATACCGTCCGACTCACTCATAGCCGACCAAACTCGAACAAGGACGGTTTTTGCTGAAATGCACGATTTTATATAAAAAAATAGCATATGATTGCATTATTTGACCTATTTTCTTTAAAATGTGTGATTTTCATGTAATTTGATAAAAAAAGAAGTTACGTTTTTATCCTCTGCAAACTTACCGACCACAGCTACGAATATCGTCCGACTCATTAATAGCCGACCAAACTCAAACAAGAACGGTTTCTGCTAAAATGCACGATTGTATACAAAAAATTAGCATATGGTTGCATTATTTGACCTATCTTCTTTAAAATGTGTGATTTCCATGCAATTTGATCAAAGAGAAGTTACGTTTTTATCCTCTGCAAAATTGCCGACCACAGCTATGAATACCGTCCGACGGTTTTTGCTGAAATGCACGATTGGTCAAATTACATGAAAATCACACATTTTAAAGAAAATAGTCGAAATAATTTAACTATATGCAATCTATTACACTAATAACACAATAGTAAGAAACTTAATAGAGTGTAGTTTGATCCATACCACCAGTGATCATAGATGGCGGGCTGGACGAATCGTAGCTGTGGTCGGTAATTTTGCAGAGGATAAAAACGTAACTTTTCTTTGATCAAATTACATGGAAATCACACATTTTAAAGAAAATAGGTCAAATAATGCAACCATATGCTAATTTTTTATATAAAATTGTGCATTTGAGCAAAAACCGTCATTGTTTGGTTGAGGTCGGCAATTAGTGAGTCGGACGGTATGTGGTTGGTAATTTTGTAGAGGATAAAAACGTAACTTTTCTTTGATCAAATTTCATGGAAACCACACATTTTAAAGAAAATAGGTAAAATAATGCAACCATATGCTAATTTTCTTTTTTATAAAATTGTGCATTTCAGCAAAAACAGTCCTCAACATTCCTCATCACTCATTCTCGCTACATCCTTGTCGAGCACTGTATATATATATTATATATACATACGCCTTGAATACAATACGATACATGGACATATTCGTAGCAGGTGTCTATATAAAAGCGCTTTAATCCAAGGACCACTTCCCAAGTGCGGAAAGCCGTACCGAGAAAAGAGTATAGCGTGTCTCCGTATTAGAGGGATTACTCGGGGTTTGATGAGCTGATGCGTTTGTATCGATACGCCGAACACTGGATAAATATAGGGTGACCCAGAAGAGTAATCTTATCGAGCGGAACGGTTTTGAAGAAGTGAACAAGAGGGCAAACGTCAGGTCGGTCCGGTTGGTGAGTACAAGGTGAATCCGCTTCTGCTACCGGCACTAATAGCATTCAAACAGTTTAAAATGCAAGTCGTATTAATCGGTACATAATAGCATACAAAACATATGACGGAAGTGTCATTTTGTCTAGCACAATAGCTGTAGATTTTTTTATGAACCAACGAATCGTATTCTGATTATAATCTAATTATAGTCTCTCCACCTGACGGAGAATTATTTGAGGATAAGAAAACTACATCGATCGTTCAAGTGACAACCATAACGAAATGGACCTATTAGCAAGGAAAAGAAATGAACAGATGATGAAAAATTGTAATCAAATGACATCCCAATTGCTTAGCAACAATGGTGAAGAAAATCTTTCATGTTAAAGTCAACAGATTATTATGGTTAGTGATACCACGTTAATTCATCTATCCGAGTTCGGTCCTCGCCGAGGGGCCGAAGAGCATCACAGTAATGTAAACCGACATCCCAGCTCTGGTGGATAAGGAGTTGTGTATGTGTGTGTGTGTGTGTGTGTGTGTGTGTGTGTGTGTGTGTGTGTGTGTGTGTGTGTGTGTGTGTGTGTGTGTGTGTGTGTGTGTGATTCACCATTGTCTTGGATCACGCGTTGGACTCGTGATCGACAGCTATTTCCCTCCCGGAAGAGAGCTCAGAGCTTGTATAAGACCGATCTATGGGTAATGCTGTGACCTTACACACACACAACTCCCCGCCCACGAGAGTTGGAGTAACGACTCGCAGTGCAGCGATACTGAAATTATTTCAGCCATGGACGGGATTCAAATCCAGACCGCCGTAGTGGCGGCCGGGAACTCTACCACTGCGCCACAAGTCGTGTGTGTGTGTGTGTGTGTGTGTATTCACTTGGTCTTTGGATCACGTGTTGGACTCGTGATCGACAGCTATTTCCCTCCTGGAAGAGCTCAGAGCTCGTAGGTCCGATCTATGGGTAATGCTATGACCTTGCACACACACACACACCCAACTCCCCGCCCACGAGAGTTGGAGTAACACCCCTCAGCGCTGCGATACTGATATATTATTTCAGCCCCGGGCGTGTGTGTGTGCGTGTATGTGTGCGTGTGTGTGTGTGTGTGTGTGTGTGTGTGTGTGTGTGTGTGTGTGTGTGTGTGTGGGTGGATGGGTGCGCGCGCGCGGTAATTGGTTTGAATTGGACAATTTTAGATTTAAGAAGGAAATAGGCAATAACTGTTTTACCAATATGGTGGTCAACTGAGACTTAGTAACCATGTAGTAAGCGCTGAAAATATCGGTTATTTTAAGAAAAGATTAGACAACTTTATGGATGGGATGACAAAGTTATAATGGACATGGAACTGCCTAGTGTAGGCCTTATGGTCTCTTGCAGTCTCCTTCATTCTTATGTCCTTGTGTGTGTGTGTGTGTGTGTGTGTGTGTGTGTGTGTGTGTGTGTGTGTGTGTGTGTGTGTGTGTGTGTGTGTGTGTGCGTCTGTATGTGCATAAGGTCACAGCATTACCCATTGATCAGGTCATATGAGCACTGAGCTCTCATCCGTGAGTTGCAGTTCATGAATCCAAAACGTGACCCAAGAGCGTGGTGAATCACAAGGACAACAATCTGGATTGGCCCAGCTTGGATATGGGTGTTCTGGTGCTACCGTGACTCATACCCAATACCTTGCCTGCCAAACTGCTTCCCACGTGGTTCCATCCACGTGCCCATGTGACGGTAGAAGCACCCACCTTCCTCCATCTCACCATCGAGATCTCTCCACAACAACAGGTACAGACGCTCCTCTACTTACGTTCATTCGTTTTACGTTTTTTCGATTTTACGTTTGAACTGACTGTAAAAAAAAATTGTATTTTTTTTTTTGTGAATTTCTTAGTTTAGCGCACTCTCCGTAGTTCAAACGATACTTACGCATGACGCTGCGTCCATTGTTTACATGTCACAAACGACAGACTGAACGTGCCTTGCCTCCTCCTCCTCCACCATCTCAATTTATGTTGCTTGAATATAATTTATTTGAAATTAATGTTATTTTACAATGTTATGTGTATAATTAATTATTTAGGGGTGTTTTATAAGATACGGTAATAGAATTTACGGATGTATAGTACAGTAACAACTTACGTTCATTTTCAACTCGTTCGGCCGTTCGGAACGTAACTAAAACGTAAGTTGAGGAGCGTCTGTATTGTGGTCCCCAGTCATAGTTCAAAATGTGTTTACAATGATGAATGCAGGATTACAACAGATGCCCGTTGTCCAGTCCATTGGCCTTCGTAGAAAATCGTATCCACTGCACGGCGATGATGAAGGACCGTAAACTCACACTCACGTTCTCCCTCATCCCTCTAATCTTTCTCTCAGATATTCAGAATTGTGCTGATAGAGAATTTAAGGAATACTCGAAGATGGATAATGTGGAGCTACGAAGAATAACGATCGAAATGAAAAATATGAAAATAACGATCCAGGGAAGTGGTGCAACCTTTCTTCTTGGGAAACCGATTCTGAGGGGCTGCCAACTATTCTCCTCTCCCTACCACTTTCAGCTGGTGACACAAAAACATTCCCACACTGATATAAAACAGATTAGTTCAAAGTCTCTTCCCAGAGAAATATGTAGGAGGTTATGAGAACCGTTGCCTTTGCCACTAAACGAAACTCGAGGCAACAATTGATTTCTTCTATGTGGTAACGTAGAGGTGGGATACGAACCACTCCCACACTGGTGTTAAATGTTCATTGTGGTATTAATTGAATTGAGACACCTGCCAGTATCGTTAGGGCTTTGACTTTGCCATATTGGGTTCTTGATTCTAGTTTTATTCTTCGCACATCTCCTTGTGGTGTACATATCACGGAGAGTCTGCATTGGTCTTCAGGCTCATAATATACTCTCATTGGATATTTCTTTGTCATCGATTCGTTGTTGGTAGATTCTCGGAACAAGAATCTTGGTTAGCCCAGTTCAAGGTCCACTTCATCTTGGAATGGGTCAAACTGATGGCTAACAGTGCTTGATAAGCTAGGGAATGCTATATCTTTTAGTGGGATCGGGGTTGTAGCTGTTGATTGTGGTGTTTGTGTCTACTGATAACGCCGACGGTGACAATTATTACCCTCTGAGGAGAGGCAAATAATTGCTCAGGCGCTACTATTGTAGAATGATCTTGAGTTTGGAGGCGGCGTCTTCACTTTGGTAACCGGAAAGTGTTACGGGGCGAGGTGGGAGTGTAACAGAGGGGCTTTGGTTTTGAGAGGGCAGTTGCTTCCCCCTTTTGTTTTGTTTTCATTATCATATTTATTCAGTTTTTTCGACAGGTACTCCCTTGTTCGGGATCCCGAGGATAGTGCCTTACGCAAGGTCTCGGTTTTGGCGGTTAGGGGCCATTACTACGAGTGGGCACCTCCTAATCCCTGCGCAATGATCAGGATTCGAACCCACACCTCTGACTTCCCTCAGCGATTGCCAGACGTGCGCGCCAGCGATGAACCGTGGCGAGCCCCCTATTATTATAAATTATTATCATTACTATTACTATAATTATATAATTCTATTATAATCATCATTAGTAATAGCAATAGTAGTATTCTTTCCGGATTGTAAGTAACCATGCCGGGAGTGGCTCCTCAGCCTGGTTATGTTTGGGGAGGCTATGTTCGGGGCATCTTTTCTAACCCCTTCTTGATTTGGGGTGAATGAGAAGTGGGCTGCGCTACTCTCCTTCCTCACACAGGGCGACCACTGGGTCTACACCGCCTACCGTGAGACTTTAGGGCTTTCAGAGATCACCATCTTCCGCCCCCACTGTCACACACCATCACTGGAGAATTTCTGGTTATTAGTTGGAAAATTAACTCCCAGATGGGATCATGTTCAATGGTGCATTACGTAGAGGTGGTGGTGCAGCAGTTGGTTCTCCTCTTCCTGGTTTTCAGTCCAACAGCCTCGCCTCGAGATCCTGTTATCCTCTTCTTCAGTCCCCATCCTCGCCTCCAGATCCTACTATCCTCTTCTTATGACAGCAGTTGGTTCTCCTCTTCCTGGTTCTCAGTCCCCAGCCTCGCCTTGAGATCCTGCTATCCTACTCTTGTGAGAGAGATGAAGTGATGAGTTGCGGGACATCGACATGAGATTCATGACATGTATTGGATACCCTGGGGAATTCAACCAACAAAGTTAGAAAAGTAGTAGGAGGCTTAGTCTTAGGGAAACATAGAAAAATTGGAAATAATTTTAGTGGTAGGTAAACTGAAATGTGAAGATGCAGTAGGAGAGAAAGTTAGAAGAAGAAAAGTTTTATGTAGATGTTTGTGGATGCAGTCGTGTTTTTGTTTGCGATATGCTTGTGTGTGTATGCCACGCATAGAGGGTTGTTGCCTCTAAGCGTGTGTACATGCAGCCTGCCAATGGTCGAGATATCGACATTATTATTATTATTATTATTATTATTATTATTATTATCAGTCAAAGCTGGTGAAGGAATATATTATTGATAAATGCGGCTATACACGATTTCTCGTGTATACCGCACGTGGGAGAGGCGCAGCTAACAAATATATAGTCTGTACGGTTTGGTCTAGGTGTGATGTTTCGTATTAGGTGTTTGTGTTTGGCGTGCAGAGATACATAAAGAGTACAAACAAGCATAATATATAGTGAGGAAAAGGGCGACGCGGACACAAGAGATACATGTGTCAACGGTAGTAGAAGGTAGTGACAAAATATCATATTGACAAAAGATCATGGATTGTGGGAAGCTCTCCATGGGTACAAGTTGAGGGTCAGGTGTCTAATTCTTACAATTGGAACATGTTTGTTATTTCTTTACAAATATAACTATTTTATACAATCCTAGACTAAGGTAGAAATATTATTTGGGATTTTATTAATCTACTTTCAATCATGTTTCAATGACAAAGAAGCATAATTGAAAGTAGCTTAATAAAATCCACAAATAATATTAATTTCAACCTTAATCTAGGATTGTATAAAATAGATAATTATATTTGTAAAGAAATAACAAACATGTTCCAATTGTAAGAATTAGACACCTGACCCTCAACTTGTACCCATGGAGAGCTTCCCACATTCCATGACCTTTTGTCAATATGATATTTTGTCACTACCTTCTACTACCGTTGACACATGGATCCCTTGTGTCCGCATCCCCCTTTACCCCACTATATATTATGCTTGTTTGTACTCTCTATGTATTTCTGCGCTGAAGGATGTGGAGAAGCCCTCGATACTGTCTGGCATGAAGGTCTTATGTACAAATTGTACCACAAGTTCGACTTTGCCCTGCCGTTCACAAAGTAGCTCTGCAACTACCTGGACGACAGGACAATAAGAATAAAGTGGCGGGGCTGTCTATCCCGACCTTTTGTGCCAAAGGCTGGACTACCGCAAGGGCCAGTCCTTGCCCTCACTCTGTACAATCTATATACGAATGGCCTGCCAGAGCCGGCTTACCCAATCAACCGAGCTCTTACTCTTTCGTATGCGGATGACACTAATCACATTAGCAGACACAAAACGCTGCAAAACATACTAGACGGGACACACTCATAGCCCAGTTGGTAGAATTCCCGGCTGCCACTACGGCGGTCCGGGTTCGAATTCCGTTCAGGGCTGAAATAATTTCAGTGCCGCTGTGCTGCGGGTTGTTACTCCAACTCTCGTGGCCGGGGAGTTGGGTGTGTGTGTGCGTGCAAGGTCACAGTATTACCCAGAGATCGGTTACAGATGAATTTTTAAGCTCTATTTCGGGAGGGAAATAGTTGTCGATCACGAGTCCAACACGTGATCCAGGACCATGGTGAATCACATGCGTAGGAGCAACAGTGGCGCATTAAGACCAGTGCGTCCAAATGCAAATCTATATACTTACGTTGCAAGTCAACCAACAGAACAATCACGAACACTCTTAAAATAAACAACAAAAACGTCCCATAAAAAGACCATGCCTGTGTGCTGGGTAGCACATTGGATAGTGGCCTTACCTGGACCCCACACTTCCGAAAACAGGGAGCGAAGGCTAAGCATGTGGTGGGAAGGCTAACGCGTTTGAAAACCGCAATACTTTCCACCTAACGTCGATTGTGCCTAGCCCTAGTCAGACCAATTCTGTGCCAGTCCCCGGGATTAAGCCAGCTGACATGTCCCACTAACAACTACGACCATCAGAAGGTTCAGAATGCCGCAGTCAAGTTCATCAAAGGTTCATGATGGAGCGACTTCAGAACCGCTGAGTCCCTACACCGAGAGACCAACATCCGTCCACTCAACCAACATAAACACAAACTTCACACGAGACACCTAGAAATACTGCACGCCAAACACAAACACCTAATACGACACACCACACCTAGACCACACTGTACAGACTATTTGTCAGCTGCACCTCTCCCACGGGCGGTGTACACGAAAAATCGTGTATAGCCGCACTTATCTACAGCGTATCCTTTTACCAGTTTTGACTGATCGTGATCAGACGTGCTGCAATGTGCTGGGTTCTGTCTGACTAAGTACCACGGACATGAGTCCGTCTGTATCCAGCGGCAAGTGTAAGGAAAGGTGGCAGATTCTCAGTAGACGTGCTATGGCTGGCCGGGTTCAGACGTCGCTGGTTGTAATTATAATTATATTTTCACTTTTAATGTTCATTTTTCTGTAAACATGTTATATGCATTTTTAATGCATATATTATTACCTGTTCTCCTCTCCCCGGCAAAATGGCTCCGCTACTTCAGGAAGTCTATTTCGTCGGCCGGAACCAGGATATGTCTCGCCCCCTAATTATCAAGCTGAATGTACACCCGCTTATAGGAAACGACCCCCTATGCGTAGCATATACACCCAAGCATATCGCAAACAAAAACAAGACTACATGCACAAACATTTACATATGCTTTTCCTTCTACTGAAAGTTTCATTTCTTTCTCTCCTACTACATCTTCTCATTTCAGTTTACCTACCACGAAAATTATTTCCAATTTTTCTATCTGTCCCTACGACCAAGCCTCCTACTCCTTTTCTAACTTTGTTGGTTGAAGTCAAGATGAATAAATACCCCTAAAGTAACCTCAAAGTTACATGCATTGATTTCAGCCTCCAATACCAAGTCTCCTGGCCATCCCTCCTAAGCCACGACCTCACGCAGTAAATATCCCTAAAATCGCCCGATGGCAAAAGCCTTCTTTTATACACAACTATCTTTTCATTTTCAAATAGACATCTCTTCCCCTCCTACAACTACCTATCCCGCGCGAGCGGGTGGTCTGTTCTAGGTCGTCCATACTCCATATTTCTGCACTGAAGGTGTAATACACGAAAGCGATCTGCTCCGATCGTTTCTTTTCACTAGTGTTTACTTTGCATCTGTAGAACACACGTTTCTAGTGTTTTGATTGTGTATATATATATATATATATATATATATATATATATATATATATATATATATATATATATATATATATAATAGGGTGCTTCCATCGTATATAGGCGAAATTTCAAAGTAATAAAATTTCTTTCTCCAGGGTGTTAGCTTGTTTCGTTTAACAAACGAACGTCGTAGATGTAATTATTTTACAATCGATGTGAATTAAAAGGTCGCGCATTGAAGTTAAATTATTTGCTCCTCCAGCCGCCTCGAAGGAGATGTCGAGGAACTCATCATCAGCCCCAGTGGGATCCGGCGGGCTCGAATGAAGTGCCGAGCTGCCCTGGCCGCTGAAATGAAGAAGTCCTTCAACCCACAAGTCCCTCTAGTTCTCCACTAGGACGGAAAGATCATGGAGGACTTCTCCCTTCCCGGCAAGGAAACCGTCGACCGACTACCTATCCTTGTGTCTGGTGACAACGTTGTCAAGCTTCTTGCCATTCCGAAACTTCGTTCGGGGACTGCTTCGGTGATGGCAACGGCGATTCTCGAGACAGTGGATGAATGGGGAGTGAGAGACCGAGTCAGCGGGCTGTGCTTTGACACAACGGCCTCTAACACGGGCCACAAAGGAGGGGTCTGTGTCATCCTCGAGAAGGAAATCGGCCGGCATCTCCTTCATCTTGCCTGCTGGCATCATGTGGCTGAAATCGCCTTGGAAAAGGTGTTCGGAATGTTCGAAACTTCCGCATCCCCGAGCATTGACATGTTCCGTGA
The DNA here is from genome assembly GCF_046742065.1 of Oratosquilla oratoria. Classification (NCBI taxonomy): domain Eukaryota; kingdom Metazoa; phylum Arthropoda; class Malacostraca; order Stomatopoda; family Squillidae; genus Oratosquilla; species Oratosquilla oratoria. The sequence continues at coordinate 38,928,524 of NC_134778.1, read as the reverse complement.
CTAATGGCCCCGAATTTGCCAGAATTCATTCACGACGAGCGTTCAAAATGAGAAGTTGGGACCTCTGGTCGAAGGGTGGAAGGAGGAGGTAATCTTGTTCTGCAAGACTCAGCTCCAGCAGCAACAACCGAGGGATGAATACAAGGAACTCCTCCAGCTGACCATAATTTTTCTCGGTAATCATCTCCCGGGAGGGATCCGATTCAAGCAGCCTGGAGCAATCCATCGGGCGAGATGGATGGCTTGTGCCATCTACACACTCAAGGTGGTTCTCTTCAAAACCCAGTACCCCCATCGAAGATCGACCTGGACCTTCTCGGCGGCCGTCACGGAGCGAGGCGACATGGAACCATCTGGAGGAAGTGGCCATCTTTATCACAAAAGTTTACGTGAAGTACTGGTTCGAGGTCCCCTCCGCTGTCTTTGCTCCGAAGAACGATCTCGACTTCCTTCAAGCCCTGGAGGCATTCCCCATCAAAGCCATTGGCAAGGCAGCTTCGAGCGCATTCAATCGCCACTTGTGGTACGTGTTGGAAGTGCTTGTTACCTTTGCTTTCATTGACGACCGAGTCACAGTGGCAGAGAAGAAGAAAATGGTGACGAATCTTCAAAGGGTAACCCCGAACGACCCTCCGAAAAGGCTTCCGCCACTCTCCGCCAGCTTGAAGGACCTCTCGGATTTTGTCACCTCAGCCACAATGACATTCTTCAAGTGCCTCCAGCTGTCAGCTGATTTCCTCGGGAAAGATCCTGGGGAGTGGGCAGGAGACGAAGAGTACCGCCATTCTCGATGCCTTGTTGGATCTCTGAAGTTGATCAACGACTTGGCGGAGCAAGGAGTGGCGCTCATGTCCGAATTCAATGCCTCACTCACGAGAAACGAAGAGCAGTAACACTTCGTCCTTCAAGTAGTTGAAGCACCCAGGAAATCTTTCTCCGCTTCGACCAAAGCAGCTGTCTTGAAGAAAGATTGAAGGTTGAAATTTATGTGGTAGGATTTGTAAATCCCAACTCATTGGGAGGAAATGATTCATCGTTTGATGAACTTTGGTGCCGATTGTTTGAGTATTGCTGGTCGTTCAGTTCAATTTTACTGAAGCACGGTAAATAAACATTTGAAGTTTAGTGCGCGACCTTTAAATATCATTTGATTTCAAAACCCTTTTGTCTGTATCAGTTTTGGAAAAAAAAATGATTGACGCCCTGGAGAAATTAAAAATCAAACTTTCATTTCTTAGAAGCACCCTAATATACATATATATATATATATATATATATATATATATATATATATATATATATATATATATACACTTGTATATATTTACAGGGTGTCTATAAAGTCTTTCCTTGATTAATAAAATTAATAACTTTAAAATTGTTGTGGGTATGACCGTACAACTTTAACATTCTGTTGAGCAATTACTAAAGTTTCTTTTGTTTGCCTACAGATGCCATTATGGTCACTCTATCCGCCAGCTCAGTCAAGAATATCGGAAAATATGTCATTGCAGGAGAAAGTCCAGTGTGTGTTATGGTACTGTACCTCGAAACAAAATCACCTGTTGCAGTTCAACGCAAGTTCAGAAATGAGTATCGACGAGATCCACCAGATGTTAAAAGCATTGAAGACTGGTATAAAAAGTTCACAGATATTGGAAGCGTTGCAGACCGTGAGAGAAGCGGTAGACCTTGTGTGAGTGATACCTCGGGGCACAATGTATAAAGTGTTGCACAAACGCCTACGCCTGCACGCATACAAGGTTCAACTTGTTCAATAATTAAAACCAAATGACAGACCCTAATGTGCTGTATTTGCTACAAAGAGTCTTACTCGCATTGACGAAGACAATGACTATCTTAAGAATGTCGGTTTTTTTTCTTTTTTTCTGATGAAGCCACCTTTCATACATGTGGCAAGATTAATATGCATAACGTACGCATTTGGGAATCAGCACACACATGTTGCGATTGAATATGAACGAGAAAAAAGATGTTTGGTGTGGTGTAATGCATGACAGGGTTATTGGACCTTTTTTCTTTGTTGAACCTTGGTGTGGTGTAATGCACGACAGGGTTATTAGACCTTTTTTCTTTGTTGAACCAACCGCTTCAGCAATTGTTTATCTGGACATGCTGGAGCATTATGCTGCACCCCAATTACAAGAGTTTCAGCCAAGTGTAATGTTTCAGCATTAGGGTTGGTTGTTCGTAACTTTCTAGATGTAACCTTTCCCA
>NC_134778.1:38908786-38918786 GCF_046742065.1 Oratosquilla oratoria | reverse complement strand
GAATAAGAAGTGAAGGAGGAAGAGGAGGAGAGAATAGAGGGGTAGATGGAGGAAGAGGAGAAGGAAGTCAGAGATAGAGGAGGAGGAGAGGAAAGTAGGGAGAATTTGGATGAAATTTGGAAGACGAAGAATTGGAGAAATGTAAATAATACCAAAAAGATAGCGTGGGGGATGGCAGGCAATAGACAGAGAAAAGAACGGGGAGATTATTCGGATATAGGGAAGAGAGGGTGAAAGAGGCGTTAAGAAAAGGCAAAGGCAATGTGGGTCACGGGCAGAAAGGTAAGAAAGCAACAGAAACCACAAGCCAAGGCAATGGGTGGAACGGCAAGGCTATGGCAAAAGCACAGATGGGACTTAAATTAAGGAAATGTTCATTTCATGAAAGTATGTATGTATGATCTCTTACTCATCTTGATGTAAGTCTGGTTAAAGCAAACGCCAGACGATTCCATTCAACGTAGGCGTGGACACCAAGCAACTTGAGCGGACTTTATATCAATTGGGACACCTTTCAAGCCTGGGTCGACCTCCTCAACCGAATAAAATCGTCTTGTTTTCACCACAGAAATGCTTTGCGTACACACTGAATCAAAACCATGGCAGGATTTCAAATTAAGGATATAAAAGAAAACAAAACGTGAGGATTATGAAGAGAGTAGGACAAGTCGTGAATGTAGGTGAGCAGAATGAAGGAAACGCGGGAGACTCAGGAATGAGAGAAGATGTCGAGGATGTTGATGATGTGAGTGAGGAATGAAAATAGAAAAAGAATAGTAGTAAGGGAGGACACAAATTGGCACCAACCGGGACAAAAACACAGAAGGATGAAACTAATCTTTAGGAGAGAGAGAGAGAAGGCACGAGTAGCTGATGATCTGGGTGAAGATTACATCTTATATATTGAAAACCAAAGCACGAGCTGGAAACAGTTGTCAAATTCTGACCTGCCGCCTGAGAACTATCTTTCATTTCTGTTCCTGATTCTGAAAACTACTTTCTATACCTTTGGTCTTGGGCTCGTTCTACTGCCCTACAACCATGTCCTATTTCCTTGATCCCAAGAGACATCCTCTGATTTTGCTCTTACCCAATTTCTATTCTTGCATCCGACAATAATTTCCTGGTTTTTGTTTTCTATTTTGCTCTTGCACCCGAGAATCGCTTTATGAGTTGAGTGTTGATTGTCACACTCCTCACAGATGCTTGTAGGCAGGTTGCAGGTGATTAATGACTGTGGGTCACCCAAAAGAGAGCGAGCCCATCGCTCTACTTGGGTGACCCACGACGTGCGTCAGGTGTCTGAAAGCAAAGAGATGATTTTTTATTTTTTTATTTTTTCTTATGAGTCGTTGTCCATGGAAGGTGTGGGCGTGCGTTTGAGTGGGTGCAAGGCGGGGGAGGGGGAGGCTGTTCGGGAGTTAGCTATGTCTCAAATAATGCTAATCACTGAATGTTCAAACGCAACATTCATCTTAATGCTTTATTTTCAAACACAACAACAACTATTTCCTTCAGCTACATTAAATCATCTGAAGCAGCCATAATAACGTATGAATTAATCAACATTTTCTACCTACACATTTCGAAGAGCAGCAAAAATAAAAAAGTTAAAACAAAGTACAAAAATAAGAAACCCACGGAGGGCCACTGCAGAAATAAGATAATTAATTTTAACCCAAATCGGTTTAGAATTTTAGAGGATATGGTTAACACCCACCTCCCCCGCCCCCCAAAAAAAAAGAGAGAGAGAGAGAGAGAGAGAGAGAGAGAGAGAGAGAGAGAGAGAGAGAGAGAGAGAGAGAGGGAGAGAGAGGGGAAAGAGCTTTCAAGAAATCTAATGTTATTTAGTCTTCTGACACGGGGCGCAGAGGTCTGGTGACGCCCGGGGCTGGCCATTTCTTGATTGTACGAGGCCCCAATGATTCAAGTACAAGGCCCCAAAGTGCTGAGAAACATTATGAGAAAGGAAGATATTTTGAATATGTAAACACAGATGAAACATAAGATAAACACTTTGCTCGATTTAAATACAAGTCAACCAAATTCTATAAGTTCTTTTCCCCAAATGATCTGATTGGATTCCCCTTCACATTTGGATGCCCGGGTCCATCGCCCTTTCGACCCCATCCCCCTCCGCCCCCTCTGCACACCACTGATTCCCGAAATTTGATAACACTGCGGTATACAGGAAGAGAATTAAGTTTTCAATAAGAAGCATTTATAAGACAAAAGGATTTGTAATCTACATTGCTCAAGAGTACGAGTGGGGCAGAAATAAAATCCATAAGGGCAAAATATATGCAGAGAAAAGTGGTAAGAGATACAGAGGAAGCAAAGCATCACATGGATAAGAGGGTATTATATAATACATGGGTAATTATTACCAGATTGCTTTTAAAGGAACTTGTGGACCTTTAGCCACCTTTACCATGCCTCTCCAACTTCGAACGCCTTTTACCAATCACTTTTATGGATCTTCTCAAAAATCTTACAGATCGTTCCACGCCCTATCACTTAATCTTGTTTATGTCTTCCTCACTGTCTTAGCACGCCATTACATACACTAACGTTTTGATAACTAACCATTCCTCATATGTATTAATAATCTGACCAAACTATATTAGTCAACAATAATTACTCTTATAATTTTGATTATTGTTTGTCATGTGTGTGCATCTGAAACGCGAGGGGACGATGTTTGAATCTTTATTGTGACGTAAGCGTACAGGAGTGAAAGCGTTGGATGCTCTCTATATGGGAGACTGGTATAGACTGACGTGGGGGCAACGTCGTTCTCCTTACGCAAAAGGAAGACGATGCCACGCCTTAGTACACATGTATGAATGAAGGCCTTGTGGCCGTGACAACGATTCCTTGTATTGGAAAGCGTCTGGTGGTTGGGGCACCCTACAACACTACGGTGCAACCCTATGGTGTCCTGCATGTGTCGGATGCCAGGCCACCTTATAGCACTACGCCACAGTTATCAAGTATTATATATTACTCTATGTTCTCTAATGTCTCCAGATATACATTTCGAAGAATAGATAATATAGCTCTGGGTGAATACGATTAAAAATAAACTTATCAAAATATTCCAGCAGATCCCTGCACTTCACTTCTATTTGGGTAAAGATATATGAGGAAAAATGTGATACTAATGTTGGTATACACACACACACACACACACACACACACACACACATACATATATATATATATATGTGTGTGTGTGTGTGTGTGTGTGTGTGTGTGTGTGTGTGTGTGTGTGTGTGTGTGTGTGCAACACTGAATGGGTCCCAGTGACTAGAGATACATTTTTATCAACCACAATGCACTTTAATTCTAAGCCATCAACATCGGAAGAACCGTGGAGGCACATACAGAAATTGAAACGTGATTCGCCCGAGGACTCGAACCAATGGTGGCAAACACGTGACCAGTGCCGTAGTGACTTAGACCAATACACCATCAAGAGAGATATAAGTTGAGCGCAACTTTTCTTATATATTTGTATGCTCGAGTTACATACACATACACGAAAGTTTGCGTTCAACTCATCTCCACTATGATAGTACATTGGTAAGTATATAAACGCGGGAAAGTATTTGTACAACACTGAATGGGTCCCAGTGACTAGAGATACATTTTTATCAACCACAATGCACTTTAATTCTAAGCCATCAACATCGGAAGAACCGTGGAGGCACATGCAGAAATTGAAACGTGGTACGCCCGAGGACTCGAACAAACGGTGTCATATATATATATATATATATATAATGTAAGTGTATACATATATATCAGATAATTCCGATAGTTGTCCCCGGACTCGAACCCGAGACTTGCGCGTGGTAGGTCGATGCTCTTCCAACTATGCCACCGAGACTATAAGATTCTTCAACCTCGGAGTTAATCTAACACCGCAAGATTTAAGTCGACTGTTAACTACCGTCCTATCTCAATTTTACGAAGAACCAAGCCCACTTGTAGCTAGTGGTTAAGCTGGTACGTATCCTTGATAGACTTTCGTCGTTGTTAAACCTGAATAGAATCGCCAATAACGACGATGTCAATCAAATAATTCTGACAGTTCTCCCCGGACTCGAACCCGAGACTTGCGCGCGGTAGGTCGTAGCTCTTCCAACTATGCTACCGAGACTATAAGACTCTTCAACCTCGGGGTTAATCTAACACCGCAGGATTTGAGTCGACTGCTAACTGCCGTCCTAATCTCAATTTTACGAAAAACCAAGCCCACTTGTAGTTGGTGGTTAAGCTGGTACGTATCCTTGATAGACTTTCGTCGTTGTAATACCTGAATAGAATCGCCAATGACGACGATGTCCCATGAAAATTAGCAAATACTTAAAAATCTCACCATCCTACTCCCAAATAATGAGAAAGGAGAAACTCCTGGCAGGGCAAGCCCTGTCAGTTGCGGCAAGCCGCTGTTTTTTAAGGCCGATGTTTGGGTCGCCTCCCCGTCTGGCCAGGGCAAGAACTCACGACCACCCTCTCATGAGTTCGACACGGTATTCAATGGGCTACTACCCGAGCGAATGCTTGATGGTCTATAACTTTTACAATGAGTGGGGACACGGCACGGAGTATCAGGACGAAAAACAGTCGACTTATATCTTGGTGTCGGTTTGGATATGTGTATACTTCGAGACGCTATGAACGCATGAGGAAGTGTGGACGGAAAATAGAGAAGGAAGAAGAAAGGAAACAAATTAGATTCTGACGGACGAAGGAGGGTAAGCGCTGAGTAGAATGGGGCTGGGGGTGGGGCAATGAGGCCGTGAAGACATAGTGGAGGTGTTTGACAAAGGATTAAGACGTTTGAAGACCTATAAACGCCTTCGAACTGTCCCCAGATGAAATTCCGCCAAACACCGCGGCGAGCTGTCGAGGAAGCGTCCCTGTTGTTGTTGTTACTTGCAGCTGATCATATTCCCACTGTGGAACCGATCTTGGTCAGTCTCCTCCGTACCAAGAGGTACTCCACCAATACAATACCGGCTAACGCCAAATAACCCTACTCAGCTGTGAGGTACCCCTTCAATAGAATAGCGTGGCGTTGACCAAAATAACATCTCTACAGTCCATAATTGTAACGAAGGGGTTCATTGTAATAATCTTAATCTCTATATTGACGTCCTCTAAGGTGAATGGAATAGTTTGGTGTTAGCTAGAATAAAATATATAAAGTCCGACATAAAAAAAATGATGGTGCCATTGATACTAATGCAGGAGGCGGTGTTGATGTAACTAGCACGACTGGCGCTGGTGTAATCACTAATACTCACTGTGCTACGATACCGATTATGGTCTTGTTGCTAGTTGCCGTGGTACTGTATTGTATTTCGATGGCAGTGACACTGGTATTAGTACTAGCTGTAATGCCGATGGTAACACTAGCTATGATGGGAGTTTCTGGATGTATAAAAGGAACTAGTAATGACATGAATGGAAAAAAGTCCACACTTGACAATATATATATATATATATATATATATATATATATATATATATATAAACATTGGACTTGACTTTTCCGCTAGGGAGCGGGCGTCTCTTTGCTGAATGAAATCAGCTGGTGGAAGCTACAATAAAAGCACAAATTGTCAAAATCAGCGAAATGTTTAAACTTTTGCAAAGTGTGACTGCATACTTTCGTCGGTGGTAACTAGCGCTTCTATCCCTGGGGATAATATCGCACTTAGTGATAGAGTCATAGTTTTAAAAGAAAGGTTCAATGTGGATAGTGTCATAAAAAGAAAGATAGAGAGAGAGAGAAAGAGGATAGCAGAGGCCATAATTTTATTTTGAGTGGATATTAATTTCCATTCTTATAAGAATGCTGCGTGACTCTGGTCGGTAGAGATGCCACAAGATTCCCTAAAATATTGACCGTGTTAAGATTAAACAATCAATACATCATACGGGATTATGAATTCATAGAAAAATTTACTAATCAGTCAAGAAAATGGGGCAAACTTGAGGCAGATAAGGTTAAAAAAAAAAGACATTATTCAATTATTATATCAAATAAATACCCCATTTTCCTCTCTCCCAAACTGGGGCTCGTCATGGACCTAATGGTCTGCAGGTCCGCTTTCCCTTCCACTGTATTTGTAATGTTGGCAGTAATACGGTGTTGGCATTCGTATGCTACTTGTTTTTGCTACTTCGTTTGAGAAGAAACGACTTCAGTTACGATCTTTTGTTTTCCAAATTTCCGAATGTCAAATCATTCTTGTACCATAAAGTGGGAAGCTGAATGACGAATTAAGAGAAATTAAATCTATACGAATGTTAGACACATGGTTAAGATGTTCTTCCGGAAGTCTAGAATATTGTAACCGAAGTCGTTGTTACTCGGACGAAGTAGCAAAAGCAAGTAGCACGCTAGCGAAAAATGCCTATTGTGCCAGCACCGGTTCTGAGACCTCTGTCCTTACCAGCTGCCTTCGCCAGCGCCGCCAATTATCTCGTTACTAGGAGAGCCGATTACATCATTATCTGTATAAAAAGCATCAAAATCGATAAGCGAACCCAAAGCATCAGTGCTAATTCCTCAAGAAAACCACAAAATGTGGTTGCATTAGCATAAGTTAATAACATAGACCATAAGAATGAAGGAGACTGCAAGAGACCTTATGGTCGAAACTAGGCATTTCCATGTCCATTACCACCTATCACGCCTACCCATAAAGTTATCTTTCTCTCAAAACAACCAATAGTTTTAGCATGGTTACTTAGTCAATACATTCGTTAACCACTCTATTAGTAAACCAGTTCTTGCCTATTTCCTTCTTAGATATTAATTCCGAATAGTTCTTGTGCCAGCAGCAAAGCCACATCCACTTCTTCCGAAGAGCATTGGCACCAAAACTTCAACCCTTTTCGCCAAAGTGGCATCTCCGAAACCAAATAGTTCTGATGTTACCGAAGACAACGCTCCTCGAGAGTATCACACGTACCGATAAGTTTCACAGAGAGAATGTGCAACATCAGTTCCGATCCACTTGACTGACACCCGACGGTGAGGCCCAGTCAGACATACGAAATCGTTTGGCTTCACCCAGCACGAAATTTGCAGAGTATGATCGCAACCTTTCGCAAGGGTGACTCCTCCAAAACAAACTCCGAACCCCACATTACCAAGGTAACGTCTAATAGACTAACTGATTAAATTCGTCTAAAGTTAACCAGAACAAATCACGCAGAAGGCGTCGCTCTGCCGAAGAGATCAAATCAGAGATGACCGATAGAGCAGACAACAATATTAGACGTGCCACCTATTGCACACACACACACGCTAATTCCTTTAATCTCGTTCACAACGATATTATATATATATATGCATGTGTCTTTGTATCCTGTTAAAAAGCGCAAAGAAACTACTAATGAGCTTGTTTCGTAACCTCTCAAGCTTTCGAAAAATAGATTCCTGCTGGGAGGAGGAGGAAAGAGTAAATTTCCAAGGTTCATTGGGAACTTTAATGTTGAAGTGCGTGCGTGTATGTGTGTGAGCCTATATGTATGCCTGTGTGTGTATGTGTGTGTGTATGTGTGTGTGTGTGCGTGTGCTGTATGTGTGTGTGTGTGTGTGTGTGTGTGTGTGTGTGTGTGTGTGTGTGCGCGCGTGTGCCTGTATGTATGTGTGTGTGTGTGTACCTGTGTGTGCGTGTGTGTGTGTGCGCGCGCGCGCGTGTGTGTGCGCGCGCACGCACGCCTGTGTGTATGTTTTGTGTATGTTAGTGTGTTTGTGTATGTGTGTGTATGTCTATGTTTGTGTATGTGTGTGTATGTCTATGTTTGTGTGTGTGTGTGTGTGTGTGTGTGTCCTTGTGTGTGTGTGTGTATGTGTGTGTGCGTGTCTGTGTGTGTATGTGTGTGTGCGTGTCTGTGTCTGTGTGTGATTCACAATGGTCTTGGACTCGTGATCGACAGCGATTTCCCTCCCGGAAGAGAGTTCAGAGCTCATATACTGTATGCTGTGACCTTACATGCACACACACACCCAACTCCCCGCCCACGAGAGTTGTAGTAACGATTCGCAGCGCAGCGATACTGAAATTATTTCAGCCCTGGAGGGGATTTGAACCCGGACCGCCGCGCCGTAGTGTCGGACGGGAACTCTAACCACTGCGCCATCGAGTCGTGTGTGTGTGTGTGTGTGTGTGTGTGCGTGTATGTCTTTGTGTGTGTGTGTGTGTGTGTGTGTGCGCGCGCGTAATAATAATAATAATAATAATAATAATAATATACTGTTTATTGGGTATAGCAGCATTACTGCTGAAAATATACAGCCTACATAATTATAGAATTATAAAATATAACAGTGAAAAGATGTTACAAACAATAGAAAAAACAGTAAGCTAAGGAATAGCCGTGTAGCACAACATTGTTATTTCTTGTCATTGATTAAGTTCACAAATGTCGGTGTGGGGCGCTTCCTATTCCGGTCGGTGCGTGCTCTGATCGGCTTGACGGTATTGTGGTGACGCACCTCTCGCCGTGGTGGTGGCACCGGGTGGGGTAGTAGGTTCCGGTGCCGAGGATGTTTCACTAGGGTAGCCGCAAACGACCTCAGAAACTGAAGGTAACGGTCAGAAAGGGTTTAAAGTCCGAGTGGTGAGAGCGTGCCGATAGGTGGTGTATTCGTAGCCAAGAATTGTTCGACAGGTTCGTTTCTGCACTTTCTCCAGCTATCGCTGCTGCGTAACTGTAAGTGAAGAGGCCCAGGAAGGTGACGCATACATCAAAATGAAGGAACTGTAGATGGTTTTGAGATCCTCAGCGTGTACCCCTAATAATCTCAGCGACGCAGCATATACATCTTGTAGGAGGCTGCCCTGACGGTGTTAGCGGTGTTCTCCTTCCATGTTAGTTAATTGTCGATGGTGGTCCCCAACAGCTTGGTTGACTAGACCACATGTAGGGGTTGGCCGTCAATTGTCAGCAGGGGAGGGGGAGAACGTCATTGGAAGTGTGGAAGTGCATTACCATTATTATTATTATTATTTTTTTTTTGTGGTTGATGGTGACTGTTGTGCACTGCCCATACGTGTAGCCTGCCCAGCGTGTCCTGCAGAGGGTTATAGTCCAGGTCAGTATTGGACACAGGGATACCACTGTGCAGTAATCAACATATTTCCATCTGTGCGGTGTGTGTGTGTGTGTGTGTGTGTGTGTATTTCTGTGTGTATGTGTGATTCACCATGGTCTTGGATCACGTGTTGGACTCGTGATCGACACCTATTTCCCTTCCAGAAGAGAGCTCAGAGCTCATATATGACCAATCTATGAGTAATGCTGTGACCTTACACGCACACCCAACTCCCCGCCCACGAGAGTTGGAGTAACGAGCCGCAGCGCAGCAATACTGAAATTATTTCAGCCATAGGCGGGATTCGAACCTGGACCGCAGTTTTGGCAGCCGGAAACTCAACCATTGCGCCACGAGTGGTGTAGTGTGCGTGCGTGCGTGTGTGTGTGTGTGTGTCTGTGTGTGCGTTTGTGTGTGTGTGTGATTCACCATGGTCTTGGATCATGTGTTGGACTCGTGATCGACACCTATTTCCCTCCCGAAAGAGAGCTCAGAGCTCATATATGACCGATCTATGGGTAATGCTGTGACCTACACGCACACACACACAACTCCCCGCCCACGAGAGTTGGAGTAACGACCCGCAGCGCAGCGATACTAAAACTATTTCAGCCCTGGGCGGGATTCGAACCCGGTCCGCCGTAGTGGAGCCGGAAACTCTACCACTGCGCCACGAGTGGTGTAGTGTGCGTGTATTTATCCGTGTGTGTGTGTGTGTGTGTGTGTGTGTGTGTGTGTGTGTGTGTGTGTGTGTGTGTGTGTGTGTGTGTGTGTGTGTGTGTGTGTGTTTGTGTATGTGTGGGTTTGTGGTTTGTGTGTGTGTGTTTCAGAGAGAGAGAGAGAGAGAGAGAGAGAGAGAGAGAGAGAGAGAGAGAG
>NC_134778.1:38898786-38903786 GCF_046742065.1 Oratosquilla oratoria | reverse complement strand
GAACACAAAAACTGGACATTATTTTTGGATTCTGCATGCAAAAACATATAAGATACAGCTATTGTTTTCTTTGGGACAAGTTCTTTGTTGACCAGTGTAATGAGCCACGTGATCCAAGACCAAGATGGTGAATTTCTCTCTCTCCCTCTCTCTTACACACACACACACACACAGAGAGAGAGAAAGACCAGCATCAGTGCAAAGGGTTGGATATATTCAATATCGTTGTTTAACAATTAAAACTATCACTTGCATCAATATTTAACTTGATGAAGCTGTTCCACTAGGCCTACCACACCACTCCGAGGTCCTTCCCTGAACTGAATGAAACATGTCTGGGAGGGGGGGAGCACTCCCCATTGATGTTATTCAATTGTGGATTATAGATAACCCCATATATTTGAGGGCTGTTAAAACCCACCTCTCTCTCTCTCTCTCTCCTTACCTTTCCTTTTATCTGCCAGTCCATCTGAATCTGCAGAAGGGAAGCCCCTGGCTTCCGAAGTGTTACCCTTGGCTGTATTTTACGGCTTGTGCCTTCCTTCTAGCTGCAGCCAGGCAACTTCATTCAGCCTTGGGGAACGCCCTCCACAGCGAAAGAGTTCAGGCCCTCTCGATGCGCTTCACTTGTACCTTCACTCTAGCCCATGCCAAGCAATTCTATTCGGCTGCGGGAGACTCCTTCGGCAACCAAAGGGTTGAAGTCACTATTAGTCGCATCACTGCTCCTAGTGAGCTACTAAAACGACATCGCCAACCAGCTTATCATTTTCTTCAACAATGATTACGAAAAATCCCAAAGCCAAACTACTCTCACCATGATCATTACGCTTATAACACCAGCACCCGATCACTGCCCTGATCACGAGCATTGTCACTCCGAGTATTGGAAAAAAAAAGCGAAACATTTACACCAAGAGGCGATTATCTGTCACATTTTGCCCTGTGCGTTCGGACAACCAGGGCAAGGGGCAGTCACTGGCGAGATCGAAGTCCAACGCGCCAAAGCGGCAGAAGCTGTACCATATTACAACACGGAAGCCGTAGTAAATTCGAGATCAGCCCTGATCCCGGTGGTGTGGATTCCACTACAAAAGGTATTGGAGCTGTGAGTACTATACAAACTCCCTTCAGTCCAGTGACTCCAGTGGTGCATCTTACTTTTTTTTTATATAAAACCATTAGGCTGACACTGAGCTAATGATCCAGTGACGCTGACACCAATGTTACATCGACCACGCTGCCGTCTTTCTTCCATTTTCCAATTATTTTCTTGAACTGGTGTGACCCAGTATTGGATGTTTGTGATGTCACTCCACGACCCACCCGCACATGCGGCGACTCGAACACGTCCAGTGATCTTCCGTTTGGAATGATACATAATGAGCAACTTGCTGTTTTTCCGTGGATTCGAGCTAAGTGCGGTCACACACCGGGCCAGGGATGGAAGAGACCTTCCTAGGATATACCAAGGTCCATATAGTATATGGACCTTGGGATATACTATGTTCACCATCGTAAAGGTGGCGGCACACTAGGCTAGCATGCTACTTGCTGTTGCTACTTGGTTTGAGTAGAAGCGACTTCGATTACAATATTCTAGGCTTCCGTAAAAACATCTTAACAATGTGTCTAATATTCGTATAGATTTAACTTCTTTTAGTTCGTCAATTAGCTTCTAACTATATGATGCAAACGTAATATGACATTTGGGCATTTGAAAAACGAAAGATCGTAACCGAAGTCATTTCTACTCAAAGGAAGTAGCAAAAACAAGCAGCTTGCTAGCGAGAAATGCATAGTGTGCCGTTACCTTAGTAAGCCCCAACAGAGCCGTGGTTCCCACTGAATGAGATTTAAATATGCGCTCGGGCAAAATCCAAAAATAGCAAGCGTGGCCGCGGGGGCAATTAATTGTTTTAACACAGTAAACGCATTTTCCAATTTTTGTTGCGGCACAAAAGCGAAACGATTGTACTCACTTGAAAGCCTGAGACCCCACAACCCCAAACCAAAATCAGGGTTTTTGGACGATTGAGACCCTCATCTTGCTAGCCCTTAGCTGAATAGAATCACTTGGTGTTTACAGACCACACAATGTGCATCACGTTGCTAACGGGACTTAAGATGATATGGTTGATATCCTAATTTTTCTTTGAAATTTTACATCCATATCCTACAAAAATAAAATTTCTTTGATGGAAGTAAGAATGTAATCATTGGTCTTGAAAAGTGTTAACAAAATGTGGGTTATTATTTATTTTTGGACGGTTTCACCAATTGATCAAATATTATCACTTTTAGATTAATACATAATTTTCCATTCTTGTCGTCCTTTACGTACTGACGATAAGCATTTTGACATGACCTAATTTGCAGTTGAGAAGTGTCGATGACCTCGCTCTCCTCGTGGCAGAGGTCAACAAGATATCTAACTGGGTCATTAGTCAAGGAGTGATTAGTTATTTTTCTGTCGATTTTATATACATGTACAGCGACATGTTTCATAATGATACAAAGGTTCACAAGGAAATACTATTAGAACTGACTAAAATGTGTAATGCGTTTTTCTTTCAAAGACGAAGCCTAAGGAAGTTTGACTAAAAACCGGGTGTCGTGTTTATTTGAACGGTGTGTAATATCATCCGAAAACATTACTACGTGAAAATAAAACCAATTTGCCGTGGGAAGAGGGCACATGTAACACACGTCAATGATTCAAGACTTTGCTTCACAAACTAGAAAAACATCCGTCACTTCGTATCCACACCTTCCTTTCCTCTCTCTATTTTTTCTACGTTTCATTTTGATGTTTTTGTCTTTATTCGGATTCGGTTTAGACCTAATGTCTCATGCCAGCTTGCTTTCCTATTGTATTCCGGGGTTGGGCTTGATGGGGAAGTAAGAATCCTTACCAATGCACTCCAGGCGTACAGTTGGCTACACTACAACAGTATGACCTCAACGAAAACTGATAGAGTAAACTGTCAACTAGAGAATTTGTAGTGAAGAACATTATAGAAGCCTGTCAAAAAGCATATTCAAAGAAAAATGTGAATAAATATATATATATATATATATATATATATATATATATATAGATAGAGAGAGAGAGAGAGGGAAGCAGGCAGACAAGGAACAGACAATGGAATCTCAAGGTGTAGCTATTCTATGCGAGTAAGACGATCCGGTGCTACCCGCCGTAGTACGGTTACCCGATCGGAGGATGTCGGGGCTAAGCTTACAGCTAACCGCGACCGCACTGCTCCGAACGTAGCACACGGTAGAAGAGGAGGGAAAGCAAGGGATGGGAAGGGAAGGGAAGGGACGGCAAGGGAAGCGAAGGGAAGGGATGGGAAAAGAAGGGAATAAAAGGGGTAGAGAGGTGTGGGAGGAGAGAGGAGGGACTAAGGGGGAAAGTAAGAGGAGGGAAAAGAAGGGGAGGTGAAAGTAGGGAGAGGGAGGAAGAGGTATGAAAGACAGGGAAGAGGAGGCATTACTTTTGGAACTACCCTCGTGTATGTGTGTGTGTGTGTATATACATATATACATATATATATAAATATATATACATATATATATATTACATATATATATACAGTATATATACCTTGATTGAGGTTTGGCATCCTATATCATATTCTACCTAAAGGATGAGTTAGGAAAGATGATGGTTAGTCTCGTGTCCGAGTAAGAAGGAGCACTTCCATCTTGAGGAATCGTTTCTATGGCGAAACGGTCGAACGAAGTTCGTTTCGCTATCTGCCCCTCGCATATTGTCAACATGGTGAGGAAGTTAACCCCTTCCTCCCTCCCTCTCTATTCAAACAGCTATGAATTAATTTTTTAGAGTCGTTGATATATGAGACCTCCCCTTACGGGGAACTGTCCGCTAGATTAGAAATGTGTAGGTGCATATAATCATATAGATATACATACACACACAAATAAAAAGGTCACATGTCTAAAGTATGAAAAAATATAGTTTTCCATACAAATATATATACTCCTAGAATAGTCTAGTAGATTACAGAGCACAAACTGGAGAGAGAGAGAGAGAGAGAGAGAGAGAGAGAGAGAGAGAAAGGACATTGGCAGAAAAAGCTAAGAACAAACTGATTTGGAAAATACTTTTGACAAGGTGCCGCACAAAAGATTTACGAAAGTTGGAAAACACAGAACTTAAAGGTACTACATGGGAATGAATGAAATATTTTCTTGATAACAAACGCATGAAAACAGTAGTGAAAGGTGAGACGTCAGATTGGAGAGAAGTGACTAGTGGAGTAAAGACCCGGTTTTAGCACCTGTAACGATCCTACTGTATATCAATATCATCATGCTCAGTGTGCCAGGTAAGGTGCTTACCCATCTATTGCTGACACAGATTCGTTCACATCTGCTAAAGTTTCAGAGGCCTGAACAGCCTGGGTTCTCGCCAGATAATTCTAGATCTGATCGGGTCCTAGCGCTTTGTATTCTTGTGGAGCGCCGACGTGAGTTTCAACAGGGGTTTCTTGCAGTTTATATCTGGATATCAATCTGGTGGATGGAATAAGCAACTACGCAAACTTATCTGAACTTCATCAAAGATCATGAAAAGGAACAAAGGTGAATAGGATTTTAAACCACAGGAAAATCCAGATAAGGTTTATGATGGGATCCAGAAGTGGAAGACGAAATTCAATACAAAGAAATAAAAGATCCTGGAAATGGACCAAAGCAAAAGGAGACCATCGCGAAGTTATAAAAATGGGAAACGAATTCATTACAAAGGCAAAAGAGGAGAATGGTTTAGTAATTCTAATTAGAGATGATTAAACAGACATAACTGATTCAAGCAGAATTACAGGAAAGACTTATAAAATGCTAATGAATATAAGGGTGGCATTTCATTACATGGGTGAAGACATAAGAAAATTATTAAAGATCTGATTCACCCCAGACAATAGTGCAGTAATAGTGTGGTCATGCAAATGTGTGACCTTAGCTTCACTGAT
>NC_134778.1:38871286-38888786 GCF_046742065.1 Oratosquilla oratoria | reverse complement strand
CTGATTTGTAACGATATTTCCAACATTTGTATTGCCAGACACATTACAATTTACCCCCCCTGTATTAACAGAAGGTGGCGCATCTGTAAAAGATTCATCAAATGCTTTCTCATTCTCTATTTGATTTCCCCATTCCTCTTCTAAAGTCGCCTTTGATATGCCGAAAGGATATCTTGGTTGGCTCTTCCTTTGTTGATGCTGAACTGGTTCAGAGAAAGAACGGTTAAAATCAGTGTCATGTCTTGTATCCTCTTTCGTGTTAACCTGTTGTTGTGTACTTGCAAATGGGTCACTGTCGGTTACAAGTGCATTTAGCGAAGGAAATGGTTCAGGCTGAACTTCAGATAAAAGGGAATCAAGATCGATTCTGCTTTCTTTTGGAAACTGTTGGATCGTTGGCTGGAAGTGACACTCTTGTCCAGAAGGATCATTCTGAGTTTCTATCTGACCTCTCTGGCCTAGGGTTTGTACGCGACTTTGGAATTTCTGAATATTAGTGTGAGCTTCACTGTCTGAAGTTTGTTGTAACACTTGATCAACGGCATTTAGAGAGTGAAAACAGTTCTTTTTAATTTCTTGGAGTGACTGCAGCTGATTCTGTCTATTTCGAAACAATGGTTGTGGTGAGGTAAAAACGGGGCGCTGCATTCTGCGTGTAAAAGGGATTTCCGGATGCCTTTGACCAAACATAGGTTGGCGTTTGAAGTCTGAACTACGAGGTCGCCCCTGCTCTGATAGCATTGGTTGCTGAATTCGGTTAATATGAGGCTGTAGATGGCTGGAAATAGGGTGACGTTGTCTTTGATTAAAAAGAGGGCGCCGTGGTCTCTGACTGAAATCTGCTTGTTGTTGGCTTTGACTGAAAAAAGGACGGTGTTGTCTTTGACCAATAACAGGTGGTCTAAGCTGATTATGTTCACTCTGAGTTGAAAAAGGATGTCTTATGCTAAGTGGATTTGGTTGTCTTTCTTCCGGGAAAGACTGCTGCCCTACTTGATAATTCTGATGTTTTGGAAACGTCTCCCGACTTCGAAGCCATTGTGGCTGTTGCAAATAATGTGGTCCCTGTTTTCCAAGGCAGTTAGATTGTTGATTCAGCGGTGAATTTTGCGACTGCGGTCGACTGGAGCTTATATGATGTTCCTGTTGGAGTGTGTCATTTTGGCAATACAAATCTTGCATACAAGGAAACTGCACCTGGTTTTCCTTCGTTTGGAATGGATGCTGGAATCGTCCGGGTAGTATGGGGTCAGAGTGTGTCTGTTGCGATGACAACTGCTGAGAAAATGTTGGATGTAGTCTGGGAGCACAGTTTGGTCTCTGAAAACGGGGCAGGCGTTGTCTCAGCTGGGTGGGGTTGGAGAACCGAGGGCCCATTTGCGCCTTGCTAGGGCATGAAAACCTCTGCTCCCTGGTAAGTGAACGAGCAGGGATATCATGAACGTTCTGATGTGGGTAACCCAGGGTTGTCTGGTTATGTGACTGAAAGAGCTGCGTTTCGGGCGCATACTGTGACGACTGGAGTGACTGTGTGCACTGCTGTTCATAAGGTTGTGAAGACTTGTTCGTAACGTTTTGGGAGAAGCCATGAGAGGGGATCAATTGACAGGAATTTTGAGCTTCAAGGTTTTGTTCTAGGTGGAAACCCTCGTCTTGCATTTCTACTTGTTCCTCGTCAATGTTCATACCTTCATGAACATCAGCCGTGACGTTATTTTCATATTCGTTTACATATGAAGACGCAGTTGGATATTCACACCCAATATTATCTTCCTTAGCCTTACAACCTTCTACCGTCCCCATCCAATTCCCTTTTTCTTGTCGTTGAATTTCATCTTTCCCAAACTTTTTAGTTTCGCCAGTTATAAAATAATCTGCCGAGTCCTCTTTATAATTCTGACTGAGTCTGTGATCATCTCTGGTTAACCTTTCGTCTTGTTCGATTCCTGATCCATAACCACTGTCATCTGCTGGTTTTCCCCTTCGGCTAAATGTAAACTGGGATTTCATGGGTGTTCCTATTCCTCCACACACGTTTTCCTTTCCTTTACTAGGTGTCTGTAGCCCCTGCTTTAAAGTGGAAGCATTGGTATGCTCTCTATTAGTACAACTCTGCCATGAAGATGTATCATTTTCCTTATCATATGCACTTTTCTGGTTCGTGTGTACCCCCAGAGTATTTGTGTATAAACTGTTTTCTCTCGGTTTTGAGCTATATATTTTTCTATGAATCATAGATCTACCCTGGTCATTGGGTTCATTAAATTTCTGTCCATTGTAGCAAGACATCCCATCTTCCTGAGTCATCTCCTCATCAAAAATATCACTAAAGAGCTCTTCGATCCCAAAGTCTATTTCTTTGTTGTGGAACTGCTTTACAGGTGGTGGAAGGGCGGGTGTTTTAGAAGCATTGTAGGGCTGAGTTAAGATGGAGGAAGGAGCTGGGTGTACCGTGGCAGAGGATGAGGTAATGGAGAGTGAAGTTTGGCCACCCGGTGTAGATGTCTTCAATGCCCAAGCCGGGCTATGGACTACGGTGGTGGAGGTGGCGCGGGAGGAGGAAGGAGAAGCATTAGGGCTTGGAGGATCACCCGAGGAGGGGGGGCCCGCTGAGAACGACGCAGAAGTACAAGGGCGAGGGCTAGGTTGAATCTTCGGTTTGTCGCACTTATAGAGAAACCTGGTTAATGGAGTAGATGGAGGTTTCCCCGGGGGCTTGCTCATCTGAAAGTAAAACAAGGAACGGTAAATTTTATGCTTACCTCAGGCTCAGGTAGGACATAATTTAAAGAAGCTACATTTTTACTCTCTGCAGAAATGCCATGATTAAGAAAGTTACCTACAATAAAAGTATGAATACCAAACTGTAATCTTCCTTTATATAAATCCCGCATGAGGGAATGACGTTATGCTAATAATTGACGTTACTCTCAGCACACTCTCTTCATCCATAACTTTTTTTTTTCGCATTTTCTTCCTTCTGGGTTTCTTCGCAACAACCGGTTTTTTTTTCTTGGATCTATACAATAACCCAGTACTTGTGAACCACCAAAATATTTTAGTTCTTTATCTTGGTTTTCTTTATTTGAAAAACATTGTTACTAGTTCACTTATGTCAAGTTCCCCGACCCTATGTTACAGAAAATTCTTTCAAGGTTCATCATCCTTTCTTTATCCCAATTATTCTACTTCCTTTTGCGTTTCATTTATTCCAAGTACTTTCAGCGTCCTCATTTTCCAACAACAACCTAGTACCACTTAACATCCCCTTGCTATTCTCCCTTTCATGAGAGTTCCTTCCTCCCGTCACCCAACCAACGTCAGTCCTCGCCGACCGCCCCCTTACCCTCAAACCGCCATTACGCCTTCCAAATATTTACCTAATAATCCACTTCGTCTTGCCTTGTAAGGAACTTGGGAGGAATTCTGAAAAGAGGGGCTGGACTGGAAACTGGAGGTTGAAGACTGTTAAACAAAGTATTCCAGGATGAAAAGACGAGGGAGACTCGAACTTGGCTGGATGTTGCAAATGGAAATCTATCCAAAATGAAAACGAATGGGGAGGAGTTAGAAAAAGGAGGCTGCGTATGGAAATTATCCCATGGTGAAAGAGAAAGAACAGGGAGAGGAACCTGAAAAATGGAGGGTCAGAAATTATAACCAGAGTGAAAGAGGAGAGGATGTTGGAAACTAGAGGCTCAAGGGCGTAAGTAGAAAACATTTCGAAGTGCACGAGGACTGAGGGTTGGAAACTACACGTGGAAAGTATCATAATGAGATGAAAAAGGGAAAGTCTGGAAAATGGAGACTGCATCAACAGAAATCATTCTTAGGTGGAAATAGACCTTGGAAGCTAAGGAATCCATTTCAAGATGGGAAAAAACAGATGGGGGGGGATAAAAAATGGGACTGGAGACATATGGACAACATTCCAAGGTAAAACAAAGTGTAAACCAAAGCTCAGGGTTAAAAAAAAAAAAAAAAAAAAAAAATAGTAACAAAAGCCATATGAGGCCACGAAGGAAAGAAATGTTGCAGTTGTCAGACGAACGCTACAAATGGAGTAAAATTATTTGAAATTGTAAAGATGGAATGAAGAGTGTACGGAGTAAGAAAGCAGGAAATGGGAATACAGAAAGGGGCTTGAAGACTACAGATCCTTTCGGCTCTACATTTCAACCAGTAGATGTTGTTCTTGCTACCACAAAACGATCTTATTCCTCTGGTGATGTCCCCGAGGAGACAGTTACGGCCGTCTCAACCTCCTAGGGCCGATGACGTCCACTGCAGATTTTGTTTTAGCTCTCAATTAATGGTTTCACTCCATGGACGTCGGGAGGGAGGGGGCTGCATGGCAGGCACTTGCCCCCCCCCCTCTCCTAGAAATCCAGGGTGTGTTTGAAATTTTACCGTTTGTCACGTAATTTCGTTATTTTTTTAAGTTATAGAATATCAGTGCATTTTGATATAATCATATACCATTAGCCATATATGTATATCTTTAATTTTGCCGTTCATACAAAAATTCCTACCCAACCCCTCCCCTACGAAAATTCCTACGGATGCCCCTGTTTCACTCCGTCCAAGGTTGGAACCCGGACCGAAAAGGTTACTGTCAAGCAGAGGTATATGTAGAGTCTCCGAAATACAAAATGGCATTAAAAGTTCTATAAATGGATGCAAACAGAAACAGCCTTCACCAGGAGATGACAATGTAACGCTACGAGAAAAAAGAAGTACAAGAATATAACGCTGAAATTACAAAGCTGCCGTAAGTAGGAAAGTGGGAGCAAACACTGGAATGACAGTCGTTTCTTTTGGAGAAGAACTATGAAGAATAGGATCTGACATATGATAATCAGTATATGAATATTATTTAACGAAGATAGCCAGAAGGTGTGTGAAAAATTTCGGAAAATGGTAAGAAATAATATGAAAGGGGAGAGCGCACAATAAAGGGAGTTGTACGGGCACCAAAGAATGAAAAAAGTGCCGGACAGAAAACGAGTCATAACATTTTGAACTATTTATAAAGTCAGTATCACTACCGTTCTTGTGAAGGGTGCACTTGTTATATAGCTGCTTCCACTCACCCTTTGCCAGCATGGCCTTCCTCACTAAGTTTTTCACATTTCCAGGAATTTCTTCGTTTCTGATGGCAAGACCCGGCGAAGGGCCATGAGGAACGTTCAAGATGGAAGATCGCTACTTTAGTGTGCGGCCTACCGCAGTATCTGTGGTTTACGCTGTGAAATGACTTATCATGGTGTGATTTTAATCTAAGTACTCCTGATTGACCTGAATGTTCCTGACCTCTCAATACAGAATGAAGAAACTACCACGCTCGTAATCAAAAAGAAATAAAAAAGTACCAAAGGGCGAACTGTT
Source organism: Oratosquilla oratoria (assembly GCF_046742065.1). Taxonomy (NCBI): domain Eukaryota; kingdom Metazoa; phylum Arthropoda; class Malacostraca; order Stomatopoda; family Squillidae; genus Oratosquilla; species Oratosquilla oratoria. The sequence continues at coordinate 38,883,398 of NC_134778.1, read as the reverse complement.
GTGTTGTGTCACTGGGAAAAGGACAAGGGCTATAGGGAAGAAGACGGGTGAAGGAAATGAAGGAAAATGGTGTATAATGGACTATTTTTCCTCCAACCTCCGATTAATTGGCGGTACCGCCCACCTCCAGAACCTTTTCCGCCGTAAAATCACTTTGGCAAACCATTCTATTTTGTCAACAATTTACATAGAATGTCATTTGATATGCTGGAGGGAAATTATTTTCCTTCACCATATCAGATTCCTTCCCGAAAGCTGCGGGCTGCAAATCTGCTCCAACAGTCGGAGGAAAAATAGCCCAGTGAGATAACCCTTAACTCATGTAGAAGACACCGAGTTTCCCTGTGGTGAACAAAATCAAGTGTGACAACTAGAGACAGTATATTAGAGAACTACCTCATAATTCGTCAAATAAAACCTCCTGGCGGCAACCAGAAATGTATCAAAAAGGACATCTACCCGTGATGTGCAATAGAAGCGTAAGCCTATATTGGTGGCAATGAATATCCTTCACTTGAATAAAATTGCTTAGCGTGCAATCAGAAAAATCATAACGCAGGGACCTCCCCGGAGGCGTTAAACGTTGACGCAAGCACTATCAAGAGGAAACTCATGCAAAGACCACCGAGTAAAGGCAAGAGTAGAAGAGTGTGTTGGCATGGGAGCATGAGGAAGCACGAACATGAGCGAGCTGCTACTGAGACCAGCACGGCAAAGAGGTATTGTATAAAAGGGTGGCCGGCTCCAGGAGATGAAAGGGACAAAGTTTGGCCAGGGAGGAGGAAGAAGAAGTCGGTACAAAGATATGACTGGATGGAAAAAAGACCAAGCAAGTTGGCTTGAGCCTTAAGTGGCTGAGCAAGGGCACAGGAAGGAGGAGGAGGAGGAGGAGGAGGAGGAGGAGGAGGAGGAGGAGGAGGAGGAGGAGGAAGAGGTGGAGAAAGAGGAGGAAAACAGAAGAAGAATCAGGAGGAGGGCAAGAGAGGGAGATCCAGGAGTAGGAAAAATAAGCGAAGGAAGGGAAGGAAGAGGAAAAGAAGAGGGAAGAGGAGAAGGAGAAGGAAAAGAAATAGTACAGGGGAAAAGAGGAGTAAGAGGAGGAGAAGTAGGGGAGAAGGAGTATTAGCAGGAGCAAGAGATGGAGGAGGAGCGAGCAGGAGGTAGAAGAGGAGAAGACAGAAGAGAGGGAAGAGGAGGAGGAGGAGGAGGAGGAGGAAGAGAAGTAGGTGCGGCAGCATGAGCTGGAGAAGGAAGAGGAAGAGAATTAGTAGAAGTGGCAGTAGGAGTAGACGGAGAAACTAGAGGAGGAGGAAGAGGAGTAGGAGAGCAGCAGGAGCAGGAGGAGGAGGAGCAGGAGAAAGAGGAGGAAAAATGGCAAGGAAAAGGCACGACTATGTTGGTGGCGAAGCAGAGGACGAAAACGAGAAAGAAGATTGGTAAAAGAGAAAGAAAAGAAAAAGTCGGAGAGGGAAGGAGTTAGTATACGACAGAATGATCACGATGACGCAACTCTTCTTTGACTAACATCGTTATCACACTGGGCTATTTTTCCTCCGATTGTTGAAGCAGATTTGCAGCCCACAGCATTCGGGAAGGAATCTGATATGTTAGAGGGAAATGATTTTCCTCCAATATATCAAATGACATTCTATGTGAATTGTTGAGATGACAAAATAGTTTGCCATGGTGATTTTACGGCGGGAAAAAGTTCCTACAAAATTGCCTGACATTAGCAAAACAAAATATGTAAAGCTGTAACGGGAAAAGGTGGCTGTACATTAGGCTAGCGTGCTACTTGCATTTGCTACTTCGTTTGAATAGAAACTATTTCGGTTACATTGTTCTAGGCTTCTGTAGGAACACCTCAACAATGTGTCTAACATTCGTACTCTAGGTTTAACTCCTCTTAGTTCGTCATTCAGCTTCTCACACTATGGCGTAAGAGTAACTTGACATTTGAAAATTTGAAAAACAAAAGATCGTAACCGAAGTCTTTTCTACTCAAAAGAAATGCCTAGTGTACCGCCACCGTAAGGACAACACACAGTCGCTCTAATGTGTAAATGATTTGTCTGAATACTTTAGATTAAGTAACACAGGTCACAATCTTGCAGATACGTGTTTTCCCCGTGGCATTGTCCCGCTCTAATACATAACTGAGGTCCTTCTCCGAATGTCCTACGGTCGACCTAAGACCAAGCAAGTCGTATGAGGTTTTATATGAGGTCATTTTTCTCTAACATGGTGACGTTATACACCATGACGGTACCAAGTTCTTGTGAAAAAGAGTGACGTCATAAGAACGCCACATAACACTTCCGTCATCTCTCATCAAGACGCGAAGACGCTGGGGGCCTTAACCCCCATCTGTACCGAGAGGTACTTTTATGAATATATGAATGAAGGAGACTGCAAGAGACTATAAGGTCTACACTAGGCAGTTCCATGTCCATTACCATCTATCATTTTTTTTCGTTCCCGATAAGCTCCTTCTATTCACCAGTATGACACCTCTACGAGTATAGTAAAAGTTAGTTTAGATTAGGTTAGTATATGAAGGGTTTTAGACAAACTCGAACAAAGGGCCTTTTTCCTCGATCTCATCAACAGCTGCCGGTGACTTCGACTTGTCCTGGAGATCCAAGCACATAGGGCAAAGGTGACATCGGTCGCAGCAAAGCGCCTCCTGGCGTGAGCGCTTGACTTTATTTCTCCCTCAGCGGCTCACGACTGCTTCTCGGGCGCTAACCCTCTTCTCCACTTAACCCCTTCCGTGCCAGTTGGCACTCTTCTGGCTGCCGACAGGGTGTCGCCATTCATCCATGTGGCGCCCACTCGGTACCAATGTGATTAACCGCTTCAATCTGGCGCTGCATAATAAAACTTTTATTGTGATAAAAATAATAATAATAATTCGGCTGAATTTAGGGCTTGAGTAGGACCGTGACCTACCGTGAACCACCAGGCATTTATGAAATCTAAGCAGTATACTAAAGCCATTAACCGTTTGAACCCGGTCACAAGATTGACCTTTTTTGTACTGGTTGATACAGGCAACTATAACCTCTTCCGTGCGTACAAGATGGCACTTCTTTCGTTATTCCGAACACCGCCTCACTATTTCATTCATCTCTGAGACACCCACTCGATAGTGAAGGAAGAAAGGAATGAGTCCTTCAAGATTGACGTCCATACCTCAGTTGAATAAAATCGCATGGCATTTGGTCCAGAGTGAAGTTTGTAGCCCATGGCTCCGTGTTGAGAGCGGAGGTGTTTCCGTTCAAGAATTCCACAAGGCCGTCTTAACGCCTTTCTGGATCGGCTGTGTTCCCTCACGAAGGCCTAGCTTGACCTGGTCTCCACCCACTGCAGCAGCAGCAGCAGCAGCAGCAGCAGCAGTCCAATTCCCCCGTTCCGGACGTGCGGGGTAGGCACTTTCACCCGTCAGCACCCGTGCCCCATCCACCTCCCCTGGCCACACCCAAATGTGGCCACCTCCTCTCCCGTTGGCTGTCAGCCATATCGCTCCCCCGGCATTCTATAGCGACACCGGCCCCTAGACTGAATAAAATCGCCTGGCGTCTGCCTGAATAAAACACTCAAAGGCATCGAAGTGTCGAAAGGATTACTTGAATTCCTTAAAAGTTTCGCGATAAAAATGTAAACAATAAAAAAAAGACAAATAAATGGTTGGACGGAATAAATTTTCTGTTGGTCATCGTTGTGACAAAGATGAAATTGACAGTCTTAATCGTTCTCCACCCGTCTGAATAAATTCGACTGGCTCTATGCACTGCCAGAATAAGTTGCTGTATATAAAGACTGTAACAAGAACGATCTTTAAACCCTTAGCTTCGGTGAGTGCACCGAAGCTGAAATGAATCGCCCGGTGTTCCTCCGAACACTACGGCCCCGTTCACACTACCAGTTTTAGCCACCACAGTTTCTGCGCGGTTCAAGACGCTACTCTGAACAAGACTTATCTCTGAAGAGCGTCACCGTAACCTCACTCGTTCTTCCCTGACGCCATCTTGAAGTACTCCCCCCCCCAGCACCAACGAAACCGTAGCACTGTACAGCTCTTGCTAAGGCAAATATCAAGTTGAGGAACTCACACCAGGAGGCGTTTAGCTGCGACCGAAGTCGTCACCTTTGCCCTATATACCCGGACCTCTAGGGCAAAGTTACGGGTACAGTAGCTGTTGAATTCGAGCATGCGTCTGTATGGTAACCGACTCCCAGTTGGTCAAATCCCCCCCGGGGGGGGGTGATTCGGACTTTGAGAATTTTGTTCTGACTGACGCCAAACGACTTCATTCGGTAAAGGTCGAGCCTCGTTTTGAAAGGGTTAAACCTGCCCCCCACCCCACTATTCGCTAAGACGACCCACATTGGAACTTTCTTCCTGCATACGGCAGGTTATTCTATTCAGGTACGGCTCGTGATGCAGTGGTTAAAACTCTCTTAACCCTTTCGCTAACATGACACATTCTAGAGATCCTCTTCCAGTTAACGCCACTCGATTTTATTCCCCTGACGGCAGGGCATCACGGTCACCTCAACCCACAACTTGGCTACGACAACACTTGGCGATGATCGTCAAACGACTGTCTAGAACACTAATTCTTTGTTTATTACAGACCCTAGTGGCAACCGCTTCAAGCAAAACAGATCCATTCAAAAACAAAGAACTGGTGCTCAAGACAATCGTTTGACGATCATCGTTGAGCAATAATAGTACCGAACAAAGCGTACCTTAACGCGATACAAGACAATTTTAATCAGTTGAGTGCCGGCAGGGTCCAGTGCCGATGAGGTTGAACATTTGTGCGGTGGTTAAGACACGATGTCGGCAGCATTCATCCCGGAGGCAAACTCTGTAGATTTTGTTCTGGCCAATTACGTTATTCAGCTGAGGGGCGGATCCCAAAACCAAGAGGATTTAAAACAATTTCATTGTCGATTCCATGCAGTAACATACTTTATACATGTTCTTCCGGCTTACGTCACACTATTTCACTCAGCGGTGAGGCAATTCCGGGCTGAAAGGGTGAGCGACCCCGGCAGTAGCCAATAGGCTTAAAGCCAATGCCGACCGACCGACCGACCGACCGACCGACTAGCCGTCGCAACCACAAGACCACTTCATTCCGTGTCACACATCTTCCGTCTGGCCAACCACCCAGCCAACTATCTTCACACGACCAGCCTCATTGTTCCCTTTAGTCTTTCAAAGCGACTAACATTTTTTATATATAATTGGCCAAAAGCAATAAATTGATATACGCATACACGAATACACACATTTTATATACATACACACATACACATGTATATTATATACATACAATGTAAGTCAATGGAGGCGTTCACAGAACGGCGCAGTTTTTCCTTGATTATATATATATATATATATATATATATATATATATATATATTTATATATATATATATATATATATATATTTATATATATATATATATATATATATATATATAATACACGCACACACACACACACATATATATACACACACACATATATATATATATATATACATATATATAGATATATGTATATGTAAATATATATGTATGTATGTATATATATATGTAAATATATATATATGTATATGTAAATATATATATGTTTATGTATATATAATATATATTTATATATATATGTATACGTATATATATATACATATATATGTATATATATATATATATATATATATATATATATATATATATATATATATATACAAAATTAAAGATACAAAGTTCAATGATCTGCAAAACAGAGTTCGGGAATTGACAGAGGAAAGAACAAACAAATACAAAATGAAATGCCGTGGAAAAAGCGAATGTACTACATGATCACCTTTCGAAAGATTCTTTGTTGTAGGTTCATGGAGGGAAGTCAGAAGGAAAAGAATTTCCCGAGTCTACTGATGTCAATATTGGATTTCTTCACCACTACTTGCTACATTCATCCCCATAAGGCGATGGTATTTCGTCTTACAGGCGTGCGTTGCCTCCCTCCCCTATGCTGTCGGCCTGTCTGACCTACTTAGCACATTAACAGAGGACGACATTATCAGAAATGTCCATCAAGGAAAATATGAAGCAGAAAATGAAATAAAAGAAGTACAAGTACCCGACAACGCAGAACAAGTAATAGAACAAGAGGAGAAGGAGGTGAAGGAGGTGGAGGAAGGAGGAGAAAGAGGGGGAAGAAACACACATAACCCAAACACCACCAACATGCTCCCGACATCAGCTGCTCAAGTTACAGAGCCCTGTTAACGCATACCAATGCGCGAACACCTGAATACAAGTTTAACAGACTTCTTGCGACGACTCCTTTACCAAACATCTCTAAAGAATGATAAAAAGAGGGGTGTATGCGGTGTGAACTAACTTCAGTGTTTCAGTTTCTTTCTAAAAGACCAAAAATTGGGCATCCTGGCAGCATCACTACTGCTCAGTTTACTTCCAAAGGACTAGGCATACTGGCAATAATGCCAGTACTTGCCAGTTTCCCTCCGCTACCTCTCCCCCTCCATGATCGCGACTTTGACCTCAAATCACCCCTCTGCTTGCCCTCGACTTGCAGGTGCGGGAGTTTAGTGGGAGACCATATGAAATAGAATGTATGTTATGCGTGTCTCCCCGCTGGACCCGATGATGGGGACAAGTACATGGCAGTCTGACACGAACTTCTAAAGTATCATCTCCCCTCTCTCGTCCCCAAAACCCATCAACCCATGGGTTGTATTCCTTTGGTGATTGGAGTGGAATTTGTTAATTCAACTAGGTGTTGATTGAAATTGGATGTGTAATTATTCATTCTAGCTGGGTCAAGTGGGGGCATTGGCAGATGCAAGAGGTTTACATATGGATTAGCATTAGTGTGTGTGGATAGTAATGGGATGGGATGAATTTCAGCTGGACCATTTAAGGCTGATGGATGTTGTGGATAGGGTAGATCCATCATTGTTTTTGATTAGGGGAATGGTTTGTTGGGGTTTCTGCAGTGGAGAGTTTACTGGTGTAGCCTGATTGCTGCACTTCATTATGTCTTCTATGGTTCTCTTGGAGAGTTAGAACTTTTGTAAGAATGGAAGGATTGTAAGTCTTGAAGTGGATAAGGGGACGGAATGAAAAGGTTTGTGAATGTGAGTCGTAGTGACTGGTGAAGAAGTTGGGTGTTTGTACAGAAGAAGGTATTTTGCTCTTTTCTGTGGGTGGGATGACTGGCTGTTTGGGTGAGTGGTGTGAGGTGTTGCATAGGTTTGAGATTGGGGGGTTTGGTGGGCTGGAGAGATTTAGGGGTTGTTTTTGACGTACAGTACTTTTTCTTCAGACGAGTTCAGGGTGTGTGGTAGGGCTGCATGTTCTAATGACACTGGTGATGGGGATGTAGTGGTTTGTACAGGCTATTCTCACACAATGTGGATGGTCTCTTTTAGTGTAGTTGTTTGAGTGAACACATCAACCTCAGGCTTCTCTGAGGTTGATGTGTTCAGAGTCTGGCATAGAAGACTTCCTATTCATATGGATATACTGTGCAATCTGAGGATGATGTTGGGTGGTTTTGTTTCCAATTTACACATTTGGCTGGGTTTCAGCATGGGGTGCCATATGTGGGGACTGAGCAATGTACACATACACCTAGGCGGTGACATTGTTGTTTTGTGTGTCCAAAACACTGGCAGCTGAAGCATTGATATGGACATGGATAGCATTTCACCGTTTCATATCTTAAATAATTTACAGAAAGATAGGGTGAAGTTGTGGTTGATTGAAGGCCACTATTAGTGCTGGAGTATTGATCTTTGTATCATTTATGGTTTTCTGAACTCTGTACACTTTTATTACTTTTGATCATCTCATTATTCTTTCTATTATTTCTTTTGTGTGGTACCATAGAGGTGGGATGTAGACTACTCCCACTCACTCACTCACTCCGTTGGATCTTGAACCTCATGTAGATTCTGGTCCGCCAACAGTAAACCTCTCCATGTCCTTCGGTCCTGTGCTGCTTCCATCCAGGTTGCTTTATTTATTCCTCTTCTGTCCATCTCCGCATCCACACCATCCATCCATCTCATTCGAGGTCTCCCTCTTGGTCTTCTTCTAGGCATTCTACCCATCATAACTCGTTTTGGAATTCTATGGTCCTCCATACGCGCTGGGCATGTGGCGCGTATGGAGTGGACTACTCCCACACTGGTGTTAAATGTCCTATTTGGCGTTGTTTGAATTAGGGTGCCTGCCAGGATTGTTAGGGGTTTGACTTTGTCATACTGCACTCTTGAATCTAGTTTTATTGCTAGGATGCCTCCTTAGGGCCACATATCATCCGAAGTTCTACATTGGCCTTCAGATTCATTGTGCTTTCTCATGGAAAATTTCTTTATTGTGGAGTCATTGTTAGTAGATTTCAGGACCAAGAATCTTAGGTAGTCCAAATTAGGGTCCACTTCACCTTGGTATGGGTCAAGTCAGATAACTGAGCTGTGTAGGCTTGGGAATGCAATATATCATAGTGGAATCATGGTTGTAGTCATTGAGAGTAGCATTTGCGTCAGCCAATGATGCCGCGGGTATTACTCTGTGAAGAGAGTAGGCAGTTGCTCTGGTGTTACCATTGTAGATTGTTCCTGAGTTCGGGGGCGGGCTTCATCGTTTAATTAACACACTGGGTGGTGTTGCTGGGCGGGACAGGAGAGTATCTGAGGGACTTTGGTTTTGTGAGGGCAATTGCTCCTTCATTATTTTGTTATTATTGTCCATATTCTTACTGCATTACGGGTGACCATGCTGGAGATGGCTCGCTAGCCTGGTTAGATAAGGGGAGGCCATGTTTAGGGTACCTTTCTTAGTCCTTTCCCCATGTGAAGTGAACTGGGCAGTCCCTACTGCTCGGTTGTGTAGCCTGCTGCCAAGCTATGCTGTTCCCCATCATCACAATGGGGGGCCGCTGGGCCTACACCGCCTGATGAGTGGGTTGTGACTCAGGTCTTCCAGAGATCACCATCTCTTGCTCCTACTGTCACGCACCATCCCCGTAGGACTTATGGTTGTTTGTTGGAAGAAAAAAAAAAGTTTGTTAGTGGGAGAGAAGGTGACTGAATATGTTGTCAGTCTGAGCCACTGCCTTCATTCTGGCAACCCCCAGGTGACCTGAACGCTCCCGAGGAACATTACGTAGAGGTGGTGGGACACCAGTTGGTTCTCCTTTCCAAGTTTCCAGTACCCGAGTCTTGTCTTGAGATCCTGATATCCTCTTCTGAACTCACAAGCACTTATTGAAAAATATTGACCTTTTCATGCATAATTTACATACAATAAAATTCGAGAAAAAAAAATATTTGTGTTCCTCTAAAGGAGCATTATGCGCTCGTGTGTTAATTTAGGGAGGAAGCTGTGAAGAGTTGCAGGATCTCGATATGAAATTAATCTTCGTTTCCCGACAACTCCAGCATCTTTTTTTTTTTTTTTTTTTATCTTTTTCGGATAATTTCCTCCTCGTAATTGTGTTTTTCCTAGCGCACTCGGTCTCAGCTCACATCTTATTGTAGGTCGATATATAGTTATGTACATATTTTCAGGCACATGATCGTGTCGCTGGGATATTATAGTGCATTTAGTGCGTCTAAACGATTATATAAATATGTCCAATGCCCATTGCATGTGGGGTTAAAAGAAAAGGTCAGATAAAATATAAAGTGATCAAGGGAAGCTTTCATCCTCTCAGACTTCCTTGCCTCTTTCATCTAGCCACGCGAAGAAAACAGTTTGTGGTGTTATATAGGAATATAAAGCGCATAGTCCGGTGAAGGTGTTAATCTAAAAAGACTCAATTTCTTCGCAACCTGGAGGCAACAGACTCGGAACAACATCCTCTAACGTTACCTAGAACAAGATTTAAAGTTGAGGGGGTTGTTAAGCTTCCGCCAACCTGTCTTCGTAGCCCGTCACCAGAGCTAGCCTCACCCCCGACCCCACTCCAGCCCTGGCCTCAGCCCAAGTCCAAGCCGTGTGCCACAATCCCGTTGCCGCCCCCTTTCCCGTGCCCAAAGGCCAGATGCAGACCGGGGCGCCGTGACCGAGGAAATTATGCATCGTGTGTGTGTGTGTGTGTATTGTGTGTGTGTGTATTGTGTGTGTGTGTGTATTGTGTGTGTGTGTTTTGTGTGTGTATTGTGTGTGTGTATTGTGGGTATGTGTATTGTGTGTGTGTGTTTGTATTGTGTGCGCGTGCGTGCGTGTGTGTGTGTGTGTGTGTATTGTGTGTACGTGTGTGTGTATGCGTGTGTGTGTGCGCGTGTGTGTGCGTGTGTATTTACCTAGTTGTATTTACCTAGTTGTATTTTACGGGAAGGGGAGCTATGCTCGTGGTGTCCCGTCTTCATATCTCATTTTATCTAAACTATTTTTAAATTCATGTATTGTTTTTGCACACACTACTTTCTCATCTAACTTGTTCCAACTGTCTATTACTCTGTGAGGAAAGCTGTTCTTTTTCAGATCTCTTCTATAGCTGTCTTTCTTGATTTTCTTTCCGTGTCCTCTTGTATTTCTGTCATCCCATTTTATTAGATCCTCTCTATAAATAATTTCTATGCCTTTCATGATTCTGTAAATAGCTATCTTTTTTCCTCTATCTCTTCTTTGCTCTAGTGTCTGTAGCTCAAGTTTTGCTAGTCTCTCTTCATATGATAGTTTTGAGAGTGTTGGTGCCAATTTTGTAATTGCTCTTTGTATTCTTTCAAGTTTTTTTTATACATTTTTTTGTACTTGGTGACCACATCGTTGCTGCACATTCCAATCTTGGTCTTATCAAAGTGATTAGTATTTTCTTCACCATTTCTTCATCCAGGTATGTAAATGCCACTTTGATTGTTCTTATTGAATTATAAGTTTCACCAAAAATCTTATTTGTTTGTTTCTCAGGTGACATATTATTCATAACAATGACTCCCAGGTCCTTCTCATTTTCAACTTTTTTTATTCCTTCTTCTCCCAATTTATATTATCCTGTTATTCTGTTTTTGCTTTTTCCAAATTCCGTTATACTACACTTTTTAGTATTGAACTCCATCTCCCACTTTCTACTCCATTCCCAGACTTTATTTAGATCACTCTGTAGTGATTCACAATCTTCTTCCGTGTTCACTTTTTTTAATAGTTTTGCATTATCTGCAAAGAAGCTCATATAACTTTCAATTTATTCATCCATATCATTAATATATATAGCAAACATTATTGGGGCCAGATTTGTTCCTTGTGGAACACCACTTATTACTTCATCCCAATTTGAGTGTTTGTCTCTTATCACTACTCTCATTTTTCTTTCTTGCAAAAAGTCTTCTATCCATTTAATCAGTTTGCCCTGTATTCCTCCTTCGGTTTCTAATTTCTTAAGCAACTTCTTATGTGGTACTTTGTCAAAAGCTTTTTTTAGGTCTAGAAATGCACAATCAGCCCATCTATCTCTTTCTTGTATTATATCTATTAGCCTTGAATAGAAACATATTAAATTGGTGACGCATGATCGTCCTTGTCTGAATCCAAATTGTCTTGGATTTAGCACATTGTTTTTTTCTAAATATTTTACCCATCTACTTTTGACAATTCTTTCACAAAATTTTGCTATTGTACTTGTTAGAGAGACTGGTCTATAGTTGGTAGGGTCTTCTTTATTTCCCCCTTTATATATAGGTACTATATTTGCTTTTTTCCAATCTTCTGGAACTTTTCCTTCTTTCAAGGAACTGTTTATTATGCTATGTATTTTGTCTGCCAGTTCATTCCTGCATTCTTTCAGAATCCAGTTTGCTATTTCATCTGGTCCATGCGATTTTCTGACATCAAGATTACTCGTTTCATTATTTCATTCTTTGTTACTTCTATTTCTTTCATAGGGGGTACTTTCTCTTTCCATTCGATCTCTTCAGGTTGTATGTTCTCCCTTGTAAACACTGATTTAAAATGCTTGTTCATAATTTCTGCCATTTCTATTTCCTCTGTGTATTCAACTCCTCCTTGTCTTAATTTCTCCAAATCTTGTTTGTTTTTCAGTTTGTTGTTTACAAATCTG
>NC_134778.1:38848786-38861286 GCF_046742065.1 Oratosquilla oratoria | reverse complement strand
CCTCCTCCCTCTCCTTTCGTCACCTGTACACGACGGCGCGGCGGTCGTCTCCATGTACTGTTCAGGTTGCCACCAGGTCATGGCATGATTAAAACCCAACTCGATTAGCCTGGATACGACGACAACCGTATCCATCATTTCTAGGCATCCGCCAAACAGTTACTTTTGGCCTTGGTTTATAATAACCCCACCTGGCCTTTGGCCTACCACGGGGAAGGATTCTGGGGAGAGGACCAAGTTGTCCCAAGTGCCCAGAAGGACAGAAGAAACTGGAAGCGGAAGCAGCGGTTTAAATAGACTGATAAAAATATATAGATAAATTAGTTAAATAATTAGCTGATAAGCTGACAAATTTATAATCTATCAAATTACTGAATACATCAATAAATAAATATTAATAAATAACATGGCGCAACAAATTTTTTTTGCATAATATCAACTACTGACATTATCTATTTTCAATGTACTGCTTTCAAGTTTTTCCTGATTTTTTTTTTTTTTTGGGGGGGGAGAGGGAATCGAGGTATTTCAAAATATCAAATTTTTGTCTTCGTCTCACTGGCATCGTCGTCTATCAGAAGAAACATGTGATTAAACTCTCATTAAATTAGCTGGTGAATAAAAAAAATACATAGTCTAAATTTATTCACAACACAATTTGAAACATGTTCCATCAACACAAAGGTTAAATTTTACATGAATCTGATTGTTTGGTAAGAAATTGGTTGCTATGAAGATACAAAGCTCAGTTACATTTTAGTCAGGCAGGAATTTGCGCTTGAAGCTCTTGCGTTTGTGGACTGTCTCAGGGCAATCTCGTTTAATGTTCCAGCAGTAGTCTGCCATCATATGTTTGTCCCATCTCCCTTGGTAGCGCTCCTCCATGATCTTGGGGTCTTCATGGAACCACTCGCCTTGCTCGTCTCTTACTGCCCTTAAGTTCTCAGTAAATCTATCAAGATGACTCTATAGGAAATGGAGTTTGACACTCATGTTGCATCCACGGCCATGAAAAGCTGACAAGGTTGTTACAAGGGTTTCATAGTTGCCAGCCCTTTTATTACCGAGAAAGTTTTCCATTACCGCCACAAATGAAAGCCCCGCTCCCTTTTTCTTATCATTCACCTTTCTGACAAAGTCTTGATCATATACAAGTGCGCGAATCTATGGTCAGTCAAACACACCTATCTTGACCGTCTCGAATGACAAATCTGGGAGAATCGAGACTATGTGTTGGAAACATTCACCGTCAGTATTTAATGCTATGACAGACTGTTTCATCAGGCCCAGCTTGAAGTGGAAAGGATGAAATGTGATCTTTTCTCGACTGACGACTGGATCATTGACAATATTTGACATACCAGCTTCTAGTTTCACATAAGCTTGGCGACTCTTTCTGGGCTTGTCTCTAGCTCCGCTGTCCCACACGCAAAGAAAGCAGGGATACTTTGTAAATCCTCTTTGTTGACCAAGGAGGAAGTTCACCATTTTGAGGTCCACGCAAATTGTCCAGTTGTGCTCGTGGTATTTTAGTAGGTCTATCACAGTTTTAATGTCATTATGCTCCTCTCGTAAACACACAGAATGACCTACTCGAACAGCTGCATAGATATTACCATTATGTAATAGGACACACTTCAGGCTCCGCTTAGAACTATCTAGAAATAATTTCCAATCACTTGGAATATACAATGGAATCCCTAATTCCTGAAGAAGACCCGAGATTTTATGGCAATAAACAAACTTATTCCCCTCTTTAAAAAAATCTACAAAGACCTATTCCCAATTTCGGAAGTACGGAACTTTTATGGTATGGTTTAGCAGAGCCTTTTATTGCAGTCTAGAATCTAACATTTCTGCTGCATTTTCGGAGAGACCCAAATCATGCGCAAGGTCATTCAGCTCTGGCTGGCTAAACTGCTGAGGAGTGATGACTGATGTAGCATAAGAAGGATCGTAGGAATCTGTCAGTATATCCTGAGTTTCATCGACAGTCTCTTGCATTTCGTCGCTACCCTCTTCTTCAGATGGAGACAACCCATTAAAAACTGGAATTGGTAGCTCATCAGAGTGCGTGCAGAGTAGGTCGAATTACTAAGGGGTTAAGAACATAAGAATGAAGGAGACTGCAAGAGACCATAAAGCTTACACTAGGCAGTTCCAGGTTTTTTACCACCTGTCATCCCCATCCATAAAGTTATCTGACCGTTTCTTAAAACAACCGATAGTTTCAGCGCTTACTACATGGTTACCAAATCTATTCCATTCGTTAACCATCCTGTTAGTAAAGCAATTATTTCCTATTTCCTTCTTAAATCTAAATTTGTCCAATTTGAATCCATTACTGCGATAAATAATTTTATGTCTGTTTTTCTTCCCAACGCCTTTTGTATTGATCAGAGAAAAATAGCAGTCAGTTATGTGGTCCTTCGGTTCCCGCCAGGTCACGGGAATTCCGAAAGATAAGCCATTAAGTTTCCCTTTCATAACTTCTTCGCAGTTATGACACACAGTATGCAGGGGACCATTTCTTGTCTTGGCCACCAAATACGTTTTATAGGCTCGCCTCACAAACGATGTTATATTGACGAATAAGCGTGAAGTATCCACAAATATATCAGAAAGCATCAGGTCTGTTCACACATTGATGTCTCCTTGTAGCCATGATAAAAATTGAGAAAAAAAACTATATATCCCTATTGATACCATAAACGCGTAACTTATTTGGCCGCAAAATGCTAAAATGTAATCCCTTAAATTGCATGAAAACTAGAGTATACAGAACAAATTCGTTTCCATATTTGAAATCAGCGGATCAAAAATAGTAAGTATCAGGAAAAAAAAATCTCATGCAACTGAGATTTTCAAAAACAAATTTGTTGTCCTGTGTTATCGGTGAATGAAGTTCACTGGCGACGGATGGAACTGCCTAGTATTGGCCTTGTGGTCTCTTGCAGTCTCCTTCATTCTTATGTTCTTATGATGGGAAGTCGAATGAACACATGCGTGTGGTGAGAAGTTGCAGAAACTGATGACGTAAAAGGGAGACGATGTTCCTGACGGTGGACAAATTTCGGTTTAACCCGGTTTAGTCCCACGGCACACTTTGGAAACGCTGTTAAGATAAATGTCAGGTATTCAGCAGCTGTAATACGGACCCGTGCCCAAACAGGATGGAAGGAAGAAGAAGAAGAAGAAGAAGAAGAAGAAATAATGCGCCACAGTATTGGGGATGGGTACATCGTCTACAAACAGGATACAGAGAATTATGTGTGCACAAGAAATTAAAAAGACTAAACATAAGTAAACATTCATGAAAGTATGCAACGAAGCCTTGGTAACACACGGAGAAAAAGTTTGCTTTTAACAGTGTTTAAGGGTGGTTTTCCCCAGCATTAAAATCCCCGAGCGGCTCCTAGAATAAAATATATGAAGAAAGCCCTGGCTAATCCTAGACTGGCATCTTGCAGTGAAAGTATTAGCATGGAATCATCTAATGAGAAGTGAAGAAGTAGGGTGGATACAGTGGAGAGGACAAACAGGTGGAGACCACAACGATCTCTGGAGATGCAATTACAGAGGTAAGGTGGCGGTCACGAGTTTTGGCCTACCACTCCATAGTTTTCTTCGTGGAGATGTAGCGTCTGCCGCCAAATATTCTATTCATATTTTCTATACAAAGAACGCTTTTGACTGTCAGCAGAATAACGTCTTGATGAAATATGGAATAACCAACAGTAAAGGAGGCGTGAAAATGCGTAAGGAAAAGACGGCGAGAGAGGGAAGGAGCAATACGGGAACCACAAAGAGAGAAGTTTTTAAAACCTGAAGACGAAGGGGAAAAGGGCAAGCAAGGACATAAAACAAATCCATTTGTAAGTGGCGTCGTCTCATACTGTGAACAAAAAATATATATCACAGAAATTGTAACAAATTCGGTTAGGAAATGTTAGGTTACGTACGGCTGATCTAGGTTGGGGTGTCTAAGGTTGAATTATGTTAGATTTGATTATCAAGTTAGGTTAGATCATGTTAGGTTATGTCAGGTTAGGTAGATAAGGACAATTTAGATTAAGTTGGAACTTATTCTCCCGTGAATTTTCAACTTTAATTTTCCCTGGATCCCCTTATACATCTATTTGGTCATTATCAATGTTATCAGACAAGAGTGAAAGGCAGGGAAGTAGGGCAATGGGTGTGGGGGGGGGGGTGCGTAAAGGCGTATCACGCTGGGCTTTTTTTCTTCCAACCTCTAATTAATCAGCGGTACCACCCACCTCCAGAACTTTTTCCGCCGTAAAATCACTCTCTGGCAAACTATTTCATTTTCTCAACAATTAACATAGAATGTCATTTGATATACTGGAGGAAAATCATTTTCCTCCAGCATATCAGATTCCTTCCCGAATGCTGCGGGCAGTAAATCTGCTCCAACAGTCGGAGGAAAAATTGCCCAGTGTGGTAACGCCTTAAGTGAGAAAGATGACAAAAAGCGAAAAACACCAGGGAGACGAAAGGGCAGACCATCAGGGAGGGGGCCAGGGGAGAGCTGGGAGCGAGAGGGAGGGCAGAGGGTGGACAAAGAAGGTAAGGGAAAAACAAGCACGGGGAAGGGAGCGGACATCCAAGTGAAAGAAATAAGAGTGTTGGTTTGAGCCGAGTTAGAGCCATTAGTTCATAAAGACTGAAGGAAAGGAAGGAAAAATACCAATAAATGAATATATATATATATATATATATATATATATATATATATATACACATGTATATACACATATATATATATACACACATATATATATATATATATAATATATATATATATATATGTGTGTGTATATATATATATATGTGTATATATATGTGTATATATATATATATATATATATATATATATATATAAACACAGGTCAGAAGAAAGGGAGAAACATGGAAAAGCATTTAAGGCAAGACTAGATAAGAGTAGTGAGGAAGTCATACGAGAGGGATCCGAGACAATAGAGAAGGGAAGAAGACCAGTACAAGGAGAATGAACACTGCCAAAAAACAAAGAGGTGCTGGACATGTGACTTGGAGGCATCATGGAACACCCTGGGTGAAAAACGAGCATGAAGAGCTCATGGTCGTGATGAGGTCTCAGGGTCGAAACGAGGAAGAGAACAAGGAGGACGACGGCGGGATGAGAGCGGCGATGGGAAAGGGACTGAAGATCATTGAGGGTCCAATGAAGATGTAAGACGACTTGTGGCAGGAGTTGGAAAGAAGTGAAAAGACGCAAATGCTGGCTTTAGCATGGGTCTGAATTGGACAAAATTAGGTTTAAGAAGGAAACCTGCAAGAACTGGTTTACCAATAGATTGGTTAACGAATGGAATACACTTAGTAACCATGTAGTGAGAGATGAAAGTATTGGTTGTTTTAAGAGAAGCTTAAACAACTTTATGGATGGGGATGACAGGTGGCTATGGACATGAAAGTGCCTAGTGTAAGCCTTATGGTCTCTTGTAGTCTCCTTCATTCTTATGTTCTTACGTCTAAAGTCGGGGTTGTGGCGGTGGGGGAGAAAAAATGGAGGAAAACCTACTAGAAAACCTACGAGGACATAGGGTAGTTCTCGAGGCATGAGGGTAATTGCTAAGGATTCGAGGTAAGGTCACTGCCGCGGCATAAAAGAGTTACTGATGTCATAGAACAATAATCGAGGATGAGGGCAATCGCCGAGGCCATGGAACAGTCGTAGATGCTACGAGACAAGTGCCATGGCTATGGGAGCAATTACTGACGACATGGCGGTGACAATAGCTGAAGCCATAGAAAAATCAAAGGCCATCGGGCAGTTACCGAGGCACTCAATGAAGATACAGAGATTGACACTGAGGCCATGGGGTAGTTGCAGAGAATATGAGAGGCATCACAGACCCCATGGAACAACTATCGAGGCCGTGGTGTTACCGAGGGAAATTAACAAGGGCAATTAACGTGGCCATGTGTGGCGGGAGCAATTACAGAGGTTATGAAGGAACTACCAAATCTATGGGGCAGTTTCCAAATTTACGGATTGTTTTTATTGAGGCAATTGGTAAGGTCACAGACACAAACAATGGTGCCTGGGTCACAGATACATACAATAGTACCATGACCGCGGATACAATAATGCCAAGAACACGGGTACAAACAATGCCAAACGTCGCTGGTACACGGATGCCAAGGTCACGGATACAAACAACAATACAAAGGTCGTGAGAACAGACAACAATACCAAGGTCTCGGATACAAACAATGCCAAGGTCGCGGACACAAGTAACAAACAACAACCGAATCCCAAGGGAATAACCAACAACACATGGTCGAGAAGCCGTGGAGGTTATAAACGAGACCATAATATGGGGAACTATGGGAGCAATCAACATGAGCAATGGAGAGGAAGCCGTAGGTGCAATTAACAAGGCCATTGGAGGGGACGTCACGACACCAATTAACGTGGTCACGGAGAAGAGGGAATGAATGGGGAAAACGCTGTATATGAGCGTAGTAAAACAATGAAGAAAAAGGGAAAATTAAACACAAATAAGGAGAAGAGGTGTGGGGTGAAAGGAGAAATACATGAACAAGAGCAAGCACAAAACATAGAAAACATTGTTAAAAATGAATAAAAAGGGGAAGAACATGTGAAGTGCAAAAGCACTAATAAAAGAGAACTGATAGACAGCACAGAAAAATAGTGAAATAAAAAAGTAAAAAGAAAATAGGGAACAGCAAAACAAAAGGAACGATAATAAGTGAATGGGCAACGCCAAGAATGCGAAAACGATCAAGGATTAGGCAAAATGGAAGAAAACAAGAACAGCAAAAACAAAAACGGGGAGGCATTTAGTAATTGGAAATTGGAAACATCACTGGAAAAGAAGTGAAGATTATTATAGAGAAAAGAAATGCCAAGGTTAGGGAACAAGGTGGCACAAGAAACAGGAGAAACTAGTGCAATAAAAAAGTAAAAATGGAAATTACATAAAAAAGGGCAGAAGAAATAGGGTGGGAAAGGAGGAAGAGGTGGAATAGAAGAACAGAGAATAATGAAACGAAGTAGAAGGTGGAGAAAAGAATAAACCTATGGGAGAAGGATGCGACCAGGGGAAGAGGAACCTTTTAGTTGTTGAGAGGGTTGGAAATGACGAGATGATTATTGGGAAATGAGAGTAAGAAGAGATACGTACATTACAAAAACCGAGTAGTAGTAGTAATAGTGGTAGTAGTAGTAGTAAGTTGTAATAATAGTAATATTAGTAATAATAATAATAATAACACACACACACACACACACATATATATATAGTATATACATATATATATATATATATATATATATATATATATATATTATGTATATATATATATATATATATTGTATATATATATATATATGTATATATATATATATAGTATATACATATATATATATATATATATATATATATATATATATATATATAAAATAACAATCATAATTATTGCCTCGAGTTTCACAGACAGAAAACCCGCAGTTCTACAGTTGTGCTGGCGTGGATCTGTTCCAATGACACTGGTTGAGAGGAGGAGGAGGAGGAGGGCTGACTGCAATTGCAGGTTACCAGTTCCCCTCACATGAAAAAATACAACACAGTTGACGTTGATAAAAGACCTAGGGATCGGTCCGGAAACCGAGTGCCAGCCCCTCTAGGCTGCACCTCCAGATGTAGGTGAGGGTGTTGATGGGATTTTTTAAGACAATTCTCAAAGAAGTCCACCTTGCAGGACCACCACAAGCATGTGCGGACCGTTGCTTCCATTGAAAGGAAAACAAAACAAAAAGGGGATTTATGAGGTAGAGGAACAAAGGGAGAAATGACAAAGAAGCTGAGGAATGGGAACTGTAGGAGAGATGGTGATGGAGAGGGGAAGAGGGTAGAAGAGGAAAAGGGAAAAAGGATTGCAAAATGATGAAACTGTACCTTCATGCTAAGAAGGAAGTGGAGGATTATTATGTAAAAGACATATGGACAAGAAAAATAAAATAAAAGAAAAAACACTGAAAATGAGAGAAAACAAGGACAATGGGAGGGATAGAGAAGGTGCGAGATGCAAAAGGGAACGCGATGCAAGAGGAGAGGAGCGAAGAGGAATGAAAGAAAAAAATTAGGACTGGGGAGAGGACAGACCATCGAAAAGCGAGGAAAAAAAAAGGGAAAAGAAGAGTAGGGATGGGAAGGGAGGGAGGGGGAGGGGGGAGAGGAAGGGAAGGTAGAGCGGGTCGGTAATCAAGAGTGGCACGAGGAAGTTCACAGGAAGGGGAGATGTACAAGTCGACAAAGCGCGCAAGAAGAGTGTATCGGGCCAATACGGAAGCATTTACAAGACAGCGCAGTGCATCCTTTGTCGACACACTATTATGGTCCTAGTAGACACTTCGTCATTCTCACGAACTATGTATGGAACTCCAGTCTGGAATCTGGATACGTTTGACATGAAAAAAATATACACATATGAAATGACGACCGGCCTTGCTTAAAGAAAATGTAACTTTTATTTTTGGAAACGTGACTTCTTTTGTCATCCATCCAAGGCTACAGCCAGTGTCGGTTCTGTTATTGAAAACCCCAGTCAAGGCCTCCATACAGTTGCAATTTTTCAATAGAACTTTAATCATCTCTATTCCACCAGATCCCGGCTGCTTTCTCTTCTTCATTTTACTAATCAGCTTCCTTATATTTCCACAGTTCATTCTGGTTTCTTCAAATTGTATCCCACTCCTACCTCCACCATCTCACCACCAAACATATTCCTTCATATTCCCATACGATGTCTATTTCACTTCACTCAAATAAGAATTTCATCATTATTTCATCATTACAAAAATCCTTTCAACATTTCGCGGTGCTTACACAGCGCTTATTGTATCTTCTAAGTTTGTTATATGAATTTATATATACTTTCTTATGTCCTCCGTACTACAGGGCTCAATTCCATCCTGTTCTTTTCATTCAATTCAGCCGTTAGCCATTTTTGAGCACCATCCTCCAGGTCATATTAAGACAGAGGACTTGCAGTAATGGGTTTATTTGACAAATTTAGGCTTGTGAAGGAAATAGGCAAGAACTAGTTTACCAACAGGGTGATTAACGAATAGAATAGACTTAGGAACCATGTGGCGAGCACAGAAACAATTGGTTGTTCTGAGAGGAGATTAGATGATGTTATGGAGAGGGATGACAGGTGGTAAGGGGCATGGAACTGTCTAGTGTAGGTCTTATGGACCCCTGCGGCCTCGTCCATTCTTATGTTCTTTTGTCATTTTTTTCTCCTGACTCTCGTCATTGCTGTTATAATATTCCAGACAATTTTCCCCTTTTTCTTTTTTAATTATTATTATTATATTATCATCATTTATGATTCTACATTCCTTTTCTTTTTTATTCATGAGCTCACACATTTTTTCGGAATCATCAGTTTTCTTTGTTTCCTCAGTCACTTTCCTTTCATGCTCTTCTATTTCACTTTTTGCATCATTTGCTGCTCTTTGATTTTCTAACGCTTCTTTCACAATCTTCTTTTGGGTTTGAATTTCTTCCTTCTATATCTCTTGCTTAGAAATTTCATCCAAATTGTCTGTTTCTCTTTTTTATCCTTCCGCTGATATTCTCTTCATTATTCTATTCAATATATCATCTAACATTTCACTAATGTTCTCTAATTCCCTCTCATGTTTATGGTTCTCTTCTCCCATCAACCATCAGACTTTCCAGTTTCCTCAGCTTTCTTCATTACCTCATTACCATTTTATCATTCCTGTATTCACTTCACTCAACATAGAATAAAGCGTTCAAGATACAATGACCTGATAGATAAAAATATTCTTTATCTTCATCTAATTCCCATGCATCATATCTTTCGTACATTTTATGAGACGAAGTAAAATATACCGCACTCTATTCATCACCCTATCTTCTTGTAGTTCCTGGGAGGCCTACGGCGGGGTGATCTAATAAAGGTGCTTAAATGGGCCAAGGGCTTTAACAAGGGTGATGCAGGCAATGTCATAATATTAAGACAACAGAGCAGGACTCGTAATGGAAGGATTTGAATTGGACAAATTTAGGTTTAAGAAGGAAATAGACAGGAACTGGTTTACTATCAGAGTGGTTAATGAATAGAATAGACTTAGTAACAACGCAGTGAACGTCGAAACTATTGGTTTAAAGAGAGGGGTAGATAACTTTATGGATGGAGATGACGGGTAGTAAGAGACATGGAACTGCCTAGTGTAGGCCTTGTGGTCTCTTGCAGTCTCCTCCATTCTTATGTTCTTAACCCCCTTGCAACGGGCACAGATTCATTCCATCCTGCAGGCGTCAATCCAAAGTGGTCGTGATTGGTCAGGGAAAGAAGAAGGCGTGGCTATTCCGCCCGAGACCGCTACGATGACTACAGCATCAGAGCAGCAGCAGCAGCAGTAGCTCTGGAGACAAACCCCTTCAACGAGGTGACGCACTATATTGATCACCTTGTGTCAATCACCACATGATTTTATCAAACAGTAAGGAGGGGCATTTGAATCCCTGTTCACACTAGCGGTTTGAACCGTGGAGGTTCACTTACAAGTCAACGGAGGAGTTCACATACAACCGCGTAATTTTTCTTTGACCAGGCGGTACCGCCGCGGTTTCCACGCGCTTCAAACCGCTAGTGTGAACAGGGCCTAAACGGAGTTTCGATCTCTAGATACCATGTTCACAATGGGGGGCCCATCACTCAGTTCATGTCAAACCTCGAGGTGTCGGCCGCAAAGCAATTTATAATGGCCTGTCACCACATTGAGTCTATATCAAAATCAGGTTTTCTCAAAATGCAAAAGAAAATTCCTCAACGAAAAGGTGGATCAAACGTGTGTGTTGGACTTTACTTTAGCGGACACCTGGCCCAAATCCATGTGGGGGTTGTACAGGTATATATTTCGTTGAATAATGAGCACGTTTCTATCCAGTAGGTTCTTCATAAGTGATCTTTAGTGAATAAAACTGCATCAATACAATACCAACAACGGAGAGTATTTTTGCATAATTTTGATACATCGTGGGTTAGGTTCGGGTGTTCGCTGAAGTACATATGAGCAGGGCAATGTGGCCCATCTGTAGACAAATTCACAGATCCTTCAGGTCATACCGTATGACACACAGTGGTAAGGTACTTACCGGTCATGAAACAAGTTTTTCTACCTCCTGCCCCCATTTCCCCCGTCCCCGCCTATTCTCCCTCCCCTCCCCCTTTCTTGTACCACTTCCCGCTTTCAACTTCTCCCCTTCAACACAGTGATGTAGTTTTCGTTCCAGATGAGGTAACACGATTTCAGCAACTGGGTGACTCGCGGCCACTGGTATGAGTGGGGTACCGACTCATCACACCCCACATCAATTGGCAATTCTCCCATTGCCAGAACGAAATCATCCTTAACCAAAACAAAAGCCACGAACTACGTCATTGCGATGCCTGAGATCGAGGATCCGGTTTCGCGAAGCCATATGTATAAGGAAAACCCCGCGACGAGGGTAGCCCACAAAAAGAGAGACATTAATCATATTTAAGTAATACCTTGCAGCAGAGGTGCGCGCACTGAGCCTTGTTGTTGCAAGTATGTAAACAGGCGCGTCTATCTCCGTCCAGTTTTCCTGGTTCTCCTACGCCGCTCGGCTGTCTGCTTTTGCCTAAGGAAGAACTCCACATAGTCAATCAATTTGTCTCTTGTTTTTCTAGCCAGACACCTGCGGCCCCATGGCAGCAAGCAACAGTGTCCGGACCCTCCCATAAATCTCTGGTGGAAGAAACATAAGCCATGTTGCGTGAGTGTGGGGCTGTATGTCACCGACATGTAGAAAGGGGACTGAAATAGTCGCTAGCTCTCAATTCTCCTCATGTGAAAAGAAAAGAATGTAAGAGTTAATGGAAAGATCTTGTGTCCTATCTGAAGACAGAGCGTCCGCCCCGCTGAGCGGAGGTGAGGGTACTGATGGGCTTCGAACAGAGAGATGATCCTATTGTTCGTCCCGCAAAACCACAACTTAGCCTGTCGTGTGATTGTAACACAGGGACAGGGGAAGACGGTAAACTGAACATTCTGTTGGGGGCGAGGTAGAGCTAATGGGTCAATTATACAATGTGGGTCATATGGTGACCTACTCATTCATTTATTTACTTCCGGTGTTATCAGGGGCAGTAAAATCAACAATCTCAATGCTACTGACGACTTAAAAATCTGCTCTGGCTACCGTCAAGCAATTTTATTCAACTGAGAGAAAACCCATGCAGAGCAAAATTTTTTATATCATGACGAAAAGAGGGTCGACTATTTAGGTGCAAATGTGTGCATAGGGATGATTGCTACTTATGCAAGCAAGGGGCGATTATCTCTGTGTGGGCAAAGGACACAAGGCTGATATTGGCGTAATACTAGGTTAAAGTGGAGATTACTT